>NC_080545.1:26473635-26798635 GCF_028640845.1 Ahaetulla prasina | reverse complement strand
GCCGTGAAAATATTTACAGACCCCTCACATCCAGGACATAAACTGTTTCAACTCCTACCCTCAAAACGACGCTATAGAGCACTGCACACCAGAACAACTAGACACAAGAACAGTTTTTTCCCGAAGGCCATCACTCTGCTAAACAAATAATTCCCTCAACACTGTCAGACTATTTACTGAATCTGCACTACTATTAATCGTTTCATAGTTCCCATCACCAATCTCTTTCCACTTATGACTGTATGACTATAACTTGTTGCTGGCAATCCTTATGATTTATATTGATATATTGATCATCAATTGTGTTGTAAATGTTGTACCTTGATGAACGTATCTTTTCTTTTATGTACACTGAGAGCATATGCACCAAGACAAATTCCTTGTGTGTCCAATCACACTTGGCCAATAAAAATTCTATTCTATTCTATTCTACTACAACTACTGAGAAATGATCTTGTCTATAAATAAAATTACTACAAACAAGTAAGACCCATTTGAATTCTCTAAATAATTGAAGAACTGTGCAGAATGACACTTCCCAGATAGACAAACTATTCTTTCCAGAAAAGCGAGGCCTGAAATAGTGATGTTGTTAGTTGCAAAGTCATGTCCGACCCATCACGACCCTATGGGCAACTTTTCTCCAGGCCTTCCTGTCCTCTACCATTCCCCAGAGTATTTGATAAGCATGTATCTGGTCAATAACGTTTCTCTTAATTTGCCAATTATGGATTTTATGCTAATTTTATTTATTTATCTTTATGCAAAATCTGATATGGTTTTTGATGGGTTAGTTTTTCTCATGGTTTATTACGAGTTTTTCTTTTAGGCAAAAAGAAAAAAAAATGGAGGTCTCATCTCCAATTAAGAGATACATGATTACAATGTTGTCTATGTACAAAAGTGTTGACACAATTATACCAGCTAATGAATATAAACTGAGGGGTCTGAATTATTGCTTCAATATACAAATTAAAAACTGTGGCTGCTGGGTTTAAAATACACCTCTACTTCCCTTTTTCTGACTAAAAAGATGTCCTGAGAAAACATCTAACTCTCAAAGTGTCAATACAAGAGTCTGAATAAGAAACAACCTTTAGTTTATTGAGTATCCCCTTGATTTTTCCCACAGCCTCTCCCTTGGGAATATACCAAAGGCTACTTTGAAATCAATGCAGGCTGGGAAAAGGTAGCTTCAGGTCTGGGTAGAATATTTTTAAGCTAACTGGTGAGGGAATCGATGATCATAGTTGATCAGTTTTCTCTAGGCTCTCCTTGCTCCTCAACAAAGGTATTTTCACTTTTGATCCAACCACAGAATTTTACACAAAGTTATGTAGTAGTGGGTTTCAAATTAGTTTGCTACTGGTTTTCTCATGCATGCATGCCCGCAACACCTTACTGCCGCCACTGCTACTGGTTTGCTTGATCCAGAGCGAACTGGTAGCAACCCACCACTGCACAAAGGCAATAGCCTAAAAGTGGGGGTGGTTCTTTATAAATGGGGAATGACAATAATATGGCTTCCTTATACCCCTCCCCAAAATGAAGATTCTCTAGAACAGAGCTGTCAAACTCCTGGCCTGCAGGCCAGATGCATTACGTGCTGGCCATGCCCAAGCCCGGTTTAGCAAAGGCGAAAAAAGTCCCGATACGTCATGTGACGTTGCCATGACAACATGAGTTTGACACCCCTGCTCTTTAGGATGATTGTTTCCACCACATTAAATATTTCTGTGATTATGCTAGAGTCCTTCTATAATATAAATATAATATAATATAACAACAGAGTTGGAAGGGACCTTGGAGGCCTTCTAATCCAACCCCCTGCCCAGGCAGGAAACCCTACACCATCTCAGTCAGATGGTTATCCAACATTTTCTTAAAAATTTCCAGTGTTGGAGCATTCACAACTTCTGCAGGCAAGTCGTTCCACTTATTAATTGTTCTAACTCTCAGGAAATTTCTCCTAAGTTCTAAGTTGCTTCTTTCTATGATCAGTTTCCAGCCATTGCTTCTTGTTTTACCCTCAGGTGCTTTGGAGAACAGCCCGACTCCCTCTTCTTTGTGGCAACCCCTGAGATATTGGAACACTGCTATCATGTCTCCCCTAGTCCTTCTTTTCATTAAACTAGACATACCAAGTTCCTGCAACCGTTCTTCATATGTTTTAGTCTCCAGTCCCCTAATCATCTTTGTTGCTCTTCTCTGCACTCTTTCTAGAGTCTCAACATCTTTTTTACATCGTGGCGACCAAAACTAGATGCAATATTCCATGTGTGGCCTTACACTTCACGTGATCCTGATTCTATCCTACTTGTTTATGCAGCCCAGAACCGTGTTGGCTTTTTTAGCAGCTACTGCACACTGCTGGCTCATATCTAAATGGTTATCCACTAGGACTCCAAGATCCCTCTCACAGATACTACTATTGAGCAAGGTACCACATATACGGTACTTGTGCATTTTGGTTTTTTTGCCTAAATGTAGAACCTTACTTTTTTCATTGTTGAATTTCATTTTGTTAGATAGCACCCAATGTTCAATGTTGCAGTAGTCTGCTTATTACATCTACCTCAGTCTGTGATGTACACATAGTGGTATTAACAATCCTTGGGAACTCCTCAATAAGCATGTGATTAAGTTACTATACTTCTGCTCAGATATTTTGCTAGTTATTAGCAACAATTTGAAGGTATGTATTGGAGGAGGGGCAGGGAAATGATGCCTTCCTGCAAACTCTTGTTTGGGGTGGGGGATAAACAGGGAATTTACAAGCATCATAGAATCAGGTTAAAGAAAAATGCCTTAAAGGAAGCGGGTAGATACTTTTGATCACCATAATGTAGAATCGCAGATATACCTTACACAAAATTGGTTTGGATGAATTTATGAATGATGAAAATATTCTTTTTCATCTTTTGTAGAGGTTCCAGAAATGTAACACCAAACAGCTGCAAGATATTTTATTTTTTCATGCCATAATCTCACATATTTGCCTCTTTAAGGACTGAACTTGTTTCACAGCTTCTTCTTTTAAATCGCAGTCATTTGATTATTCATATCTGAGATACATTTTTGTTTCATTGCTCTTGTTTTTTTCCCCCCTGTTTGCAGTGACAAGCTACAGGAAAAGACTTTTTGGAAGCTATTTTCCCAGAAGCAGTCATTTTGATTTTTTCGCAGTGCCAGAGAATGCCTGGGGCATTAAAATGCTGACTACTTTCAGGTGGCATCAACAGGACTTCCTCTGCTGCCAGAATCAGAACCCATTGCCCAATCCTAATTGACAGATGAATATTGCTGATCTGGTAACAAAAATAGACTTGGATGTTGCAGAGAAGTATCTCAGAAGACAGCAATGGGAACTGACTTCCATGTAATTATTACATGGATATGTTCATTTAGTTGGGCACTGAGGAAATCTTTACCTTTATTATTTAACGTAATTTGATTGATGCATTGTATATCATCAGGTTGTTGATTCATATCATAATCTCCAAATAACAGAAAAGGGTAAAAAGATTAAAAGCCAAACCAAACCATATGGTGTCTATATATAGAAACACTAAACTTTGCTTCTATATAGTCTGGGATTATTTTGAAAAGCAAATGTTAGAGTTAACTCCTTTGATCAGAATTGCATTATGGGATATGCTATCTTCTTACTAGTTTTCAGCACTGGTTTTAGGTTGGTGTCAAAACTCGTTCTAAAACGATATTCAGAGCAAAGACAAGAAAGGACATAAGAGAAATATCCAGAGAGCATAGAGGAAAACACACACACACACACACACCACACCACACACACACACACCTTGTGTTTGGGGAACAGAAATTTGATAGCTTCTTTGCTGACTCAGGTTTTCCATAAATGAGTAGTAACTTTGAGATTCCTCCAGAGACAAAACATGGGATGGGAAGGATTTTGTGATAAACCAAGTTAATTTTGCTAAGATTTCTCATAATGGTAATGCGCACTGCCTAGTTTGCTTCTAGACATTTACAAATAAAACTTGAAAAATCTGTTCATCTATTTTGTGAACTACCCATTGCAATTTTCCTCCATTTCTAAAATATACGGATTAAAGAGCAGGGGTCCTCTTTTAGTACCACTGGGAAAACTGAGGAAAAAAATACAAGTTCATGGGTGTATAAAGGTAAAAAAAGCTAATAACCTGAGTTTTGACATTAACTGAGTAGGAATGACACTGAAAATGTATTGTCAATTTACATGCTGCCCTATCAAGAGCAATACTCTAAAATGTCTAATTTATTTTAATAAAATATATTGCTGTGGTAATTTATGAACAGTAACTTACTCTTTGGCAGAGTGATTTAATTGAAATCCCCCACACAGTTATTGATAATTTTTATTGGTATAAGTTTAATAGATGTGGTGAGTATGATATCTGAATGATTTAAAGAAAGTAAGTTGTTGAAATGAGAAACAATATTATCTGTTATGACTCATGTTGTTATTTTTACTGCTACCATCTAAGAAACTGAAACATAACATATATACATTTATTTTCAAATAAATATGTGGAACAACAAAAGGAAATATGTCAATTGTAAAATGGAAAAAATGGGATTAAATGTAGAATAAGTGAAAATACAAAATTAGAATCTGGCAATAAGTACTAAGCTGGAAGAAAGTCTGAGCTAATGGAAACCATTCCATTATATCATTCCATTTTTTAAAAGTCCTATTAAAATGCTGAAAATTTTAAAGCAACTTTCTTCAATCTCAGCAGTCTCTTCACATCCAACAATTCATAACAGTATAATCTGTGCAGGTTCTTTGCTTATTTTTCCAAGTTATAACTTCTTAAAGATAAACTCCTAGTTGAATATTATATATAGGAAATATTACATGTGGATGCTCAGAAAGATATAACCCCCTGTAATATTTTTAATATTAGCTTTTTAATATTTTTTTAAAAAGCAATCAGTAGTCTTGAACCACAACATTTGGATTTTTATGGAATGTGAGACCAACCTTGGAAAATGAGGGAAGAGATGCTGCCTAGGCCTAGGGAATGATCAGATAAAAAGGGAAGGAACCCACAACTGCATAAGGGGCAAAGAAAAAGGGAGGTAAAAAGAGACAGCAGGAAATTTGACTTGCCAGTTTCTGTTACCACAGCCTTACCAAAAAAAAGAGCTCATTTTGTGTTTCCTGTTTGGTTTTTTTGGGAGGCTGATGTGGACACTCAGAATATTTTTTTTTTAAATTGCTGAATAGATGCAAGTAATATTGCGAAAATATTAGATCTAATATTTATGCATTTATGCATTTGCGTATTCATACATGAATAAATATTTATGTAAAGACCATGGGAGAAAGGTTATCTGGATTTATGCACCTGATATATTTGACATCAGTTGTGCAATTATATAATTAACAATTTAATGTTAATTAGATAAATGCCATAAATAGAGACAAATGCTGTAAATCACATCAATTGCCCAAACTACTTTACACATAATGCTCTTCATTTGTTTTGTGATGAAATCCTAGGTAAAATATTGTCCATTGAATAAAAAATTCACTGAATGGAGATGTGGAGTTTGGAATCTTACTCCATTTGTGTGGCTGTATTTAAATATACACACCACCACTGTTATTTACACTATAATGGTCTACCAATGTATATTCAGGTTTTCTGCTCTATCACAGTTTTCATTTTGGGTACATAGTTGGAAGAATAATATTTCTCAAAGTTTTCAAAATACTTGTAGTTAGGTCTTGATATAGGGTTTGTTATCCCTGGCCAATAAACTAATATATTACAAAAGAGATTGGCAGAAAATGAAAATCATTTCCCTTAAGAATGATGTGTGTCTAAAATTTTGGTTATTGAAGTGCCAGAAAGTGGAATTTTATGGTGAAGAAAACCAAATTTTGTAATATTTATACAGAGTAGGAATGGCCCATAGGAGTCTTGACTGTGTAATGAAGCCCACATGTACCTGGTCATAGTTTTTACTTTAAGTAAATGGACTGGCACACCACACATTGAATGACTTTCTTTTTGTGATAAATGCCCCACATTCCAAAGTTTTATGTTAGTGTTAATTTTTCAGTCAAACTTCCTTTATATATCAGTAGAGCAGACACAGAATTGTGATAGTATTCATTGGCAAGAATACCCAAACGTAGAGACCAACCTAAGAGGAGCCAATATTTTTTCCATAGGAATGCATTTTACTGTGAGATGCGAACATGATCAATTGTACAAGTCAGAATCATTGTCTTTAAGCAGAAGTAATAGCCATATTAAATGGAAATGATTGGGTAGTTTTTAAACTGCTTTTTTAAAAGAAAGAAATAGAAATCCTAAAATGCTACTGATGGTCAAAGAAAAATGTGTTATGCTTTTTACTGGAAGCCAAATAAGCACATTAATGCAATGTGCCATGAGAAAATCACATAGAAGAAGCTAATGGGAGAGTCTGTCGAGCGATTTTCATCTCAAACCTATGACTTCTATAGAAAGACTTAAGTTTAAAAAATAAGCAGGAAAAATATAGCTGTCTATATACTTGATTTTATTTAAAAAAGCTTATCTAGGAACTTATGAATTTCCTTCCGTCCTTCTGTACTTCCTTCCTTCCTTCCTTCCTTTTTCTTTCTTTCTTTCTTTCCAGACTAATGTGTGGGCTGATAAGGGGAATAAGAAAGGTAATTGTTTTCAAAGATATCTGTGACATTCCAATTTGCAGTTGAAATTTACAATTATTTGAAGGCTTGGAAAAGAAGATGGGGATGATAAATGCAATGTCTAATGGATAGGGAGGAATTTTAAAGGCAACAAATTGGCATACAAACATCCCACAAACTTTGTTGACTATAGGTAAACACAGATCTATTGCAGCATAGGCCATAGATATGTCCACTGCATAACCAGGACTGAGCAATTTTTCTCCTCTTCTATCTCCCATACTGAGTGCAGTTTTGAAACAAGAACTGCTAATACAACCTCAGTATAAAACTGGTATAGAGTTAGGGTTATCATCTGAACATAAATCAGCTCAGTTGACCACCTAAATACTTTTTTGAAAATGCCCTATATAATATGAATATTGGGGAGGGGTTAGATTTCCCAATTCCCAGTCAAAGAGGGCTGGCTCCATGCCTCCATCACCAGACTGTAGCATTGTGACTAATCAGATAATAAATAAGATTTCCCTAAAGTTAATTTTGTCTTCTATTGGCTTCATAATATATCTATTCAATTTTCTTGATAAGAGCAAGTTGCTCTTGCATTTTTTTTCTTCTATTTTCCAGTGTAGCTTGTGATTTTCTAGTAATGTCCTATAATACTTAAGTTCAGTCCTGCTGAGGTTCTTCACATCTGTCAAGGTTACCTAAGCACTGCTTTGCAACTGGTAACAGTCTCTAATGCAATTAAAAATAATAAACATTGTTATGAGAAAAAGAATAAATCATAATTTCTTCTGAATCAGTTGAAACTGCCAATGCCTATTAAAGGATAAACTAAATGCAGGAGGTTTTGAAATTGGTAAAAATACAAAGATACGGACCTTGTTCAAATCAGCTATGTTTTCCCTTATTTTCCCTAAGTAATTTCACGAAGAAGTCCAGAAGTCCACTTTCACATTCATTTGAAAGTAAGTTAGTTCATGCCTAACTGCTATTCAGGATCTTAAATTTCAATCCAGAACACTACAGTTACATTAAAAGTAAAAGGAATTACAGCTTCTCTTTAGGTCTCCAGATCCATGTACAGAGATTAGAAAAACCAAGGCATGTGAAAGAGGACACAGGAATTGGGTAGAGTAGCCATCGAAATACCCTAAGCAAGAAAGATAGTGAAACTAAGCAAGTAAAATATAATCAAAGAAGAAGTTTTGGGGAGTGGGGAAAAGCAACAGCTAAAAAGCTTCCTAAGAATAAAGAGTAATGTTAGATGTGTTTGTTTGTTTATATCCTGCCTTTATTTGTTTTATAAATAATTCAAGTGGCAAAAACATACTCAATACTCTTTTCTTCATATTTTCCCCATAACAAAAATCCTGTGAGTTGGCAGGACTGGACCAGTCACCCGGTCTTTAGTTAATAGCCTGTGGTCTTAACCACTAAACTAATCTAGTTAATTTATCAGATTTTTTCAGACACGACCTTCCCCACAAAACACACAACAGACTGTTCTCTGTTAGACATTAGGCAAGGTTCCTAGTGAGGCAAAGAATTAGCAACAAATGTCAGAAGGCATATTCTGGAGACACCAGAGTCTAAACAATTAGACTTGTTTTTTCCCCCCATCCATGTCCTTTTAATCAGTCTCTCTTCTGTTTCTACCTCTCATGCATTCAAATAAATGTGGAAACCAAGCTAAGGCCTTCTTAGTTATAACTTAGTTATAACTCCTTATTCTGAAAACAAGGAGGTATGAGTAAAGCAAAATATTTCATGAGGTCCTGGGCAGGTTGTTTCACCTGAAAAGTGTCTTAGAAAACAAATGTATAAAAAGAACTACCAAACAGGTATAAAGAAAGCTGACAACATCTAGAGCTATTTCATTTAGAACAAAGGTAAATATGGGAGGAAGTAATGTGAGTTATAGAGAAGGTGGAATGAGGAGAGTTTTTTTCCATCTCTCATAGTAATGGGAAAGATGGATGTTCCAGGCAGTTAAAAAGAAATAAATGTTCACACAGCACATAGAAAAATTTTGGAATTGGAAAAAAGCCTCATTGTTCCCAATTGTCTATTAGATGAAAGAGTACATCTTCATAGCAAGTTACACCATTTGTGTGATTATGTCATCTCACAAATTAGGCCATTGTATGTATATTGTATTTCAGTATTTACTTACTGGATTTTATATGCTCCTCCAGTCCAATCCAGCACCACTTGAAAAGGCTTACATTCTGTTCTTGTAGTAACAGAAGAACCAAACTTTAAAAAATGTAGTAAAATAACAGATAAAGAAAATACTAAGAGAAAAACTGAGACCACTGAGAAGAAAAGCATCCATGCACAATCCAAAATAGGACTTCTAACTAATACTAAACTTCTTCTTAGGACTTAATTAAATGCCAGGTTTTAATGGCTCTCCTAAAACACTAAGCACAATGACTAGGCTGGCCTTGAATGCTAAGCTTTTCCAAACAAGCTGAGCAACAGCAGAGTAGGCTTGAACCCTGTAGATGACAATATCTCATGAAAGGGAGCCTGGAGGAAGCTTAGGACTTTAATAGTGAAAATCAACTTTACTTTAATAATTACCAATAATGCTTTAACAGGAAATTAGACAACTAGTATAAGACTATATTGAGAGAGCCAATTTGGTGTAGTGGTTAAGATATCAGACTGGAAACCAGAAGACTGTGAGTTCTAGTCCCGCGCAAAGCCAGTTGAATAATGTTGGCCCACTTTCTTTCATCCTTAGGAAGAAGACAATTTTTCACTTCGGAAAAATCTTGCAAGAAAACTGCAGGGATTTGCCCAGGTAAATTAGACAGATTGATCAAAAAGAAAAATGATTTTATTACTTCTAGTAATTGGGTGCACCATCAATTGCTGACAGACATTTTTTTCTCTCTCCCTGTTTTGGGATTTGCCATGAGGTAAGAGGGATAACTGGTCCAGAGCTTTATTTGATTCAAATTACTCTTCTTACATTACCTTGTTAATGTGATTAGGCACAACAGAACATGAGTGTGATAAAGGAACCAGGAGATTCAGCTTGGCAACTGAAAATTAGAATTTCAAGTGGAGATTTAACACAAGCCTCAGACAAAGAAATAAATGGTTTTGGAAGCAAGGCTAAGATCAAAGAACATTCTTTGAGTTTGAAAATCAACTACGCCAAGATGTTGGCAGTCAAGACAAGATCATAGGCATTGTGTCTGGATATTTGGAATAGTGTAATGATAAGGAGCTTTCTCTCAAGTGAGCACTTTTTTTTTAATGTGACATTTAAGTACTGGCATACGATCCTCTGGACCAGGGGCTCAGCAGCTGGCTGAGGAATTCTGGGAGTTGAAGTCCACAAGTCTTAAAGTTGCCAAGATTGGAGACCCTTGCTCTGGACTATACCTAATACCCACCCTTCCCAAGCAAAATCAAATCAAAACAAAACCCTGCCTCCACTCCTTTTTTGTTTTTCCTTTAGTACTGGTCGACATAATCTGAGATACAATTAATCTGTATATTTTTGTCATCTGAAGATCTAAATGCTTCATTCTTCACAGTTCCTTCAGTAATTAAGGAATTGGGCCCCAATTCATATTCCTGAAGCTCTTCTGTAATTTTAAAGTAAATTAAAATAAAATAAATAACCCAATTTATATTAAAATGAGGGTCCTCAGTAATATTAAACTCCCATGATTATTATCTGTGTCATACGTCATCATAGACTTTATGAAGACATCAAGATAACATCACATTTTCCCTCACATCATCAGTGCTAGTGAGCTAGTGCTTCTTGCTTATAGGCAGTAGGTCATCTTACAGGTGCTGGTAGAGGTATAGTTTTCTCCATGGTAGTTCCTTGATTAGGGTATTGTTGTCTGTTTGATTGTTTCTGTGGCATTAATCCCAATTTATATGTTGTTGATTGCTGGAGAGGATGTATTCTGATCTTTTTGCTTCCTTCTTTGGAAACAAGATGGAAACAAAATTTTATTTTGGAATTTTATTCCTAATTGTCTCTTAAGAATGGTGTGTAACAAAGGAAGTGAAAAAATCAAAAGAATCCCCACCCCCCAAAACAGTGATGATGTCACCTAGTTGGGAGATAAAATGTCTGCAAGCAAACAGTAAAGCTCAGAGACCATCAATGATTCCAAATACAGGCAATATGCAGACTTAAAAAGCAATTGGAAAGGAACAGAAAACCCATGCTTACCTCTAAATTAATCTTTTTTTCTTTTCATCCATCCATCCATGACATTTGTACTTCAAAACATGAGTAATTTGCAATGTATATTTAAGAAAATATTGATAAGGAGATGTTCATAGACTTGTGTTCCACAATGCATTCTGGGGCTGTGCTATCTATTAACAGTACATGAGTAAAGGGACACAAAATCAGTATTAATTGAATTCTGTAGTGAACTTTCTGAATTTTTTGAGTGTATTGGTTTCCCAACATGCGAAACCAATGAACTAAAAAGAAACACATGATGTGACCCTTTGAGAGCTGAATGCAATGAAATTTCAAATAATGTATACCAATTAGTGTACATCCTTATGATTTATATTGATATATTGACCATCAATTGTGTTGTAATTGTACACTGAGAGCATATGCACCAAGACAAATTCCTTGTGTGTCCAATCACACTTGGCCAATAAAAAATTCTATTCTATTCTATTCTATTCTATTCTATTCTATTCTATTCTATTCTATTCTATTCTACATTCAAAGTGACAATAAAGTTATTCTAAGTCTAATCTAAGTCTAATCACAAGTAGTCTGAAAAAAATAAGAGAAGCCCAGGCAACTGGTTTTTTTGGATCTAAAGACAATAAATAATCCACTGACTCAAAGGGATTTTAAACTTTATCAATATCTCAAGCAAACATTTAAAAGCATAATGTAAAAAAAACATACAAATCAAACAGGATGATACCCAAATTAAAAGCTGTCAGATGCGTCTTAAGGAGACAGCAGAGATACCAGTTTCCACAGTGCTAGGTTCTGTGCAGAAGGTCCCAGCTTAAAGGTCAGTATTAGGGTTTCTATTAAAATGTGGCACCATGATTTCCTGGCCCTTCTTCACTGATCAGGGGACTGCAAAACCTGACTGTGACTGGGTGGCACATGACTTGAAAGTCTGAGACCTTCACGGATAAGAAAACCTTTGCAGTTATGTGAATATTCCATTTTCCTTTATTCAGCATGCAAGAATGAAAAACAAGCAGGTTAGCTCTGAATAAGCTCTAAACTTTTAAACCTTTACTAGGAAGGAAAAATCAAAATATATCATTAAACTCCTCGAAATACAATGGTTTTCTGCACTGCCACTAAGAAGCTTTTTTAAGAGCTATGATGTAGGTTAAAAAATTCTGTTATTACTGCTTTCTTGAATTCGCAGAATGCGCTTGGTCTGGAAACGAAAGCATTGCTGCATGTTGTTTAATTTTTCTTTGTCCTTTATAGAGTCCCACATGCCGTACAAAACACTAATATGATTTGCTTTGAAAAATCTCTATATGACATTGCAATGTCCTATTGTTTAAGTACAGATACTTCATGGATTTGCTTGTAATATCTCTTCTGGCTGTGGTCTTGCCTGTTTTCACAAAGTTAAGTATCATTGTTATATACTATTTTACTTATTTATTAACCATTCACACAGCAGCGATAAAAAATGCTGGAGATAACTGCTCTTTGAAGTCTAACAAGTGCAGAAGAAAAACATGCAGTGCCTTTTCTTTCATTGTACAAAAGATCTGATCTAAAGCAAGGATATGCAATAATGAAGCCATAGATTTACTAGAGTAGTTTGGGAAGGTTGAACTCAGAGGCAGGATGAATGCACAATAGAATGGTTATATGGTGAAAGTCAATAGTATGAATCAGGTGAATATCTGTAGCTTAAGTATTGTTGAGAAAAGCCAAAAAATCAGGCCAACATCAGAAAATAGAAAATAGGTTTAATCAAAAAGAAAAATAGCTGACATTGATTTTAGCAGCATAAAATGATAAAGATTGAAACACTGAGATTTTATTTAACACCTTAGCTATAAAGATGATCATATTGATAGCTAAGATGTAATATTTCAGTAACTGGCAACCTCTTGCCACAATTAGCAGCCATATTTGTGCTCTGAATTATGTTGGTCACCTATTTCTCCTGACAAGTTCGTCACCTTTTCCAGTGAATCCAAGTGAATCAATTGGATTCACTTCATGGTGAGAAAGGCTGCAAGATGTTTACTTTAGTTGGTACAGATAATGAACCCACAAGTAGATTCATTTTTATGAGCATGTATCAACAGTTGCAGTTTTTCTATTCTTTACAGGGCAGCAAAGTCTGAAGGATTTTTTTTTAAAGGGGGGGGGACAAGAATTGGAAAGAAGCAGACATGTTAGAGCCATTGATCTGTAATCAATTGTTTATAATTCAGTCATACCACATTTGCCCGTACACACCATAGTCTAAAGCAATTCTCTGGATAACTTTATGTCGTTCTAGTAATACTTTTAGAGTTAAGCCTAATCACACATCTTTGTTGCTCTTTGAGTATTATCGTTTGTCTCTTTGCATCTCTGTCTTTCCTAATGTGTTAGGATGGCTTAATCTTTTTCACGTTTCCTGGTTCTAATAATCCAGATTTAGTCTCAACTCAGAACATCGGCTTCTGTAATGAAAGAAAACAGGATTCAAATATGGATTAGTTTCTAAAAAGTAATTTATCTAATTATCTCAATCTCCTTTAGTCTTTTGGTACTGTTCCTTGTCTGTAATTGGTTTCACAAGTATACATTTGAATGAAAACTGTCAGAGGGTTCCAGGTATGGTATGAAGAAAGGAAATTTTGGCTCTGATTCTAATATTGGATTTTGGAAAATTGCATTCTAATCTGAACTGATTCAGGATTGTTGTACTAGGTCTTGTAGTCTCTTCTTGGAGACATTTATGACCTATCCTACTATAGATACCCACCTTCAGCTCAGCTTTGATGCAGGTTTTCTTGGCATATCAATGGAGTAGGGTAGGAATAGTAGTATTAAAAAAGGGAGGAATAGAAGAAGGAGAAAGAAGAAGATGATATGGTTATATGGATCTTTTCAGGGAGCCATCGTTTTCATTCCAGTGACAGAAAGAATGCTCTCAAGTATTTATATATTGTTAATTTAATATTTGAGAATGAATGAATGAATATGTTGAAAATTATCTGCATAAACAAATATGCAGCAAACAGTAATATTTGCACAGGGAAGAATAAATGACTAACTGAAGTCTTCCTTATGATTTACTCATAAAGCTTTCCCTTTGGAACAAAGATCTGCAATTTAGAAGCTCTTGTAGAAATAAATCTTCTAGATAGGGAAATTTTAGGAGTACTTATTGGTTTCAGATGATTCTGAATGTTCATTTGTTTAAAGAACAAACAATATCTTGAAGCTTTCATGTCATTTAAAAAAAAATGTATGAGAGACGGAAAATGAGCCATCAAGTATAATTGAATTTGCGTATGTGAAAAATGTGAGCACACTATATTTAGGTTTTCCCTCTGACTTCATGGAAATGTTTATAAGTCATATTGCTTTTTTGATCTATGTCAGGTGGAGGCATTAAGAAAATTGTATTAAAAATATCTTCTTCATATTGTCCTAAACTCTTAAAGAGAACACTCCCAGATAACCTTGGGGGGAAAAAAAAACCTTGGCAAAAACATCATAAACATATAGAAATGTCCAATGTATGAATGTCCAGTGTCTGATGTACGACTAAGACTTTTTGTAATAGTTGATTCCTTCAAATTTGCAAAACTGTAATTTTTCTATTTTAATAGACTTTGTAGATTTTTTTAAAAAAACTCTTCAAATGTTTCAGCTGATATCTTTCCCCATAATTATTTGTTCTACATTGACAGTGTGAGTCAAAAACAGTTATTACTATGACATCCCTGGTTTTCTAAATTAATTGAGCAGTACTTTCATTGGAACTGTAAATCATTACTTCATAAAGGCAACACTTTCTCTTTCCACCCTTTATAGATTTCAGGAAATGAGCATGATATTAAGGAAAATAATATTCTATGAAAATCCAACTCATAAATCTATAATTGTCTTCTCATCAGTCTTATAAATGAATCTCTTAGACATATTAGTCATATGGGTTTTGAAGGCAGGGGTTTTTGCTTCTTTCCTTTTGGAAAAAACAAAGCTTTAGTAACTTTACTTGACAATCCTTTGGGGGGGGGATCAACTTTAGTGTAATTTTTAGAGATATTATAAGTAATGGTACAGAAATCTTCCTGAATCAACATTTTAATGAACATTTATTAAATATCCACACCAACACTATGACTGGAACACCAAGATAAGCAAGTGAATTGCTTCATTATTTAATGATAATAATTCTATATAGATTTATAATGCAAAATAAATTATTTACAGAAGTAAAATTGGAAAAACTGCAAATATCTACCCAATGCAAAGAAAAGCCTTGCCAGAAGTAGTTCAGACTGTAGAGGCAAAGCAGGGAGAGCTGGCAGTACAGGAAGCCAGCAGAGCTATTGAATTGTTTTCCTTTCCAAACCAGGCATCCTCTCCTTGGCCCTCTTCTTAGAAAGAGCAAAGTCATCTAACTCAAGAAGAAAAATTGAAAAAAGGAATAAGTGATAGCTAGCACAAATATTAAAAGATGCCAGCACAATAATATCAAATGTAAGCACCAGCTCACTGTAAGAAACAAACCAACTAATATACAGCATGGCTTATTTAGTTTTAGCTGAATACCTGGGATTCAAAATCAAACAAAAAGATGAGTCAAACTGTGCACCACCAAAATGGAAGAGCAGGCTGGAAAATACAATAGCATGCAAATTAACTACAACAAATGAAAGAAAAGAAGCTGAAGAACAGGAAGATTAAAAAAAAAAACCTGATTAAGAAATGTAACCTAGGAAAAAAGAGAAAATTAAGGAAGCACTGGAAATAATAAAGCAGCAAATAACAGCTAGCCAAGAAAATTAGCAGGCATGAAGCTCAACAGGCACCTATAGGCAAAATCTGCATTTTCTGTTGAATCACAAACATTTCTACCAAGCCACCAATGGAGAAACTGCAGTAAACCATTCAACACCTGATGTAGAAGACAGTGTAGTTCCGGGCACAGTTATGGGAGAGCCCTCCAAAATACAAAAGTTGGGATAAATATGATGAATAAAAATTAAAAAAGAAACTGAAACAAAAGAATGTGTAATATCAGCAAAAATGATGAGAAACGGGGCAAGGAAGTTCAAGAATTGGTCAGCATCTGGTGATGATGAACTGTATGAGTTTTGGTTGTTTCATCTGGCTGATCTACACCCACTCATTACCAAGCAGTTTAACAACATATTTCAAAGAAGTGAAATTGAAGAGAGGTTCACATCTGGCAAAACCTACCCCATGAAAGATCCAGCAAAAAAAGAAGCACCAGGGAAACTATAGGCCAGTTACCTGCTTACCAACAACTTTCAAATGACTAACTGGGGTGATAGCTATAGCTATAGCTATAGTCAGCTGTAGCTGACATAGTCAGACAGCATCTAGTTGAAATCACACACATTGAATTACCACCTGAAGAGAAAGAAAAATTACCCAAAACAGTAGAGGAAGAAAAGATCAGCAACTTATCTTACTTAGGTGGGCATAGAATATTGCAAGCATACCAGATAGTTCAAGAAGAAAAAAGGGCATTGGAAGAATATCTGAAGACACATGGTGAGAAAAAGTATTCCATGGCCAATACATTAAAAAGAAAGAAGACAAAGCCAATAACAATAAGACTTAACAATAGCTAAAAATGGGAAAGTTGAAGAAAAAGATAGAGAAGCTAATTCTGACAGCAAGACCAAACCTTAAGAACAAAGGCATACATATCCAGAATTGAGAAGAAAGAGAGCAAATGCTGTCTCTGTAAAGAAGAAACAGGGGCCACATAATATCCCAGACTTAACAATTGTTGATAAGAAAGTCAACCTGTCTGGATCATGAACAGTAGACAGTAGAACAGAAGAGAAAGAACTGGAGAAAACCACAAAAAACAAAAACTTGCAAATAGAAGTAGAATGACTATGACCAAAGAAAGCAAAGATAGTATGAATGCCATGGGTCTAGTCTGAAAACATCTGGAGAACCACTTGAACACCATCAGCATTAATAAAATCACCATGGTCAAATAGCTTACATCCTGCAAATATACCTTTAACATCATCAAACCATAGCATCTGCTTATTTCATAACCTTGGGAAGGACTCAGTAGGTAGACAAAAATACCAAATTCTATCCGTTGACCAACAATCAAATGTCATCTAAGAACAAATGGCATAAAGGACTGAAGAAAATGGAATGATTAGGTATGGATCCATCCAGTGGTGGGATTCAAAATATTTTACTACAGGTTCTGTGGACATGGCTTGGTGGGCATGACATGGTTTAGTGGCCTTGGCTTGGTGAGCGTGGCAGAGGAAGCATATTGTAAAATCTTCATTCCCTCCCCACTCCGGGGGAAGGTTTCCTCCTGATCAGCTGGGACTCGGGGGGCAGAGAATAGATGGGGGTGAGGCCAGTCAGAAGTAGTATTTACTGGTTCTCCAAATTACTCAATATTTCTGCTACTGGTTCTCCAGCACTAGTCAGAACCTGCTGAATACCACCTCTGGATCCATCTCATACTTCCAGTTTTACAATTGTTTAGTCTCATTTTTGCTTGTCCCAATTTTGTTTATTCTATTTGTGTTCCATTTTCCTAATTTTTTCTAGTCTATTACTCTAGTAATATAATTTATGTACTATCTCTTATCATAACCAATTCCAAGTCAAGCAAGATAGAATGCAAGTAATTAATGCAAAGGTTAAATGGAAACTGTTGACAGCAGAAGGTTGAGAAGCTAGTTTTTAAACAAGCATTTTTCTTATTATTGTTCAGTTGCTAAGTCATCTCCAATTATTGATGCCATACACTATAGCAAGTCAGCCACCCACTGTCTCTTGAAGTTTGCTCAAATTCATATTCATTGCATTGATGACACTAGATAACTATCTCATCATCGGACATCCCCTTCTTTTGCCTTCAATCATTCCCTGTCTTTCCCAACATCATTTTCCAATGAGTCCTCTCTTCTCATTTGTTAGCCAAAGTACAAGTAGTCCTCAGTTTATAATCACAATTGAGCCCAAAATTTATGTTGTTAAGTGAGAAATTTGTTAAGTAAGTTTTGTCTCATTTTATGACTTTTCTTGCCACAACTTAAGCGAATCACTGCAGTTGTTAAATTAATAAAATGGTTGTTAACTGACTCTGGTTTCCGCATTGACTTTGCTTGTCAGAAGGTCGCAAAAGGAGATCACATGACTGTGTGACATTGCAACATAAATGTGAGTCAGTTGTCAAGCATCCGAATGTAAATCACATGACTATGGGGATGCTATGGGGATGCTACAGTGGTCATAAGTCATAAGTGGTCATAATATAGTTATTACATACTTATGCATATATATATGCTTATATATTATATAGTTATTTTCATGCTTATGCTTATATATACTGTTGTGACTATATATATATATATATATATATATATATATATATATATATATATATATATGTATATGTATATATATATGTATATGTATATGTATATGTATATGTATATGTATATGTATATATATATGTATATATGTATATATGTATATATGTATATGTATATATGTAGGTCTTTGGTTATTCAGGTTTTCTCCCACGTAAAATTGGGAGACGTTTCGACGAAGTCTCATTCGTCATCTTCAGGCTTCAGCTTCGTGCTTCTGGGAACAATGTGTGATTGCAGCTGTTTCTTCCTTTTTAACTGCTAGTGGGGGTTTGAACTGATTGCGTGGGAGCTTGGCTGTGCTCTGATTGGATGGGGGTTTTTTTGTGCTCTGATTGGCTGGGGGTGTGTCTTGTTTGGGTGGGGGCTTGGTTGTACTCAGATTAGTCTGAGTTGCAGGGGGATTTGAGCTGGTGAGCTGCATTGCTGTTGTTTGGCTTCCTGTTCGTGGTCGTGCTACATCTTCATAGTGGGTGTCAGTCTGCTGCATGTATGGATTGGAGGGGTTTGAAATGGCTAATGTTGCAGCTGCAGTCTGGCTTCTGGTCCTTGGTCGTGCTTCATGATCAGTGTGGGTTTGGGTCTGCTTTCTGGGTGGATGTGTGGTGGTGATGGATGTGTGGTGGTACATACAAACACCCGCGAAAACCTCAGAAAACAAATATGTATGTATGTATGTATGTATGTATGTGTGTGTGTATATATATATATATATGTATTTATGTATGAGTATGTAATAACTAAATTAATTGGATATAACAAAAGGAAACAATAGGACAGGAATGGTAGCCACTCTTGTGCTCTATGCACACCCCTTACAGACCTCTTAGGAATGGGGTGAGGTCAATAGTAGACAGTTTTTGGTTGAAGATTTGGGGATTTTGGGAAGAGACCACAGAGTCAGGTAGTGCATTCCAGGCATTAACAACTCTGTTACTGAAGTCATATTTTCTGCAATCAAGATTGGAGCAGTTAACATTAAGCTTAAATCTATTGTGTGCTCATGTATTGTTGCAATTGAATCTGAAGTAGTCTTTGACAGGAAGGACATTATAATAGATGATTCTATGAGTTAAACTCAAGTCATGTCAAAGACGGCGTAGTTCTAAATTTTCTAAACCCAGGATTTCAAGTCTGGTGGCATAAGGTATTTTGATGTATTCAGGGGAATGGAGAACTCTTCTTGTAAAATATTTCTGGATACGTTCAATTGTATTGATGTCAGAAATGTGGTATGGGTTCCAGACAGTCGAGCTGTATTCAAGAATTGGTCTAGCAAATGTTATTATTATTAAATGTTTTAAATGAATTGGTCTAGCAAATGTTATTATTAAATGTTAATATTATTGTCTTTGATATTAAGCTGGCTCCTATATCTCTCTGTCTGAGTCTGTCTGTCTGTCTATCTATCTATCCATCTATCGTAAATATAATCTGTATTACATTTATATCCTTTTCAAACTTTGCTGGGGGAAAAGTTTAATTTGACATTCTGAAACATAATGTGAACTACTTTATAAGGTGCCATGGTGTTAAATACAATGCAGAATTCGTTTCTTTAAAGTGCAGTTGTTTTTTATTACATTCAGTTCTGATTGCTTTGAGCATAATACAACATAATTATTGTTAACAGCAAAGTCAGGATTTTTGAAAACACAGCTTTGGCACTTCTGAGCTTTAGACTTTTACAAAATTAATTAAGACTTTCATCTATAACCTCCAGGGTCCAGGTCTCTTGCACTTTCTGAAACTAGGCTAGCTGTAATGAAATTTTGCTTGGTAATTCATCTTTAAGCATCCTGACTTTTTAATAAAGTGATGATTCTCCACTGGTGGATTAGGAAAAGCGGTTGCAAAAGATTTCTGGGCCATTCCCCAAGATTTCAGCATTTGAAAGGATGCTAAATGCTTGAGGTAGACAGAGAAACCAAGTTCGAGGTAGGCAGGCCCTTTGTATGGCTTTAAAATAACTGGTGGCTGAAAAGTTCCACCTTGGAATATGTCATCAGTCATGAGAAAATCCATGGTTAAAATAAACTATTATTTTCTACTTCTACTTTAATCCACTTCTTGACATTCTGTGAAATGATTTAGAGAAGGTAATAAGTTGTTGTTTTTTTCTCCTCCAGACTTACTTTCAAGGTGTACAATGTCCAAAACACCAATGGATTTTTTTTGTGGGCCTTCAAGTGAGGATTGAAAAGTTTGCCCTTCTAGGGAAAATTTTAATCTTACAAGTTTACTGTTGTCCAAAAGAGGGAGAACAAGACCTGAAGGGCTTTCTTTTTTTAAAAAAAATCAAGTGTCTGACAGCAGGAAAAAATGCAAAACTTCATAAATATTAGCTTTCCTATGTACATTCCCCCTAATAATGGTACTGGGGACATATTATGTTTAATTTATAACTGACATAATAAAAGAAAACTTTTGGACCAAAAACAAGTTACTCCTCTGAAATATGGATGGATTTGGATAAAGGCACCAAGCACCAATAATTCAAATGACAGGGCAACGGCTTGAACATGTAATTCAATAGACAATTCAATAGAAATAGACCTCCCAAACTAGCAATTGCAGCTTTGGATTTTGGTGCAGCATTGTAAACCAGCATCTCCACTTCTGAGAGTCACAACCTACAGAATTGGAGGTCATTCTCCGAGCACAAGTCCCTAAGAAAAGCAGATTAGGCCCCAGGACAGGACTTCTACTTCTACTTCTACCTATAACCATTTTTATTGATGAAGGCACAAGGGGCTTTGAAGGTAAGATATGTGATTTTCTAGCCTTAATGTGATGGACTTCAGTAACACAGTGGTTTCCCAGGAAGGAGGGAATGCCTTCCAAGGAGTAGGAGGGAGTGGGTGAAACAAGAGACAACACAGTCTATAGATGGATCCTGGAGATTGGAAGATATTTAGGATAGCCGCTATCTAGAATCGCTCAAGGTATATTAATAAGGTTAGAGTTGTATAGGTTTAGTCTGGCAAAGATTCTGTCTATATTTATTTATGTATGTATGTATGTATGTATGTATGTATGTATTATTTATTTATTTATTTATTTATTTATTTATTTATTTATTTATTTATTTATTTGTCACAACAGTATATATAAGCATAAGCATGAAATAACTATACTATATATGTATATAAATAAGCATAAGTATGTAATACCTATATTAATTGGACATAATGAAAGGAAACAATAGGACAGGAACGGTAGGCACACTTGCGCTCTTATGCACCCCCCTTAGAGACCTCTTAGGAATGGAGTGAGGTCAATAGTAGACAGTCTTTGGTTAAAGCTTTGGGAATTTTGGGGAAGAGACCACAGAGTCTGGTAGTGTGTTCCAAGTATTAACAACTCTGTTACTGAAGTCATATTTTCCGCAATCAAGATTGGAGCGGTTAACATTAAGCTTAAATCTATTGTGTGCTCATGTATTGTTGCAATTGAATCTGAAGTAGTCTTTGACGGGAAGGATATTGTAATAGATGATTCTATGAGTTAAACCCAGGTCATGTCAAAGGCGACGGAGTTCTAAGTTTTCTAAACCCAGGATTTCAAGTCTGGTGGCATAAGGTATTTTGTTGTATTCAGAGGAATGGAGAATTATTCTTGTAAAATATTTCTGGACACATTCAATTGTATTGATGTCTGAAATGTGGTATGGGTTCCAGACAGGCGAGCTGTATTCAAGAATTGGTCTAGTAAATGTTTTATATGCTCTGGTTAATAGTGTAGTGTTTCTGGAGAAGAAGCTACGCAAGATTAGGTTTACAATTCTTAAAGCCTGCAACCTGTAGTTGCAGTGGGGTTTGGCACTTAGATCATTGGATATGAAAACTTATATGAGGTAAGCAAATAAAGAACTAAACTTTGGCTGGATATTGTTTGACCAGTATGTCATTTTTGTGCCAAACCTGACATCTAGCAAACCACCAATGATGATTATTCTTGCACAGGGTTCATCTATGCACTTTAACCTCAGGTTAACCATTATAATGCACAGTATCTGGGACCACTGCTGAATGATCCTGGAAGCTTCAGATAGTGCAAAAACTGCCACAAAATTGCTGAAGGTCATAACCTATAGCAACATCTCAGCCAGGCCGCTTATTTGCTATGGAGCAAAATTCAGATGGTAATCTTTTAATATACAGTTTCATATTCCTTAGGATTCTGGATAGATAAAGGAACATATGTACTTATGCATTAGTTATCAACGAGAATTTAGTAGGATGGTCTCTTGAGAATGTCGTATTTGCCAAAAGTTTGATACAGAATTTGTCAATCTGGAAAAAAAAAAGGACTTCCATTTGCATAGATACAATTTTGTGCCATCTTAATGTCCACCCATGCTTTTGATAAAAACAATTTTGTTCTGCTTTTTGATTTGCCTTCATGTTATACTTTACTATGGTTTAAAGGTATTAATAATTTCAGGCACATTTCAGGCAACTCTATTGAATAATTCATTTTTATGTTTACATTGGTTTTAATTATAAGAAACTGCTCTTAATTGTTCCTGCTTTGAGATCTATGCTGTTGTTGTTGGGGTTTTTTTTGGTTTTGTTTTTGTAATTGAAAAGCAGGTTAATATTTCCATAAATAAAAGTCCTTGTTGGGTAACATTGCATGGTAATCTTTTTTTAATGGGATACAAAAAACAATCCCCATAGACTCTTTTAAGTTGTGTAGGTGTTGGCATTTTTCTTGAATTTCACAACACTTTGTAATAAATAAGCAAGCAAATAAATAAACAGAATGGTAGCCTTGTGACAGGTGTTGTGCCAAGGACTAATAGTATCAGAAGACAAATTATTGGAAGTGCTTTGGCAGCTGGATTATTGAAACGTTGGTTGTCAAGTGCAATGAACTCTGCAAGAGCAAGGCTGAAACAGATGAAATGTCCTTTTCAGATCATTAATCCTAGTAATTGGGCAGTTCTGACAAGTTCATCTGATAGAAATAATTATATCTGTAAGTTGACCCATTCAAAATATGGTTAGAACACAAGAAGGAAACATTATTATTTATTAGTTCTTTCAAATATTTTGTAGGTAAATTTGTTTCCATTATTGTCGAAACAATGATGGAAATTCAGAGACATTCAGATGTCATTTGTCAACCCCATAAAAATTATGGTAATGTAATGGAGTTCCATTATAAGCATTGGCAAAATATTGGCCAAAAGTTTACTGTATATGTTGGAGCTGATCTATAGAGCTTCTGTTTTCAACACAGCAGTTAGTCCTGAAAGATTCCCCAGTGGATCTTTCAGCAATGCCTCCCCTCTTCCTGTCCACATTTTGTAGTCTTTGCATAAAGTTGTTTTTTTTAAAATTTGAATTTATATCCCGCCCTTCTCCGAAGACTCAGGGCGGCTTACACAGTGTTAAGCAATAGTCTTCATCCATTTGTATATTATATACAAAGTCAACTTTTTATTGCCCCCAACAATCTGGGTCCTCATTTTACCTACCTTATAAAGCAGGGGTGTCCAAACTTGGTCCCTTTAAGACTTGTGGACTTCAATTCCCAGAGTTCCTCAGCCAGCTTTGCTGGCTGAGGGACTCTGGGAGTTGAAGTCCATAAGTCTTAAAGGGACCAAGTTTGGACACCCCTGTTATAAAGGATGGAAGGCTGAGTCAACCTTGGGCTTGGTGGGACTTGAACTTGCAGTAATTGCAAGCAGCTGTGTTAATAACAGACAGACTTAGTCTGCTGAGCCACCAGAGACCCTTGTTGTTGTTGCTGCTGCTGCTGCTGTCCTCCCTTTTCTCCCCCTTCCCCAAGCAAACCATTGGACCTCCTCAGTGGTGAAGTTTGACATTTTACATCTACATTGGCTGATGTTCAATGCTCAAATTCAAATTTCTCCCCTTCCCACTCCCAAGTTTCTCTTTCTTCATGCAGTGTGGGAAGTTGTTTTCTCTATTTCCCCCTTCCTCATGAGTAGTCTTTTTGTCTCTCTCCCTTAGTTTGAAAACTGTCTCTTGTCTCTGATAATTTCTTCAACTGCCTCCTACTCTAAGCTAACTATTCCCATTTCTTTCTTCTATTTTTTTTAATATAATTTTTATTAGCATTCTTAAACAAAAATATAAAAGCTAATGCGAATTAAAGGGAGGGAGGGAGGGAGGGAGGAAAGGAGGGAGGGAAGAAGCAAGAAAGGAAGGGAGGGAGGGAAGAAGAAGAAGAAGAAGAAGAAGAAGAAGAAGAAGAAGAAGAAGAAGAAGAAGAAGAAGAAGAAGAGGAGGAGGAGGAGGAGGAGGAGGAGGAGGAGGAGGAGGAGGAGGAGGAGGAGGAGGAGGAGGAGGAGGAGGAGGGAGGAAAGGAAGGAAGGAAGGAAGAAGAAAGAAAGAAAGAAAGAAAGATAAAGATAAAGATGTAGCTTTCAATATTTTTGACAACAGTTATAAATATACTTGTCCTGTCTTTCATTTGGCTTTTCTTTCTATAACCTATCCTGTCTAATCATCAAAAACCATAAGCCACATTCTTTTTCATTTTTATGCAAAAAGTCCATAAGAAGTTTCTAGTTTCCAATAAATGTAGATAATGTTTTTTCTCTAATCAAAGAAGTTAACTTATCAATTTGAGCAAAATCTGTCAACTTCAGCAACCATTCCTCAATAATGGGTTGTATCAAATCTTCCCAATCTGGCTGCAGTAATCTTCTACTGAAATAATCTTCCTTGGCTCCCCCCACCCCAACTGTTTATCCATTAATCCTAAAAGGAAAAAATTCAGCTTCAATTGAACACTTTAAAATCCTTTGTATTAAAGTATATATTTGGATCCAATTTTTTTTACATCATTACTAAGCATGATAAAATGCCTCTTCCCATTTCCAGCATACATTTGAAGTGTCTTTATAAATTTAGATAATTTATCTGGCATCATGTATCTATATATCATTTTCTTTCTTATCTTGTTTCCTAGACATTTCTTTCAAGCTAAACCTCTGGTTTCTTTCCCTCTCCCATATGTATATATATCTGAGTACATCTGTCTATGACTGAGTCTTGTTTATTTATTTTATTTATTTATTTAATTGTTTGTCAACAAGTAAAAGGAAACAAATATCAATATAGACATAAACATGGACACATGAAAAAATGGCACAAATAAATGAATATAAATAGGCAAAATATAGCCATAAACGCCCCTTTAGGGACCTCTTAAGAAACGTGTAAGGTCCATGGTAGACAGTTTAAGGTAAAGGGTATGGGGGTTAGAGAAACTAACAACAGGATCAGGTAGAGTGTTCCAGATATTTACTACTCTATTGCTGAAGTCGTATTTTCTGCAATCAAGATTAGAGCGAATTATGTTTAGTTTATATCTATTGATAGCCCTTGTGTTAATTGCAGTTGAAGTTAAAGTAGTTATTAAAAGGTAGATATGGTAGATAATCTTGTGTATTAAGCTTAGGTTGGAATGTAGATGGTGTAGTTCAAGGTTATCCAGGCCTAAAATTTCAAGCCTGGTGGTATAAGGAATTTTACTGTGAGCAGAGTAGTTGAGTACTCGTCTTGTAAAATACCTCTAGACCCACTCTAATGTATTAATGTCCAAAATACAGTGTGGGTTCCAGGCAGGTGAGCAGTATTCAAGGATAGGTCTGGCAAAGTTTTTGTATGCCCTACTTAGAAGTATAGAATTACCAGAGAGAAAACTTTGTAAAATAAGGTTAACAATTGTTAATGTCTTTTTAGCAATGTTGTTACAGTGAGATCGGGGCTTAGATCTTTTGAAATAATAAAAAGGAAAATCCAATTTCCAGATTTTGTTGCATAACTTTTGACACCTTTCCGAAATCTGAGTTTTGTTTGTTCCAATCACCATTCTAGACAAACTCCCGATCCAATTCTGATTTCATGTGAGCTGCCTGCTATCTTCCAGCAGCTCCTGTATCTTATCTCATCTTGTGATTTATTTCCCTCTCTTTCCTTTAACATCTCCAAGGATCCTTTTTCCTCTCCTGCTATCTCCTTCCAATTATAGACTTGTGCAACCAGTTCTTTAGCACCAAGTTAAGATTTTTCATGGCAAATCTCCTGCCAGTTTGCATCAGATTGATTTCTTTTCCAGTTCTATTGTAACCACCTGGATTAATGTACTACATTTATCACATCCATCCTCACCATCATTTGCAGAACTGTGGTTTGAATTGGTGGCAGTGGCCAGATGAGGTCCCCCCCCCCCACCTGATATAGGAGAGAAAAAAAGGAGACTTTCAAAATTCTCTTTGTTATTTTCTCTATGTGTGCAAGTTTAGTGACAGCGGCCCTATCCCTTCATGTACACGGATAAAAAACCCAAGAATGTTGGCTAAATCTGGAGCCCTCCTTTAAATGAAAGCAACTGGCACAATAAATCTTCCCATCAGAAATTCTAGAAGAATGTATCCTCGGAGAAATGTACTAAATGGGTCCTTGCAATTAGAATGGAGGATTTCTAAAGACTATTTACATACAGCTCTATGTGTGATTATCATCTGTCACATTTTGTGTAATCATTTGCAGTGTCCACCTATTCTGACAGCTTGCTATATATGCTAATTTGTGCAAGCATGAAATATTACAGGTTATTTTCATAGCAAAGCACTTGGTGACATTCACATAGGGATTTTGATGTTTGAATTGGCATTATGACATTTCTATCCATGTAGCAATTTGGAGATAATTACCAGTTGACCATCATGATGCATTCGATACCACACAACGGAGTTCTTTTGCTGTTCCTTTGTCTTGACGTGCCCTAGAGTTTATCAGTCTGTAACTATCTGATAATGGGAAGACAGAACTGCAGGCATTTATATTTTCAATACCTGTTGCCATGACAACATGGAAGGGGCAACCTTTCTCTAGTGTAATGACAATACACACAAAAATAATCACAATACTGTAAGAATGCAAGCCAGTGTGGCTCATTAAAAGTATTTAGGTTTCAATAGCCAAATTAAATTGTTCACCATTGCTGGAGTAACAGTCCCATCTCATAGCATTGGTGGCATTTGCAGGAGCAAAATATGGCTAAATTAGAATAAATGACTTGGTTCTGTCCCATGCCAACATTAAAATTCCCAAAAGATGTTGGCTTGTACAGAATGGCAGTCAAATATTTGTTCTATAAAGGTTTAATGAGTTTGTGTGCACACAAGCTCCTTCACTATAATAGAAACGTATGAATCAGTCAAGTTTGAAAAATTCCTTATGATTTTTTTCCTGCATTTCTGATAGGTTGGGAAAAAAATCTTTACTCCATATTCTGTTCAGGCACTTCCCTGTCATTTTTTAAAGCAGAGGTTTTCTCAAGCAGCCCAGGACCAAGGTGTTATCAAAAGATGGTCACATTTTTCTATATACTTTCTGACAGCATCATTTAATTTTTATGCATTTTGCATTCTGATTGTTTTTACTGAATTTGTATAAATAATAATATATCCGTGCAGAGGTGTTGACAGACTCTACGTGCCAAGGAAAATACAGTAGGTGGGCATGGAACAATGCAAATAAAGAGACAGTTGAAGAAAAAGGGATATTGGAAGAATATCTGAAGGATAGTGAAGATGATGTGCTGATGCTAGTATACTACAAAGGCTTAGTATATAGTGGAGATACCAAATTGGCCTTTAAGAAAGGCCAGTGAATTGACAAGATAGCAAAAAACAGCAAGTGCCACCCTTGCAAAGAAGCTGAAGAAACAGTGGTCTACAAAGTCTACTGTTTCTTCAACTTCTTTGTAGAGATGGCACTTGCTGTCTGTTGTAAGTAGTACTCGATTTACAACCACAATTGAGCCTAACATTTTGGTTGCTAAGTGAGACAGTTTTTAAGTGAGTTTTGGCCCATGTTACAACCTTTCATGCTATGGTTGTTAAGTTAGTAACCTGGTTGCTAAGTCAATCTGGCTTGCCATTGACTTTGCTTCTCAGATGTCAGAAGATTGCAAAAGGACCCCAGGACACTGCAGCCATTATAAATATAAGGCAGCTGCCAAGCATCTGAATTTTGATTGGGTGACCATGGAGATTCTTCAGTAGTCATAAGTGTGAAAAAATGGTCATAAGTCAGTTTTCTTCAATGCTGTTGTAACTTTGAACAGTCAGTGTTGTGAGTTGAGGACTAACTATTGTTAGCTGTTGCAAGAAGATCACACAGATGGAGTACAAACAATGGCATCACAAAGTAGCAACAGTGGGTTTTTATTAAAAATGGGTCAACAAAAAGCATGGGAGAGAAGTCAGAACACTGGAGTTATGGGACCTACTGTAGCTATAACTTTTGGGAACTATCCAAAGGAAGGGGGAAGAAATGACCAGCCCTTCTAACCCATTCAAGTCATGTTTTCTGCTGTGATGGCAATCTGATTTTATCCAATAACCTATAATTTTTATTTCATTACATTAAAAAGAACCTAGTGCATATCTGACTATGTTGCTCCTAATCGTTTTAGCTTCTATTCTTATAGCAGTGGATTCACTAATGATATCTATCTAGCTGTCCATTATTTCAGCAAGGCATTTTAATGCTCTGTTGCATTTCAGGTTCCATCCCACTGAATAGTATTTCAGTTTATTTTACCGGAGTGACATTACCCCTCATATTTAAAGGATGAATGATTCTCAGTTTGTGCCTTCCAGTACACATTTAAATTATGGTCTATCTAGTTATCGTGACAGACCATTTTCTACCTTTGAAGATGTTATTTATTTTGGGGATTTTTTTGTAGATTAATTATTATGATTTGAACAAAGGCAGTCATAGTTTATTATTCAAAACTCGATTCATTGCTCACTTCATGAACTTTGAATTAAGGCTATAGACTTATAAACTATCCAAACTTAATAGCTAATTCCAAATCTAAGGTTAAGTTGTGATGCTCAGGAATGATGCTCATCTCAGTTTCTTGGCTCAGGGAATCAGCGTTGTCTGAAGACATTTTCTGTGGTCATGTGACCAGCTTGGCTATACGCCAAAGGCTCATGGAACATTGTTTCCTTCCTATGAAAGTGGTACCTATTTATCTACTCACATTTGCATGTTTTGGAACTGCTGGGTGGGCAGGAGCTGGGGAAGGAATGGGAGCAGTTAGGGGTTTCTATTGGTTCACCCCAGTTCAGGCAAACTGCTAGTGGCAGTGGCGGGAGGCTCTGCCTATCTGCCCAGACATCATCATGGACACCCTGCACATGCGCAGAAGGTTCTGCACACACCCACAGTTCCAAACTGGTAGCGAAGGTAAGTGAAACCCACTACTGAATGGGAGCTCACCCCATTGCATGGTGCTAAGGTCTCGAACTTAGGCTGTCAGCTTTGTAGCTGACAAGCTCAGCATCTTTAACTGCTCAGCCATTGTGCTCCTTTAATAAGGGCAAAACTAATTCATGCCAAATGACAGTGAAGTCCATGTTATTTTCAAAAGGGCACATATAAATTCATGAACTTAATTTTCCATTCCCTTACTTGCTAATTCTCAATCTGTAATTCAGACCAATTAGTCTTTGCTCATAAACATTATATTCAAGAGAGGGAGAATAGTGGTGAGTCACTTAACTTAATAATCAAGGTACTCAATCTAAAAGAGGTAATTCTACATTCATTCACAACTTATTCTCCACCAAGGAGTTTACATGGCTTTACTCTTGAGCTGGGTGAAGACTATTTAAAGTTCTACATCCTGTCTGTTATCTATCAGACTTTTCTTGAATACCTCCAGGGAAGGAACCTCGCCACTTTCTAAAGTAGTGTCTTCATTATGAATCAGTTCTTAATATAGGGAATTTCATCCTGTTGTTTAGCTAAAATCTGCTTTCCTACAATTTCTACCCATTATAGTGTTGCTCCTGCCGTTTGGAGCTACAGAGAATAATGTTGCTTCATCTTCTTTGCAGTTGCCTTTCCGATAACCCTAAAACCACCATTAGACTCCATTTCTAACATTTCATGTAGGATTTTGTTTCTATACTTCTCATCATTTTCCTCACTAGTCTGTGCCTTTTGTCCTGTTTCCTGATTTTATTTTTAAAATGTGTTGACCCAAACTGGATGTGATATTTCAGACAGAAACTGAACAATGTAAAGTACACAATGAAACTTTTATATCTTGTGATCTGGATAATATACTTCATTTTATGCATCTAAAGTTTGCATTTTGAAAGGCAGCTCTATTGAACGATTCATATTGTTTATGGTTAATCAGAACATTCCGTAACTGAGTTTAACATTTGGTAGAAGTGGTAGCAATTATAATGTTGATGAAACTCTGACATAAATCTGGATGGGAGAGTTTTTAATGTGGAGTTTGTAAATATCTAAATATCTACTTTAGGGTGGATTTTTTTTGTATTTCTCATCTCAAAACGGCAGGAAATTCTATTGTTTTCCACAGTCATTCTCAGAAAAGTTTTCAAAATCACAAAGATGCCTTGACATGGGATATATTGATCTGTTTCATATATACCACAATAAGATTTTTCATGTAGTGCAGGGGTGGGAAGCATGGCCATTTTATTACTTGTGGGACTTCAACTCCCAGAATTCTTGAGGCAGCCATGCTTTGGGAGTTGAACTCTGCAAGTCATAAAACAGACATGGTTCTCCACCCCTGGTGTGGTGTTTAGGGTTCAACATTTAGGGGCCTCTGTGGCTCAGACTGCTAATGTAGTCTGTTATTAACAGCAGCAGTCTGTTATTAACAGCAGCTGCTTGCAATTACTGCAGGTTCTAGTCCCACCAGGCCCAAGGTTGACTCAGCCTTCCATCCTTTATAAGGTAGGTAAAATGAGGACCCAGATTGTTGGGGGCAATAAGTTGACTTTGTATATAAATATACAAATAGGATGAAGACTATTGCTAACATAGTGTAAGCCGCCCTGAGTCTTCGGAGAAGGGTGGGATATAAATGCAAATTAAAAAAAAACAAAAAAAAACCATTAGGTTAACAAAATCTGCAGGTTTATTCTCTATAAACCTGTCAAATTTACTGGCTAAGTAGAGATATATAACTTAGTTCAAAAACACATGAATATTAGGCCTGTGTATTAGGCCTGACATACACTTAATTTGTTGATTATTTTAATGAGTTCACTGGGAATATTTGTTATATTAGTCCCTTGGCAATGGTAAGAGAATTATTATTTATTATTTAGATTTAGAATAAGGATGTGGAATTTCTCTCTCTCTCTCTCTCTCTCTCTCTCTCTCTCTCTCTCTCTCTCTGTGTGTGTGTGTGTATGTGTGTTTGGGGATTGAAGACCGTATTTGACCTTTTTATTGGTGTCTCAGAGGCCTCTGTCCATAAAGTGAATTTGATTGAGCTTATATAAAAATTATGTTGGTAAAATAAAAATTCATTGATGACTCTAGCCCAAACGCAATAAAAAGACTGGCAATATAAAAGGAATTTTATACTTAGAGCAAACATTTTCAAGAGCATTCTAGTTTGACAGATATTAAATGTTATCCTCAGTTTGTATAAATCCCAAGGTGCCTTTGATAATTCGATAATGTATCCAAAATCTTTTTACATATGTAATTTAAGTAATCCTTGTAGATCTATCTGAAATATATTTTAACAATAGGTTGATCCCAATTGTATTTTAAATCATCAAGTTAGAATATACCAGTTTTAAAAATTATGAAAACCATATTATACATTCATTAATGAGAGATTAGAGCTTCAGGCATTTTATTCTGACTGAAAATGGTATGAACGATATCTGTTTGGAAAATGATACTTTTACTAAAATACTGAGATGAGACTACATATAAGAAAAAATATATGAAGTGATAACCTTGATTATTTTTCAAAATACGTTCAAATTTACAAGTGGAAATTATGTAAAGTGTTTATCTTTTAATCATGTTGTTTTGTTTTAAATAATAATTTATTATTTTTATAATTTAGATAAGTAGTTGAAAATTCATTGATTATAACCTTTCCATCAAGTCAAAATGGATCATTATCTTTCTTCTTCTTCTACTTGTATTTAATTTATTTTCTTGGCTTGGTATATTATTCTCATGTCCCTTACAGCTAACTATAATAATTTTCACTGTCGTAATAAGGGCAAAACTGATTAAACAGAAGCTTTTCTTTTGCTCAACTCAGCCAACAAGCTGCCTTTGAGAGCCCAATTTTTCTCCCAGTAAATGAGGATTTTGTGATCAGAGCTTTGTCTTCCTGTCAAAACCTATATGAATGGAATAATTATCTTTAGAGCTGCTAATGGATGGTTAGGTCAAGACACAGAACTGTATCATCTGCAATGGAAAATGCCAGAACTGGAAGAACCTCCATATTTCATGTTTTTGGGAGGTTAGATGATTTATATGATGTGGAATTATAATATATGCATAATGAAATCTTAAGACCAGTGAATTTAGCTTGAAGAATTTCTTGAGAAATAGGAGAAGAGCAAATAATATAACACAATTCTATTTATTTCAGTTCTGAAGAAAAGTTCCTTTGACTTAATGAGAGAAATCTGGGTCACAGAAAATTTGGAGGATTTCCGGATAGGAAACAACTTTTAGGTATGCTTATTTAGCTCTTCATCTATGTCTTGCAGGTTAGAATAGAATAACAGAGTTGGAAGGGACCTTGGAGGTCTACTAGTCCAACCCCCTGCTTAGGCAGGATACCCTACACTACTTCAGACAAATGGTCATCCAATCTCTTTTTAAAAATTTCCAGTGTTGGAGTGTTTACAACTTCTGGAGGCATCTCAATCTGACATATAGGATAATTAAAAGTCTGTGATCTGAAACAAAGAAAGAGAGAGAATCACCAAGGATTTAATAAAGAAATCTTCATCTTGAGAAATCTCAGTTTCTTTTGCCCCCCATTTCATTCTTCATTCTTAAATGTGGAAGATCCAACAGGTTCTTGATAAACCTAGCAGACAACTTTGTTTCCAAAATGTAGAGAAGGGAACAAGGCGATCAGCCATATTGGATTTAAGTCTCTCTAAGAGATGAAATGATAGAAAGTGTTGAAGCTACAGGAACCTTGGGGGCAAGTGATCATGCAGTATTAGAATTCAACATTATGCAAGCATAAGCAATAGAACAAAGTCAAACTAGAGTCTTGGACTTTAAGAGAGCTAGTGTCAATAAACTTAGAGAGAGCTTGGGAAGGATTCCATGGATGAAAATCGTTAAAGGGAAAAATCTTATTGCATTCTTTGACAAAGTGACAAAATTAGTGGATCAGAGGAACGCTGTCGATATAATTTACTTGGATTTCAGTAAGGCATTTGATAAAGTAGACTATAACCTATTACTACATAAAATAGAAAAATGTGCTTAGACAGCATCAGCACCAGATGGATTCGTAACTGGCTGACCAGCTGCACTTAATGTGTAGTCCTCAATGGAACTGCATCTACATGGAGGGAAGTATGGAGTAGGGTACACGAAGAATCTGTTTTAGACCCAGTACTCTTCAACATCTTCAATGATTTGGACAAGGGGATAGATGGGGAACTCATCAAATTTGCAGTTGACACTAAGCTAGCAGGAATAGTCAACACTCGGGAAGATAGGCTTAAGATACAGAAGGATCTTGACAGACTTAAACATTGGACGCTATCTAACAAAATGAAATTCAATGGTGAAAAAAGTAAGGTTCCACATTTAGGCAAGAAAAACAAAATGAACAGGTACAATATATGTAACTGTGAGAGGGATCTTGGAGTCCTAGTGGACAACCATTTAAATATGAACCAGCAGTGTGCAGTAGCTACCAAAAAAGTCAACACAGTTCTAGGCTGCATAAACAGAAAGATAGAATCAAGATCATGTGAAGTGTTAATACCACTTTATAATGTAAGGCCACACTTTGAATACTGCATCCAGTTTTGGTCACCACAATTTTTTAAAAAATGTTGAGACTCTAGAAAGAGTGCAGAGAAGAGCAACAAAAGTGATTAGGGGACTGGAGGCTAAAACATATGAAGAACGGTTGCAGGAACTGGGTATGTCTAGTTTAATGAAAAGAAGGACCAGGGGTGACATGATAGCAGTGTTCCAATATCTCAGGGACTGCCACAAAGAAGAGGGAGTCAAGTTATTCTCCAAAGCACCTTAGGGCCGGACAAGAAGTAATGGGTGGAAACTAATCAAGGAGAGAAGCAACTAAAACTAAGGAGAAATTTCCTGACAGTGAGAACAATTAATCAGTGAACAGCTTGCCTCCAGAAGTTTTGAATGCTCCAACACTGGAAGTTTTTAAGAAGAGATTGGATAATCATTTGTCTGAAGTGGTGTAGGGTTTCCTTCCTAGGCAGGGGGTTGGAATAGAAGACCTCCAAGGTCCCTTCCAACTCTGTTATTGTGTATTCTATAAATATAAGAGCATGTACTCAAGCACCAAGATAGGTAGCTGTAGTCACATTTATCCTCTTTTCTATTCTTGGGATAGAGAACTATACTGAGCAGAGGAGGAGGAATATATATGACATAAGGGAGGTAAGTTCATGGCTACAAACACAAGCATAGTGCCCTTCTTGTGATGATGGCATCCTGTATTGCAATACTATTAACATTATCATTGATTATGTATTATGATGTAATCGGTAGCATGCTTTTCTCTTTCTCTCTCTCTCTTTTTGCATTGCCATAGCACTGAGTTGATGTTGGTAACTCTTGTGGCAATGTATGATTTAAACTTTATGTGACCCACTTAGTAGGTATTGATTTTATGTATCCTGTGACTATTAACCTATGTACTCAACTTAGGCTCTGTTAGAATCCTAGTGAAAGCTGTGACAGGACTTTATAGTCATTCTTGGCACATTTTTGCTGGTGTTGTGTTTCAAATGAAACTATGAGCCATAGTAGATAGCAGGTCCCAGAGTGGGCATTTCTTGTAAAAGTATGAAGAAGCACATCCCATAGATATGATCAACCAACAAAACTGAGGAATCTTTATACTATTATGTTAATGCTATGTAAATGTGGGCAATGGAGACTTGTCTACACATATAAAGTTACTCCTGTTTCCAAGTTGAAGACCATCTACCTGTTTTATCTCAATATGCCCCTTCCTATATGCAGTCATCAATTAATTATTCATGACATATTTGTTATACACATGTATCTTCTGTGTCTTAGATAAATAAGACACTTCTCTTACTTAGAGAAGATAAGTAAGTCTCTTCTTACATATATAATTGTTTGTTTGTGGATGATCTTGATACTTTGACCATCACTATACTTTTTTGCATGTCTTATTCCAGTTGTTTGGGTTTCTTAAAAGATGGCCTATTTTTATCACAAACTTCTGATGGTTAGTCTTATTAACTAAACCTCGCCAGTCTGAAGATACAAATCTCCTTTACAGCTGAAAAATGTAGGAACTAGGGAGGGTGTCTTTTGAGCCTCTTGCCTTGGCCATTATACAGTTGTGTGCTCTGATGCCTCTTATCTGACATTCTCTTGGCAGCAGCATCTCTTTGCCCAGTCTCTGAAGGTCATTCCCAGATAACCATTATAAGAAGGGAAAAGAAAAGTTCAGGAGTGATTTCTCTGGAAAGGGAACAGCAAGAGAGAAAAGACCACTACCAAAGGCCCAAGGATAGGAAGAAGGAATCCAGCTGGCTGCAGGTAACACTTCACTCAAGACCCAGAGAAGGGAAAGAGGAGAAAGGCCACTCCTTATAGGAGATGGATGGCATAAAATTAAATGAATGAATGGGTGAGTGAATGAGTGAATGTTAGTATCAGGGTTCTGATGGATGCCCTAATTAAATCATGAGCTCGAGCCAAGCTTCAAAAGAATTCAAAAGAAATTATTTATTAGAAGCTTCATGTCAGCACGGTCCCAAGTGAAATCACCTCTGACCCCATGTAATTTCAGCACTAAAACACCTATTCGCCACGCACGGGCTACCGGACACCCTCGTGTCCGATAACGCCCACAGTTCACTGCAGCATTATTTGAAGGGTACCTGGCTGAAGAGGGCATCCGACATGCCTCTCAGCGCCGTTCCACCCTGCGTCGAACGGCCTTGCTGAACGCTTTGTTCGAGTGCGAAGAAGCGCTATCACGAAGCAGCCCGGAGACTGGCAGGCACAAATCGACGATTCTAACCGTCCAACACAGGACCCCTGTGTGGCCACCGCCGCAGCCCAGCCGAGCTATTAATGGGGCGGAAGCTAAGGTGCCCGCTAGACCGGCTACACCCAACTACGTGCAGGACGGGTTCAAAACAAAACCAGATAGAATCCGGGAATTAAACATAGGAGACTCAGTGTGGGCACATAATTACAGCGACGGCCCAAACTGGAAGAGGGGATAGTCATAGACAAACGGGCCCCAAATCTTATCTAGTGGAAATAGACGATGGCAGAGTTTGGAGGCGCCACATAGATCAATTAAGAAACAGATTGAGCGATAAGGCAGAATTAGGCGAGACCAGCCCTGACTATGATTTAATTAACCCCACAGCTGACTGGAGCCGAGAACAAACAGAAAGCATAGAACCAAACAGAGACTTATCTGAGTCAGGCGAGGTCCAGCGACACCCTCCGGTCCCTCTAGAGGACAGCAGGTCCGAGCCGGCGAATAATCCAGGGCGGATGGCGGGAGGAGGAGCTCAGAGGAACGAAAAGTCCCTCCGGCAAGCTCGACTCAACTCCAGAAAGTGAACTGCGCAGGTCCGGGAGAGTCAGGAGACGCCCCACGTACCTGCAGGACTACGTAGAGAAGTAATATGCAAATATTGGCAAAGTGCCTTCTGGGAGGGTAGGAGTGTAATGTATTACTGTAAGTTTTGGCGGAGTTTTAGGCGGAAATATCTCGCTCTGATTGGTTGCAGCCTCAGGCTGAAGTGTATATAAGGAGAGGTTTTTCTCCAGAGTTTTGCTGGGTCACACTATATTAAAGAGCTGTTGTCACTAACCTGGTCTCCTGCCTCGTCAATACCCAAACATAACAATACCAGTTTTAAAAATTATGAAAACCATATTATACATTCATTAATGAGAGATTAGAGCTTCAGGCATTTTATTCTGACTGAAAATGGTATGAACGATATCTGTTTGGAAAATGATACTTTTACTAAAATACTGAGATGAGACTACATATAAGAAAAAATATATGAAGTGATAACCTTGATTATTTTTCAAAATACGTTCAAATTTACAAGTGGAAATTATGTAAAGTGTTTATCTTTTAATCATGTTGTTTTGTTTTAAATAATAATTTATTATTTTTATAATTTAGATAAGTAGTTGAAAATTTCATTGATTATAACCTTTCCATCAAGTCAAAATGGATCATTATCTTTCTTTCTTCTTCTACTTGTATTTAATTTATTTTCTTGGCTTGGTATATTATTCTCATGTCCCTTACAGCTAACTATAATAATTTTCACTGTCGTAATAAGGGCAAAACTGATTAAACAGAAGCTTTTCTTTTGCTCAACTCAGCCAACAAGCTGCCTTTGAGAGCCCAATTTTTCTCCCAGTAAATGAGGATTTTGTGATCAGAGCTTTGTCTTCCTGTCAAAACCTATATGAATGGAATAATTATCTTTAGAGCTGCTAATGGATGGTTAGGTCAAGACACAGAACTGTATCATCTGCAATGGAAAATGCCAGAACTGGAAGAACCTCCATATTTCATGTTTTTGGGAGGTTAGATGATTTATATGATGTGGAATTATAATATATGCATAATGAAATCTTAAGACCAGTGAATTTAGCTTGAAGAATTTCTTGAGAAATAGGAGAAGAGCAAATAATATAACACAATTCTATTTATTTCAGTTCTGAAGAAAAGTTCCTTTGACTTAATGAGAGAAATTTGGAGGATTTCTGGATAGGAAACAACTTTTAGGTATGCTTATTTAGCTCTTCATCTATGTCTTGCAGGTTAGAATAGAATAACAGAGTTGGAAGGGACCTTGGAGGTCTACTAGTCCAACCCCCTGCTTAGGCAGGATACCCTACACTACTTCAGACAAATGGTTATCCAATCTCTTTTTAAAAATTTCCAGTGTTGGAGTGTTTACAACTTCTGGAGGCATCTCAATCTGACATATAGGATAATTAAAAGTCTGTGATCTGAAACAAAGAAAGAGAGAGAATCACCAAGGATTTAATAAAGAAATCTTCATCTTGAAAAATCTCAGTTTCTTTTGCCCCCCATTTCATTCTTCATTCTTAAATGTGGAAGATCCAACAGGTTCTTGATAAACCTAGCAGACAACTTTGTTTCCAAAATGTAGAGAAGGGAACAAGGCGATCAGCCATATTGGATTTAAGTCTCTCTAAGAGATGAAATGATAGAAAGTGTTGAAGCTACAGGAACCTTGGGGGCAAGTGATCATGCAGTATTAGAATTCAACATTATGCAAGCATAAGCAATAGAACAAAGTCAAACTAGAGTCTTGGACTTTAAGAGAGCTAGTGTCAATAAACTTAGAGAGAGTTTGGGAAGGATTCCATGGATGAAAATCGTTAAAGGGAAAAATCTTATTGCATTCTTTGTCAAAGTGACAAAATTAGTGGATCAGAGGAACGCTGTCGATATAATTTACTTGGATTTCAGTAAGGCATTTGATAAAGTAGACTATAACCTATTACTACATAAAATAGAAAAATGTGGTTAGATAGCATCAGCACCAGATGGATTCGTAACTGGCTGACCAGCTGCACTTAATGTGTAGTCCTCAATGGAACTGCATCTACATGGAGGGAAGTATGGAGTAGGGTACACGAAGAATCTGTTTTAGACCCAGTACTCTTCAACATCTTCAATGATTTGGACAAGGGGATAGATGGGGAACTCATCAAATTTGCAGTTGACACTAAGCTAGCAGGAATAGTCAACACTCGGGAAGATAGGCTTAAGATACAGAAGGATCTTGACAGACTTAAACATTGGACGCTATCTAACAAAATGAAATTCAATGGTGAAAAAAGTAAGGTTCCACATTTAGGCAAGAAAAACAAAATGAACAGGTACAATATATGTAACTGTGAGAGGGATCTTGGAGTCCTAGTGGACAACCATTTAAATATGAACCAGCAGTGTGCAGTAGCTACCAAAAAAGTCAACACAGTTCTAGGCTGCATAAACAGAAAGATAGAATCAAGATCATGTGAAGTGTTAATACCACTTTATAATGTAAGGCCACACTTTGAATACTGCATCCAGTTTTGGTCACCACAATTTTTTAAAAAATGTTGAGACTCTAGAAAGAGTGCAGAGAAGAGCAACAAAAGTGATTAGGGGACTGGAGGCTAAAACATATGAAGAACGGTTGCAGGAACTGGGTATGTCTAGTTCAGGGGTGTCCAAAGTTTTTTTGGTGAGGGCCAAATACAGAAAAATAAGCAAAGGCCCAGGCCACACCATTGAACAGGGGGGGGGAGGGCTAATTTTTTTTCGTACCAGTTCTGTGGGCGTGGCTTATTTTGGGGTGTGGCTGAGGAACTCTGGGAATTGAAGTCCACAAGTCTTAAAGAGACCAAGTTTGGACACCCCTGATCTTGGCTTTTGTTTTGTATTTGGTATGAACTTGAAACTCCCTTCATTATTCCCTGCCCAAGGGGTGGAGGCGCGAGGAGCCTCGCCAGGCGGCCCGAGGAAGGCGAGGGTAGAACTGCTGGGGTCGGGCACGGCCAGCAGCCTCTTTCCCGCTCGCCACCGCCTCCTCCGCCCCCTCCCTTCATTATTCCCCGCCCATGGGGAGGAGCTGCGAGGAGCCTCACCAGGCGGCCCGAGGAAGGCGAGGGTAGAACCGCTGGGGTCGGGCACGGCCAGCAGTCTCTTTTCCGCTCGCTGCCTCCTCACCTGTTTCTCGATGGCTGTCACTGCCGCCACGCGTGTCTGACATGGGGAGGCGCGAGGAGCCTCGCCAGGCGGCCCGAGGAAGGCGAGGGTAGAACTGCTGGGGTCAGGCACGGCCAGCAGCCTCTTTCCCGCTCGCCGCCTCCTCCGCCCCCTCCCTTCATTATTCCCCGCCCATGGGGAGGACCCAGCCTCAGAGCGAACCACCGGCAAGTACCGAGGCGTCAAAGGGCCATATTCAATTATACTTTCAGAATTTGCTGCGGCCAATAAAAACTGACCCGCGGGCCGCAGTTGGCCCGCGGGCCATAGTTTGGACACCCCTGGTCTAGTTTAATGAAAAGAAGGACCAGGGGTGACATGATAGCAGTGTTCCAATATCTCAGGGACTGCCACAAAGAAGAGGGAGTCAAGTTATTCTCCAAAGCACCTTAGGGCCGGACAAGAAGTAATGGGTGGAAACTAATCAAGGAGAGAAGCAACTAAAACTAAGGAGAAATTTCCTGACAGTGAGAACAATTAATCAGTGAACAGCTTGCCTCCAGAAGTTTTGAATGCTCCAACACTGGAAGTTTTTAAGAAGAGATTGGATAATCATTTGTCTGAAGTGGTGTAGGGTTTCCTTCCTAGGCAGGGGGTTGGAATAGAAGACCTCCAAGGTCCCTTCCAACTCTGTTATTGTGTATTCTATAAATATAAGAGCATGTACTCAAGCACCAAGATAGGTAGCTGTAGTCACATTTATCCTCTTTTCTATTCTTGGGATAGAGAACTATACTGAGCAGAGGAGGAGGAATATATATGACATAAGGGAGGTAAGTTCATGGCTACAAACACAAGCATAGTGCCCTTCTTGTGATGATGGCATCCTGTATGGCAATACTATTAACATTATCATTGATTATGTATTATGATGTAATCGGTAGCATGCTTTTCTCTTTCTCTCTCTCTCTTTTTGCATTGCCATAGCACTGAGTTGATGTTGGTAACTCTTGTGGCAATGTATGATTTAAACTTTATGTGACCCACTTAGTAGGTATTGATTTTATGTATCCTGTGACTATTAACCTATGTACTCAACTTAGGCTCTGTTAGAATCCTAGTGAAAGCTGTGACAGGACTTTATAGTCATTCTTGGCACATTTTTGCTGGTGTTGTGTTTCAAATGAAACTATGAGCCATAGTAGATAGCAGGTCCCAGAGTGGGCATTTCTTGTAAAAGTATGAAGAAGCACATCCCATAGATATGATCAACCAACAAAACTGAGGAATCTTTATACTATTATGTTAATGCTATGTAAATGTGGGCAATGGAGACTTGTCTACACATATAAAGTTACTCCTGTTTCCAAGTTGAAGACCATCTACTTGTTTTATCTCAATATGCCCCTTCCTATATGCAGTCATCAATTAATTATTCATGACATATTTGTTATACACATGTATCTTCTGTGTCTTAGATAAATAAGACACTTCTCTTACTTAGAGAAGATAAGTAAGTCTCTTCTTACATATATAATTGTTTGTTTGTGGATGATCTTGATACTTTGACCATCACTATACTTTTTTGCATGTCTTATTCCAGTTGTTTGGGTTTCTTAAAAGATGGCCTATTTTTATCACAAACTTCTGATGGTTAGTCTTATTAACTAAACCTCGCCAGTCTGAAGATACAAATCTCCTTTACAGCTGAAAAATGTAGGAACTAGGGAGGGTGTCTTTTGAGCCTCTTGCCTTGGCCATTATACAGTTGTGTGCTCTGATGCCTCTTATCTGACATTCTCTTGGCAGCAGCATCTTTTTGCCCAGTCTCTGAAGGTCATTCCCAGATAACCATTATAAGAAGGGAAAAGAAAAGTTCAGGAGTGATTTCTCTGGAAAGGGAACAGCAAGAGAGAAAAGACCACTACCAAAGGCCCAAGGATAGGAAGAAGGAATCCAGCTGGCTGCAGGTAACACTTCACTCAAGACCCAGAGAAGGGAAAGAGGAGAAAGGCCACTCCTTATAGGAGATGGATGGCATAAAATTAAATGAATGAATGGGTGAGTGAATGAGTGAATGTTAGTATCAGGGTTCTGATGGATGCCCTAATTAAATCATGAGCTTCGAGCCAAGCTTCAAAAGAATTCAAAAGAAATTATTTATTAGAAGCTTCATGTCAGCACGGTCCCAAGTGAAATCACCTCTGACCCCATGTAATTTATGCCCCAATCAAGACCCTGTTTCTCCCTCCCCCCAGGGTGTGTCATCAATCACATTTGCCAAAGGAGCAAAGGGTTGTAGAGATCATTCCCCTCTGGCCACTGTGGGTAACTCTGGGATACAGCCTTGAGAGAGATAAGTCTGGAATGTGCATCTATCTTTGGTTTCCATGCTGTTTCGTCAGTTTCCCATCCCCCTTGCCTATGCAACTCGAGAGCAGGCCAGGGATGCTGTGCGAGTTGACAGTTAGAGTGGATAACTTTAGTTTCTGTAGAAGGACTGGGCAGAGTATTCTCTGAGAGAAGTTGTCTTTCCAATGGAGAAGCAGTAGGTGTTCAGCTGAGCAGGGGAATGTCAAGCCATGCTGAGTACATTATGTAAATTCCAGCCCATTGTTGCCTTTTCAGTCTCTTCAGTCTCTCCACTAGCTGGAGAGACAGCTAGTGATATCAGGAGAGCGTCAACTATCAAAAGTTTCAACTACCTTGTTTTCTGCGTCAATTGCCATCTTTGTAAAAACAATACACCTCCAGTTAAAAAGAACCCTATCACATTGTAGTAATAATAAAAAGCTAAGCCTAGAACTGTCTTTTGATCTGTTCCTTTTGTTCTGTCATCACAATTCTGCCCACTAAAATTCACGTGGACCAGGGTTAGATAAAGGCCAAGTGATGCTCTAAGCACAACCCAACAATTGTTTCCCAGGCCCTTCCATACCTAATTGACAAGATCTTAAAACTCAAAAAGTGCTGGAGGTGAAATAAGAGATCAAAAATTCAGTTTTATTCCAGGCCAGATCCCAAAGTTATATATAAGCTATTAAAAAAATTATTTAACATTCAGTAGCAGTAAGCAATATAAGCCAATTATTTACTTATAACTAGGTCAACAGAAAAAAAACTTTTCAACATTTTTAATGCATTTTTAATAAAATTGTTATAAGGGAAAATGCATGTGTAAAGTTTTATTGAAAATTATTTGAATTACCCTCCCAAAGATTATAAGGCAAAATAAATTGAGGGCATCATAGCTAGGGACAAAAAAAGGTGCCCTAAGCATGTACTGGTATTTATTTTGCATAATGGTTAATCCAAGTTTGATGTGGACATACTTTTCAGTGTTGTAGAAACTCATTCTGAACAACTTCTTCAGCACCAAGACATTGGGAGTGTTTTTTAAACAACTTCCCTAGCTCCAAAGTTCTTTTTCTACAAATTCCATAGACCAGAAGATAAATCCCTGAAATTTTCATTCATTGCCACAGTGCTTCTAGATGCTCATTGATAGATAATGCTTAAAATCTTTCTGAACTCCCCCTACTATAAAATATATGTAAACTTTGCAATGGGCTAGGCTGAGAAATTAAACACACATTAGAAAACTGTGGCCAGACTTACTATATCCTTCTTACTGTCTAGAAAAACGATTCTTTCTCTCTCTCTCTCTCTCTCTCTCTCTCTCTCTCTCTCTCTCTCTCTCTCTCTCTCTCTTTCTTTCTTTCTTTCTTTTTTTCTTTCATATGCCACTCTTCTCATTCTGAGAAATGATTCTGGATGGCTATATTCTTATATATGAAGTCATCAGGAGTGAAGCTTGATTCATAGGAAATTACATTTTCTTCCTAATATTTGCCCCAAAGGCTTTACATTTAGTCCAAAAGCAGTAAACACTAAGCAGTGATGTGCTTATAATGAAGAGGATTGCTAATATTTTTTTTCATCTCATCTACATTGACTGTTTAAAGTTTGGGTCTCATTTTGGCCTTAATAAATATACACGTACATGTGCAAATATTAAGAAATAGGTTATTATCAGATTATAAATACATCCCTATTTGTCTATTATAATGCAAACACTTTCCAATGTCACTTATAACCAAAAATCCTAGATACCCTTATTTCCATTTATCACAGCATTTTGGAGCTAATTTATAATATAATTGTAGCTTCTTTTCCCAGGAGAAATTCCAGCAATCACAAATGAGCATGAGCATTCTCTTAAAGAAACCTCTATTTTTGAATAATTGACTTCTGATAATGGGGCTCTTTTTCCTAAAGCAACAAGTGTCTGTGAAAACACAAATGGAATGGGTTTAACAGGTGCAGGATCTCTATGCACATTCTCCTGAAAATGTAGAATTTCACTGCTTATTTTATAATTATCCATACTGCTGAGCATATTTCATATTGTTCAAAGACTAGTATACTTCAGTACCTATAATGTATTTCTGAATATTTTATAGCATGAGACTTATTTCAATAATAGGTAGGTTTGTCTGAATTTGGAAAGTTTTAAATTAGAATTCTCTTCCCTATGTAGTCTGCTACTAAGTTCCCAAAAATCTTAGTAGCTCTTAACTATGACCATATTGTTTATATTCCCATCAGGTGAAGCTTGCCTGCCTGCCTGCCTTCCTTCCTTCCTTCCTCCCTCCCTCCCTGCCTCCCTCCCTCCCTCTATCTGGCCTCTATGCATCTGGCAGTATGCAAAATCTTGTTGTATTTTACTTAGAGCCCACATCATGGACCATAATAGATGTCTTATCTTTGCTGCCATATATCTTGTCAATCAAGCACTCTCCATTTTTATAATAATGCAAACTAGAAATTGATAAATATATGAATTATAGAGTGGTTCAGTGAATAAAGCAGTTCACTCAAGGTCTTGTTTTAGCTCTGGCTGAATGCATTATCTCTAAACATTCACTGAGTGTAATGGCGAAAATGGTGACTCAGAATTTCGAGGAGAAATCCATGCGGTCACCCTAGAGATAACTATTTTGTTTAGGGTTCCTTCTCAATTTGCTCAACTGATCTCCTATGATGTTGTAGAAACAAAATAACTTAGTGTTTCAAAACAGCATTTGGCAGAGTGCAAAGGTGTACTCTATCTGCAACACTTTCTTTTTCAACTGAATCTAAAGCATTGGACGGTTCTATTGCCCAACAGAAGACAATGTTTTCTGGCAGCTAACCCTAAACAAAACCTACACACCACTGTGGAAATGAGATAGAAATATAAAAGCCAATATTGCAGGGGACAAGGGAAATGCTTTTATGAAATATGGTCACAGATTTTGACTTATTGTCAGATTTTAAATTAACAAGTACTTACTTTTGTATGCTGTGGATCCCCGATCTCAGGTGGAGAATAAATGAATGGAGGGAGGGAGGGAGGGAGGGAGGGAGGAAAGAAATTTCATTTTGAAAAATAAGTATATATTTAAAATATTCACAATCTACGTGAACTTTCTTCAGAAAAAGTCTCAATCAAGAATTCAGGGCAGCATACAGAAGGCTTTTGTTTCCTAGTTAGATACAGATCTGAAATTTGTTCTTAAACTTATCAGGAGCTGTGAGTGGGGGCTGGTGTCACGGTAGTGACAAATATGCATTTTGCAAGCAGGATGACATCAGGTTTAAGATTAGGCTTTGCTTTCCTTTTACACTAAGATTAAATTAATGATAGGATGAAATTTAGGATGTGTTGTTATATTTAGTAGTGCTTCTATCTAGGTTTAAATTTCACTTCAAGAGTGTTTTGATGGTTTCAGTATTGTAAGTACTGGTATTGGTGTAGGATAATCTTAGAACTTTTCTCTATGAAAAAAAAATTGAATTGGAAATTTGGTGTGAGTTTTTAAGCTTAGATGTAGTTTTAGGCTTTATTTTTATTTGGGTAAGGTTTAGGGTTTCAGTGAAATGGGTGACTATATAAATTTGATAAACAAACAAAAAATAAATGTATTTTTTATATATATTCTTTGTCATTTTTTTAAACTTCTGCAGATCGAGGGGTCTAGATGTAAACATGCATAAAACAGTGTTGCCATTTGTACACTGTATGAAGCTAAATGAAAAATGCAAGTTAAAATGATACGGATGTTGAATTTGTATTGTGCCTCCAAGCTATCTCTTTTATATAAAGATAATAAGTCTCTGAGCCCATGTACTCAAATCCCACCGAGAATAAGAAATAAGGGAGGGAAGAAGAAAGAAAATGTCATTGTTGGTGATTTAGCCATGCTTTTTTAGCCATGCTTCAGCCCCCCTTCCCCCCGCCCTGCTCCTTTTTGATAATCTGATTGACACAGACTACAACTCTAAAGAGAATTATTTTCCACCCTGTATTTCATAAAAAAAAGCATTTTAAAAACCCGTTTAAAGGGAATAAATCTCCTCAAAACACACCATTCTTTTATGGTATTCAGTGCAACAAGCCAACTCTCAGGTATTTCATATAACTTTAAATGTTAGTCAAAATCCCCACCCTCTTTTGGCAAATTTTCAGTTGGATTGTTACCATATTTTTCGGAGTATAAGACGCTCCAGACTATAAAACGCACCTACTTTTTTTTGGGGAGCAAAACAAGAAAAAAAAAATCTGCCTCTGCCTCCCAGCAATTTGCCTCCTTGCAGCAAACAGCCTGTTTTAGTTTCACTTTCATTTTCAGCACAGCCTGATAAGTACAACAACAACAAAATCTGCCTCTGCCTCCCAGCAATTTGCCTCCTTGCAGCAAACAGCAAAGAGTGGAGGCTGAAAATGGGGTGTGCAGAGGCGGCAATAGGCAATGGCAATCCCTGCAGCCTGAAACGGCTAATGGCCAGGAGGCTGATCCAACTGACAATCAGCTGCTTGTGCTAATCAGGCTGTGCTGAAGCTGAAACTGAAATGGGCTGTTTGCTATTTGCTGCAAGGAGGCAAATTGCTGGGAGGCAGAGGCCAAAGGGTGGGGGCTGATGGGTGGGGGGGCCTACATTCAGTGTATAAGACGCACCCAAATTTTCACCCTCTTTTAGGGGAAAAAAGTGTGTTCTATACTCTGAAAAATATAGTAACTTAAAAAATTGAGCTGAAAATTTGCCCACTGGAGAAAAAAAATATCTTAAAAGTGATTTTAACAAGTTAGACTTAGGATGCTAACGTTGGCTGTTTTTTTATAAATATGAACCATTCAAATGTCTTTGAGACAGAAGAGGTGCTGATAGCAATAAACACTTAGACACTTGTGTACTTAGAGCTCTGTCCGTTCCTTCTGAATCTCCATGATCTGTTCCACTATTTTCCCCCTCAGAGGAAATGGGAGAAATTTCTCAGATATTCTAGGGGAATAGCTTCCCCTCCCAGCCATGTCACCACTGTGATATATACTAGATGTTCCTCAATGGAGTCTTTTAATGTGATTTGTAAGTTCTGTTGGCTTGTAGATAAAGCATTCAGCTCTTACGCTGGTCTGTGTCCATAGTAAAGATTTGATTGATTTGATGTGATTCATCTACTGTTTCCAGGATGAAAAAATGAGTCGTGGGTAGGAATGAACCCAAAGCTAATTCACAATTGATTAGAAACATGGTTGTAAAATACCAGAGGATGTCTCAGTTCTTTGGATAGCTTATTGCTTCAGTAGCATTTCTTGAACCTCTGTGTATAAGAGGCCTCATTACACAGCCTAGTTTTACTGGCCTCAAGCATTTAGCTGATAATTATACTGAGCTTCTGCAGTAGACTGATTAAGAGGCTGAGCTGTGAACTGCAAATATCTGCTTCAAATTTCAATTTAGCCAGGAGGGACTTCAGGCAAGTTACTGTCTCTAAGCCTTTACATCCCCTCTCCTAATCTGTATAGGAATAGAATAATGTTGACTGATTTTACAGAGATGATTAAGGATTAGTTGGAAAATAATGTATATAGTATATAACCAGTTGAGTGCTTACAGAATTCATACATAATATTATGCATAATATTATGTAGGAGAAATTATATATACTTATCAAATTATTAAGAATAAAGTTGTGAACCGGGGAAATAAATTATGTTAAAACAATTATTTCTACTCTCAAAGATATTTGCACAAGCATTTGCACACTGCCAAATTTTTCACTCCTCAATCCCTGAGTTTTTGTTTTCAAATTGCCACTGTCTTAATTTCTGCTGCCTTCAGAAAGAAGACAAGAAAATTCTGCCTTTAGCTCTTAAAAGTCCTAGAGTTAATAAAATCACAGAAACATAGAAAATTAACAGAAGAAAAAGATCTAGTGGTTCATCGAGACTGTCCTTTGAGGGTTTTTTGTTTTTTGTTTGTTATTTTTTAATTATTGTTTTTATTTATTTTATTTTTTAATTTCTTTGTTTGATGACATATGTTCATCCCAGGCATGTTTAAACTCAGTTACTGATGTTTGGCCTCTGCTGGAAGTTGGGTCCAAGCTTCCACTACTCTTTCTGTGAAGTAATCATTTCAACATCACTTTTGAACGTCTCCTTACTCCTTCTCCACACCAAAGGAAAAATAATACATTGATTTAACCAGGGGTGAAATTTAGCAGGTTCTGACAGGTTCTGAAGAACCGGTAGTGGAAATTTTGGGTAGTTTGAAGAACCGGCAAATACCACCTCTGGCTGGCCCCAGAGTGCGGAGGGAATGGAGATTTTGCAGTATCCTTCCCCAGGAGTGGGCCTTTTGCAGTATCCTTCCACTGCCACACCCACAAAGCCACTCCTACAGAACTGGTAAAGAAAGTTTTGAATTTAAACCCTGGATTTAACCCTTACATTACATTACATATTTCCCTCACATTATTTTTATTAGTCTAATTGAGTGTGTGTGTGAAATCAGTGGTTCCTAAAGGGGAGCAGAAGAAAAGCAATCAAACCATATTTCACTTTAAAAAACTGAGCTGGAATGGCTAAACCTAAGAGGCAGGAAACTAGATGAAGAAAGAATTCCTGTAAATGGGAAAAAGGATTACCCTACAAGCTTCAGAGAGCCACAACATATCAAAGAAAATATTAGCTTTTCTGTAGCTTCGAATAGATCAAGCTGAGGCAGAAATAAATAAGTTAAGCTCGCAAAGTCAGCAATCTTACAGAAACACAGAGATCTGCTTTTGAATTGGCACAGAATCCGTGGAGGGAAGAAAATGGAATTACTGGGCAATGACTCTTAATCAATGCTACTAAAGCTGCCTGTCGGAAAGCATCGGTTAAATTCAGAAGCTCCCTTAATTTGTGGGGCAGAAATTGCTAAATGTTTCCTCTCAAATGTCTTCAGCCTTAAATGAAAGCTGTAGTTTATTGCAGTGGAATTCGTTTTCATTTTTCCTGCTTGGTGCATATTTGTTTTATTGTGACTCACAATATTTATACTATATTTTTTTTTCAAAAATAAGCGAAAACATTAAATCCGTTGAGGAACCATTGAAATCCTTTTTCTTTACTGCCCATGTACAATATTGACTGCCCATGTACAATCATTTGACCATGATTAAATAAGCTGCTCCAAAAATAAAGGGAACACTTAAACAACACAATGTACAGTAGTTGAATGGACACTACGCTGACAGACACAGCAAACCTTCTTGCCACAGCTCGCATTGATGTGCCATCCTGGATGGGCTGCACTACCTGAGCCACTTGTGTGGGTTGTACATTCCATCTCATGCTACCACTAGAATGACAGCACCGCCAGCAGTCAAAAGTGACCAAACCATCAGCCAGAAAGCATAGTAACTGAGAAGTGGTCTGTGGTCACCACCTGCCGAACCACTCCTTTATTGGGGATGTCTTGCTAACTGCCTATGCTTTCCACCTGTTGTCTATTCCATGTGCACAACAGCATGTGGAATTGATTGTCAATCAATGTTGCTACCTAAGTGGACAGTTTGATTTCACAGAAGTGTGATTGACTTGGAGTTACATTGCGTTGTTTAAATGTTTCCTTTATTTTTTTGAGCAGTGTATATTGATCTCTATTAGACACTCACTTGGGCTTCTGATAATAGCAATTACCAATAGCATTTAGACTTATATACCATTTCAGAGTGCTTTACAGCCTCTCTAAGCGGTTTACAGAGCAGCATATTGCCCCCAACAATCTGGGTCCTCATTTTACTGACCTTGGAAGGCTGGAAGGCTGAGTCAATCTTGAGCCAGTCAGGACTGAACTCCTGGCAGTGACCTGAATTTGCCTGCAATACTGCATTCTAACTACTGCGCCACCATCTCTCCTGTTGCTAGTAAGTGATACTGTAGGAAGTATATACTATCTGTGTCCCATCATCTTTAGAATTGGCTACTAAAATGTTTGTGATTAACTGAAGTAATTAAAGAATATTGCCCATAAAACAATTTTGATTTTTTTTCAACAAAATATGTACACACAGAAATGTGATTTTTGCAAGCAGCAAATTAAATTGTACTTTGAAACAGTACAATAAAGTGCAGTGTAGCGTAGGATAGTATAATATAGTATGTGTGAGTTCTTGGTATGCTGAGCATAATACATATGAGGAATAACATTGAAATATGAATTGAGAGAAGCAAATGTTATATGTGTAGAGCATATACAATTGTTTTTCCAAGTGTTAGAGCAGTGATCAGATGCCCAGGCAATTGGTTCTTTTGGGCCCAGTGACAATAAGCATAGCAATAAATAAACAGATTTTAAGCATTACTATTAACTCAAGGAAACAGACTAAAAAGCATAACACAAAATATACATACCAAACAAGATGACACTGAAACCTCTTCTCAGCTGCAGGAACTCCTTAATTATGACAACAGTGATACCCCAATGGGTGGCTAATTTCCACATATCCAATGCTAGGTTGTGTGCAGAGGCTTCCAACATACAACAATGACCTCAGGCTTTTTACCAAAACTTGGCACCATGACTTCATGGCCTTGCTGTGGTCAGGAGAACTGACCTTGAGTGGGTGGTATATGCCTCTGGGATGGAAACCAAAAGCCTGAGATTTTCACAGTGAGAAAAGCTTTGCAGCTAAATGAAAGTGTCCACCCTCCACCCACTACTTCTATATTCAAACAAGAATTAAGAAAAATAGGTTAGCTCAAATGTGCTCTAAACCTCTGCAATTAATTTGAAGGAGAAATCAAAATATGTCCTCAAAATAACAATGGTATTGCCACTAGAAATATACATAGGGTAAGTACCTGTAAAAAGGGACACAGTGGCTCAGTGGCTAAGATGCTGAGCTTGTCGATCGAAAGGTCGGCAGTTCAGCGCTTCGAATCCCTAATGCCCTGTAACAAGGTGAGCTCCTGTTACCTGTCCCAGCTTCTGCCAACCTAACAGTTCGTAAGCACATGAAAAATGCAAGTAGACAAATAGGGACCTCCTTTGGTGGGAAGGCAACAGCGTTCCATGCGCCTTTGGCATTTCGTCATGCCAGCCACATGACCACAGAGACGTCTTCAGAGAGCGCCGGCTCTACAGCTTTGAAACAGAGATGAGCACCACCCCGTAGAGTTGGGAACAACTAGCACATATGTGAGAGAGGGAACCTTTACCTTTTAAGTACCTGTAAGCCTGACTGAAGTGATAGGCTCTCTCATTTCTTTCCACCTCATAACAATACATTTTTCTAAACATTTTCATGGAGTATAAGATAACATAGTAAGATCAAATTCTTTGAAACAAATAAAATCACATGAGTTAGAGAAAATGGAATCCAGATGCTAAAACAGGTTTTTAGATCTTTGAAGAAATTAAAAGCAAAAATGGAACTATATAATTCTTTTTGGAATATTGAGATTAACCCAAAAATGTTTGCATTTATTTGCCACTAATATTAAACATATCTGAGCATTACTAATATTTTACAGTATGCAGTTCAACCTCTTTCCTTAATTATATTTTCTCACAATGGCTCTTTCTGAAATCTGCAATAAATGCCATTAAAATATGCGTGAAATTGTAAGAATTTGCAAAGCCTATCAACCTTAAGGGAGCAATTGATGAATTTTATGGTTCCCATTTAATATGCATAAAGATATACTAGTAGAACAACCTTTAAAACCACATTTTATTATTCTTTTGTAGAAATGTTGCTATAAACAATTTACTGATATGTGTGTTTGTGTGTGTGTCTATGTGTGTGTCGCTCTGTGTGTGTGTGTATAGAGTAGGTACTGCATATCTTATAAAAGCTACAATAAAGACATTTCGTCCCAAAGAAATGTTCTTTGAACTTCAGTGGAAAAATAGAAGTAGAATTGCAGCTAATAATTCAACCAGTTAATCAATAATATTTTAATATTTTCTGTCTTGCTTTACTTACCTTTTGAGATTTCTTTTAATGAAATAAAGTAGTTTTATAGAGTTGGGAATTTAAAAGTAAAGCACTACGTATTAATATACATTACTTGCAATTTCAAATATCCCATATAGAGTCATGACACAGGAAAAACATAACAGCCATCTAGTCCATTCCCTGCCTCAAGGATTAATCAGATTTAGCATTATCATCACATTGATCTATTTTTTTTAAAAAAAAATCTTATTAAAATTAGTTGACCCATTAGACATTTCTGAATTTCACCTTGACAGAACACTTTGAACTATGGAAATAATATATGGTATGGTCCATGTATTATTTCCTCCAGACATTTCACATCACTTTTGGGACCTCCTTTAACGTTCCATGAACCTGCTTTTGGAATATTTCAAAATTTTCAGAAATGGTCATAGTGTTCTGTGAATTCTGGAATTTCATAGACAGAGCAAATCCCTAGTTAGAGAAGTCTTCTTCTAAAGCAACAGTTAATCATTAAATTGATTGCTTATGTATCAAGAAGTTGGCATCCACTCTTAGAAACCATAGGATATATTTTTCCCCCAAGGTGAACTGTCCTCAACCTATTTCTGCATCCTTCCAATGGTACAGCCTTCACTGCTGTAATTTAGTCTTTCAACCTGTTGCTGGTTGTCTTCTTTTTGTCTTTTCCCCACCTTTCCCAACATAATGGACTTGTCAAGAGACCTTTGTCTTGGGCATAATATGTTCAGATATGGAATGTTGATCCTGGTCATTTTGGGTGTTGAATGAGAAATCTTAACTGATTTGAATGATTCATTTATTTATTTATTTTTGATTATCTGAGATATTCTCAGGAATCCAATACCAAATTTCAAAAGTGTTTGTTTGCTTCTTCAAAGTCCAATTTTCGCTTCCAAAGTATGTCACAGAATAAGCAATTGTTTGCACAGTTCTGAACTTTGTAGGTCATTTTGTTCACGGCATCTGAACATCGTTTCCAAGATCTTCATTGCTGCCCCACAAAGCATTGTCTTTGGCATGTTTCTTGATTGCTGGTTCCTTTGCTATTGATTGTCAATCCTAAAAGACAGAAACCATCCACCATATAATTATCTTTTCATGACTTTCATTACTAGAATCTACAGATCATTTGCATTTTCAACTATCTTATTAGTGTCAACAGCAATAATGTAAATAATTGATGTTTCTTCCTCCAGATTTAAAATTACATTTATCTTCCAATTCAGTTCCCCTTAATATATATATTTAGCATATAGGCTGCATGAATAGGGGAGAATATACAGCCTTGCCTGTTTACCATATTCCAGCCAACTGTGGCTTCCTAATTTATATATTGGTTTTACATGAGAATGAGGTGTTTTGGGTTTCCCATTTTCTTAAAGAACACTCATAGTTTGACATGTTTGATACAATTGTAAGCCTTCTTAAAATCAATGATGCACATATTGACTTTTTAAAAATTCTTTGGCTTTCTCATTTATCCTGCAAACATCAGGAATAAGACTTGTTTCTCAGCATTTTCTAAAGCCAGCTTAAATATCTAGCATAGTCTTTCTATTACTCATTATATATTTCTGTTTTTACATTCTGAATTATTGGTATTCCCCTCAAACTTAAGCAAAACTATTGGCTAAGCCTTCACAGGAAGAGTCTAGGTCTCCTTTTAAAACACACACACACACACACACACACACACACACACACACACACACACACATTGCACAATTATTACAAAATATAAAAGGACACCAGAAATACTCTATACTGTTATTACTTGATTTGTAGTGTGCGCTATTTTGCAATCTTGTCCTGAAATAAGAAAAAAAGTTCTGGTTTTTTTCTGAACTCCAGAATAACTGCGTGAAATTACTGTATATGCCTAAAATGATTCATTTCTTCCTTCTATAATAAGTGAAGTACATCTCTGCAGTTAGACTAGTGATTTCCAGTCTTAACCCATTTCACATTGCTGCACTTGAATGAAGATTATTTCAAACTACGGATGCTCTTGCTTGCTCAGATGCAAGGTAGAATGTGATATTAAGACTAAAATGGAGCAAAGGGTAAGCCAAGTAAAATAATATCAAGTTAATAAAAAATAGTGCTTGTCAAAGATGATATAGGATTTAAGTCAACAGCACATAGAAAAGAAAGTTAGGCATTTTTATGCTGAAGTAGAGAAACGTATGGGAGGAATCAATCAAGGTCATTTCTGTGATAGAGGACAATACAGCAGAAGAATTAATAGAGAAAACTGAAAGATGTGCCAAATGGAAAGACTAGCTGGCTGCTCTTTTAAAATATAGCAACACTTAAGAGTGTAGCAGCTTATAGACTGCTAGCCATGCTCTATGAAGAGCATAAAGTGCAAGCTTCCAATCATCACCACCTTCATCATCATCATCATCATCATCACTGAATGGATTGGGCGATATTATTTTTATATGGGTGCATGGTATGATACAGAGGAAACCATGAATGTTGTTACATCCTCAAACCCTCACAGCTTCAACCTTAAACTGTCTACAATGGACCTCACCCCATTCCTAAAAGGTCCATAAGGGAAGCGTGCATAAATGCACCAGAGTGCCTACCGTCCCTGTCCTACTGTCCCCAATTATTTGTATTCATTTCTTTTGTTCATATCCATGTTTATATTTATACCTGCTATTTTGTATATGTTTGACGAACTAATAAATACAAATACAATTGCTGATGCCTAGTTGGATTAGATGTACATTAAGAATTCACATTCTATCTGAAAATAAGTCAGATGGATTCATTCCTTGCACTGTTACTTGGAATAATAATTTCTACATTTCTGTATTTCTCTTAATATATACTGTATTGGTTAATATTGTCAGTCTCGGTATATGGGAGAATGCCTTTATTTTTTGTTTTTAGTGTAAAAGTCAGTTGACTATCTTCTTGACATTTTTTGAGGAATCTAGGTCACTTTTCCTGAACTTCAAATGTCAAATTACAAAAAAAGTTAAAAGATCAAATAATTATTTTATTGGAACAAAGTAAAAATGAAGGGCAATGAACTCTTTGCAAACCAGCAGAATTGCTTCACAACATGTTGCATAATAATAAGTCATTTCCCCCACTAGCTGTCTTTCTAGTTTTGGATCTTGGCAATTAGAAAGAGAGAGAGAGAAAAAGTAAAAGTGTGTGGGCTCAGTCTATTACCATTCATTGTATTTCTAAAAGCTTTGAACAAAAAGCAGTTAATTTTATGGCACAATCAGAAAAACGATTATTCATGCATCTTAATTATGATGTTTAGGCTGGAATAGCAATGATAGAGGTTCATATTAAGACTCTAAGCTAAGGTTAAATAAAGATTCTCTAGCTAACATATACTTAGTCTATTAGTTAAATCTAAAGTTTCTTGGCCAAAAGCCATTTCTGCATGATTCTATATGTATGCCTCTTTTTTTAAATTGTGAATTTGTTTCTATTAAAAGTTTTAGACTTTGTCTATTGGGATAATAATTTATTTATTCCATGTGACTGTTTCTATAGGAAAGGAAGGATTCATTTTGAAACAAGTGCTCTGCTTCTTTATTTCCTTGCAGTTAAATATTTATATTAAGATATTTATAAGTCAATTCTCAGAGCATAACACCTTCTCAAGGTAGCATAAAAGATACTTGTATAATAAAATAGGTTAAAAGCCATGCCCATTTAGAAATAAGAAACAATATTTGTAATAAAGAAAAAAAGCAGTAAAATTGTATCATTTCAGCCAGCTAATGAGACCTATAAACACAGCCATTTCTGTTTATCTCCCTGAGAGCTAAATATACATTCCTAGAAGCTTGGCGGATGAAAAGTTCTCCATTCTTATCAACCTAATACACATGGGAATATTGTTTATGAAGATTGGACATAGATATAAATTAATAAATGGCTATAGAATTTACCTGATATAAAGTTGGGAGCCAGGTTTTGTTAGATTTGTTAAACATATTGCAAAATGAAGGAATGAGCAAGAGACAGAAATGGTTAAATAATGAAAATATATATATTACATGCTGTACCTCTTAGTGATTATTGCCCTGATCTTCTCATATTATTGTTCTCATTAACTTTGAAAAAATGGATTTCTGCTAATATTTTATCCAGTCCAAGGCTTGCTAATTTTTTATTTCATTTAGCAACACCTTTGATAAATGTTTCTGATAGTGGTTGAGGGCTTCTTGTTAGTTAAAGTGACAGATTGAAGCTCTGTTCTCAGGAAGCCTCTTATTCACCCTAAAATTCCAGGCTAAGCATTGTAGAAGTTAATGGGATTATAAGAACTTCTTTTTCAGCTAATCTCTGCTGACTTGCAAATGTTAAGATTTCCTGGCTATCCGCAGTAATAGTGCTGCTCTTTGAAAAACTCCTATGAACACTGTTATATTCCTAGTATAGAGGGCGGTGGGATTATATGAGTTTTCTCTGGTAGTATAGAGTAGTGTGTCTCAATCACTTACCCATGGCTGGCTGGGTAATTATGGGAATTGAAGTCCACCAAACTTTAAGTTTCTTAAATTGAAAAACTCTTAGAAAATAAAGCTTATTGCCTGAAGTTAACTTGAATATCATCAAACTATTTAAATGAATAATTTCCAGGACATAATAAAATCTGAGCTTTCAGAACAATCCTAGGATAGGGAAATAAATAAGAAAAACTGCATGTTGTTCTAGATACACTATGAATATCTATTTCTCATCAATCATATAATACAGTGCAAACCTTTTCGGTTTACTAGTATAGGGAGGAATTATATGGAGATTGGATTCCTCAGGCAGCTATTTCAATATATTTTGAATGGCTTTACAAATATACAAGATGGAATACTTTATTTTGGGTTAGCAGAATGGAAAAATTAGAAAGATGATAAAAAGGACATGCAAACAAAAATCCACTTCCTTGTTAAATATTAAGTGCAGATGTTGAGCTTATGTACTGTAACAGATGGCCGTCTTCTACAAGAAAATTTACCAGCAGTGATTTTCAAATCAATGAAATGTAAATCTAAATATTAATTAGTATTTAAAAACTGAAGCCATGTTATCAAAAGTACATGGCACTGAAGTCATGAAATCCGACCATGAAACCCCAAGAGCATCACTAAAATGCCAAAAACCTGCATTATGGGCTAAATTATTGAAAATAGGCAAAAACCCTTCCTTCATTTAACTTGGAGGTAATCAGAATTTTCTTAATTAAAAAATAGAACAATTTAATTATTTTTCCCCAAACCAAATGTAGACTTTAGAAAAATATATTTGACTATGCCTGCAAACAAAAAAACCCTGTTGCTTTCAGGATTCCCAAACTTGCTCCTTTTTGTTTATTTACTTCTCTGTTGCAACAGGACAACTGTAGCATTAAAATGAGAGGACAAGAAGAAACCTTTTCAATTCTTGTCATCTTCTTTATATACTAGAAATAAAGCTATACAAATATGGGAGAGTTGAGGAATAATAATCTTTCAAATATATTTTCCACTGGCTACTGGATTAGGGATGCAAAAATCTGGGCGACTATTAGTAGCACAAAATTAAAATTCAGAAATTTTGGAAACTAGGCAGTGGAAGTGGGTAGAGGTGGGAGAAGTATCTTGATTGAACAGCCAAAAAGCAGATGCAGACAAAGACCCAAGAGAGGAATATGGGAGGCAAGTCAAAAAAAGCATAGCAATTAAAGTATTGAAGCAGGCAAGAGATGATGGATAGATGATTTCTCTTTTTTGTTGTTGTTCTGATTTGCTTTTCCCTTTCTCTTTCTCTTTCTTTTCTTTTTTTAGGTAGGTGACACGACTAGAAGTTAGGTAGGATAGAAAGAAAATGTCTTTTAATAAAGGGTGACATGATTAAAAGTTAGAATAAGTGATAGAAATAAGAGAAGGGGGAATATTAGTGTATACACCTTAATATAATATAATAAAAGTAATAACAAGAGAAAACATGGAATAATTGAATAACAGACTGCAACTTAATATAAATGTGTATCATTATTAGAAATATATAAGTTGATCGACTGTAATAACTATGATTAATTCCACTAGTTTTATTTGTATTAGAATATATGACACACAGGTGCCACACTGTTCACACATTGATATGTTTGTAAAAAAATAAAAAACTTGCAAAAAAATAAATAAAATTCTCATCATTACTTTCTTCCTATCTAGTGATTGTTTGGATTTAAGTCTGGATTTACACTAGAAGAAAATTTATGTATGATTTTCACTTGAGAAAACTTCATCAATATTTCTTCAGTCACATATTCATCAGTGCTACACTGAATATTAAAAATGCTGTTTCCATTTTTTTTCCTCATTGTGTGTATTGATAACACACAATGATAACACTCTTTGGATGTTGGCTACCAATTGGCTGTATCGGTGTCTGAGTGTGGCACTGTAGTTATCTGTAGATATTACAAAATGTGGCCATGGATAATCTGGAGTCTAAATTTAGAATTGGTTAAGCAGAAACAAGAGATTGATAATGTGGTCTAAAGTAGCCTGGACATTAAAAGGTGTCCCAAGACAATCTGCTTGCTTCCCAAGCAGCAAATCCATGAGGGGAAAAGGTAATGTGGAAATAAACATTTTAGAAGATATTATGTCTCTGTGATGACCTGGGACAAGGCATGGAGGCCACACAGCCATCTGAGAGTTCAAACTCCCCTTTAATGCTCCAAATTTCCCCCAAGTCCCAGAGCAAAGCATAAATACACACACACACACACATACACACACACACACACACATACACAGAGAGAGAGAGAGAGAGAGAATGCAGTCTCTGGCTCTGCGCTGTCCAGCAAAGCAAAGGAACAGGGAAATGAGTGCATGAAGCAAGAAACACGACACTGAGTCCACAAAGCAAGGAAGAAGCACATTCCTCCGAAGCTGATGAAGCCGCACCCTTGATCTCCGTTGGCTCCAGCTCTGGCTCATCCTCCTCCACAGATTCAGGCTCCTATGGGGGCATGACAGTTTCTCTAGTGGCTTCTGAGGTCAGTTGATTCTCCTCAGAACATCATGGCAGCCATATTTTTAGTGGGCAAGCTCCCCTAAGATAAATGGCACCCACAAGATATTTTCATATTTCCAATGGACAAAAAGATTGACTATTGAATCTGATAAAATCAAGATCAATATTGTACCATTGCTTCACTGTTTTAAATCACACAGGATGATATTGAGCCTGTATATATTAATACAGAGCTGTGTGTTGCTTTTAATATATACAAAAGTGTTTTTTTTTAATACAAGGAAAGTGAAGCCATGGGATCCCAATCCAGATTCATAACACATTGAAGGAACAGGGCAAGTTTTATCTGTCCTATCAAGCCTCAACAAAGTTATACAAAGTGAGGAGAAAGAGCTCATAAAAAGTTAAATTATATTTTAAACTTAAATGTTACAAATCATTTGATAAACCAGGGGTCTCCAACCTTAGCAACTTTAAGCCAGATGGACTTCAACTCCTAGAATTCCCCAGCCAGCTTTGCTGGCTGGGGGATTCTGGGAGTTGAAGTCTACCAGGCTTAAAGTTGCCAAGGTTGGAGACCCCTGTGATAGAAAATCCTGGTCAAGTAATGTTCAGAAGCAGTTGGAAACAATTGAATATATCAAAATTCACACTTGAAGGAGTTGTGATCACAGTAGGAAATCCAAAAGGCATATATGGAATCTGTGACAAGTGATTGTTTCCTGATATGTTTCTCATTCAATGCCAGTACTGAAAATCACTTGAACCTTTCCTGGTTTGTCTAAGGAATTGAATCTCTTCACATTTCTGCAGCTGTTGTATAAAAGTTATTTTGTAGGGATGCCTGTTTTTATGTTTGTGTATGTGTGAGAGAAAGAGAGAGAGGGAAAAAAAAACTTTAAGTTACTCATCTACTTCTCTTTGGTATAATGTAAAACAGATTTGTACACTTGTTATTCAGTTAGAAAGCAAAACCTATTCATTGTAAAGAGTGGCTCACAAGTGGCTAACATGGCTATCATCATTTATTCAATCTTTTTGAATCTTTAAAGTGTTTTAAAAATATTTCTTTCTTTTCATCAATATGCAATAATTCAGAGCTCCTTACTTTAAGTCTGGTGTTTCTCCATACTCTTTTTAAAGTGCTAAATAAAAGGGATTCGATTTAAAATATAATTTTCTCTCTTTCTTTTGAAAGTGAACTTCTTAGCTCCTTTGCTGGCCACATGATTATAAGTTACTATGTTCACAAAAGTTAACCTTACGAAGGCATTATAAAATTAATACCACTTTATAATGCTTTGGTAAAGCCACACTTGGAATATTGCATTCAGTTTTGGTCGCCATGATGTAAAAAAGATGTTGAGACTCTAGAAAGAGTGCAGAGAAGAGCAACAAAGATGATTAGGGACTGAAGGCTAAAACATATGAAAAACAGTTGCAGGAACTGGGTATGTCTAGTTTAATGAAAAGAATGACCAGGGGTGACATGATAGCAGTGTTCCAATATCTCAGGGACTGCCACAAAGAAGAGGGAGTCAAGCTATTCTCCAAAGCACCTGAGGGCAGGACAAGAAGCACTGGGTGGAAACTAATCAAGGAGAGAAGCAACACAGAACTAAGGAGAAATTTCCTGACAGTGAGAACAATTAATCAGTAAGCAGCTTGCCTCCAGAAGTTGTGAATTCTCCAGCACTGGAAATCTTTAAGAAGATGTTCGATAACCATTTCTCTGAAGTGATGTAAGATTTCCTGCCTGGGCAGGGGGTTGGACCAGAAGACCTCCAAGGTCCCTTCTAGTCTGTTGTTGTTGTTGTTGTTGTTGTTATAACTTGTACTTAAAGCTCGTTCCCTATGAATTGAAGGAAACTTCCCTAGTACTATAAAACATGTCAGCCCAAATGTTCTTAATAGCTGGGAAGCAGTCATGAAGCAATTTCTGAAAGTGATTAGAAAAGGAAATACGTGGACCCAGTGTCCTTTTCAAAGGCTCCAACCCAGGTGGAATGAAAAGATTGCTTTCCTTTGCCAGAGATTGCTGTATTGAGATCTCCTCATGAGGAACAACTATATGGAACATTTGAGGGTGATCTCAAGTCCTCTCTTTGTCCAGAGAGGAATTAAAGACCTAGCCTACTGACTCTTCATTCTGCCATAGTTATCAGGTGATACTGTTTTCAGTTCAACATTTTTGGCAGATATTCATATTGCAGAGTATTTTGTAAGTAATAGCATTTAGCAATAGGATTTAGACTTATATACTGCTTCACAGTGCTTTCCAGCCCCCTCTAAGTGGTTTACAGAGTCAGCATATTCCCCCCAACAATCTGGGTCCTCATTTTACCCACCTTGGAAAGATGGAAGGCTGAGTCAACCTTGAGCCTGGTGAGATTTGAACTGTCAAATTGCAGGCAACTGGCAGTCAGCAGAAGTAGCCTGCAGTACTGCATTTTAACCACTGCACCACCACGGCTATAAAACTGTTATCATGGTGTTTATATATTTTACCCACAGTTGATCATGGGATCATGGGAAAGTGTTTTCCTGAATCCAGACTCAATAAAAAGTTGGAACATCCCCTGCCTGGGGATTCAGAAGATAAATTCTAATCTGAGATTATCCCTTATGCTAAACAGTTTACTACACAGTATGTTCACTACACATATTCTGCCTTAAAATATTTACTGGAGCTTGTAGAATATCCAGTAGCTGAGAAGAGCATTGCAATTATTTATCCAAGAGCAAATTAAGAAATCAGCAGCAGAGGACTGCTCAGAAGCTGTTTTATTTTTCCTGCAAAGGCTATTATGTTTCTCCCTTTTTATAGTACACCCAATGATGAGATTCTTAGAACATTTTTAAATCACATTGCTATAATCTGACTTAGTAAATTTCCACCTAGTGCTAACTTTTAGTGAAGTAAAAATCAGACGTGTTTCCAAAGACTAATGGTTCATTAAACATTACATTAATTTGCAGAAGAGTAAATTGCAATTTTCTCTGGAGTAGAGACACAAGATATGAAGTCTTGGCCAAATTCCAAATGGTAATTAGAGCAAGGTAGCTACATATTCTCTACTGATTACATGGTTTGTACACACACACACACACACACAGAGAGAGAGAGAGAGAGAGAGGGAGAGAGACATACACACAGAGGCACAACTTAATTGCCATAGATAGTTTTATGCTATCAAACTGTTGGCACCAGCAGTGTTAGAATAATGTATACTATGTCAGGTCTCAAATACTCTTAGTATCTGAAATTTCTGTATCTTATATAATAATAACAGAGTTGGAAGGGACCTTGGAGGTCTTCTAGTCCAACCCCCTGCCCAGGCAGGAAACCCTACACCATTTCAGACAAATGGTTATCCAACATTTTCTTAAAAATTTCCAGTGTTGGAGCATTTCAATGTATCCATACTGCAATTATCCATACTGCAACTAAAAATGAGACTTTGAAAATGAGACTGCAACTGAAACTTTTTATAAAACAAAGAAATTAGGACATATAACATCATGCATAGCTGTAAAGATTGCACATTTTATCAGCAAAATTTAGCTTTGTCTGAAAATGTGCAGCAACTATGATGAACTGGACATATTTATACACATATGACCAGTCATCAGTGAAAATGAAATCAATTTATTCAGAACGTTAAAAAAATGACTTTGGTTATTGTGTGACTTTCAGCCTTAGAGAGAGAGAGAAAAAAAGCATATGTTGCAAAATTTATCCAGCTGTTCACCATCACCTTTAGTGGCAGCCTTCATTTTCAAGAGTGGTAGCTTCAATTTGGTGTTAGGACACTGAGAAAGATGGAAAAAGGAAGCCAATATGCCAGCAGATTTGTTACCATTCTCAGTTGCAATAGCAATTCAAAATCAAAAGAAAATAAAACCATAAAGTATAAAATAAAAAAATTGTGAGCTTTGTCTCCTAGAAATTGTTGGTGTTATTTTCTCTGGTGAAATTTAACAAAAGTATTTCTCTATGTGCTTCTTTCTCTCAAAATAGGCTGAAAAATATTGAGAGGTCATATGTACACAAAAAAAGGGATGCAGTGGCTCAATGGCTAAGACGCTGAGTTTGTCGATCAGAAAGGTCGGCAGTTCAGAGGCTCAAATCCTTAGTGCCGCATAACAGAGTGAGTTCCCATTACTTGTCCCAGCTTCTGCCAACCTAGCAGTTTGAAAGCATATAAAAAATGCAAGTAGAAAAATAGGGACCATCTTTGGTGGGAAGGTAAGAGAGTTCTGTGAGCCTTTGGTGTTTAGTCATGCAGGGCTCATGACCATGGAGACATCTTCGGACAGCGCTGGGTCTTCGGCTTAGAAACAGAGATGAGCACTGCTCCCTAGAGTCGGGAATGACTTGCACGTATGTGCAAGGGGAACCTTTACCTTTACCTTAATTACACAAATTAAACTGTTTAAAGTTTCTCCATTTAAATTAGCTAAAATTGGATTATTGCCCTTTGTCAGTCTCAAAAAGGTGTATCTAATTGCTTAGGACATTACCAAACAATCTATATCAATTGTTCTTATGCAGATCCTCAAACTAGATGCTAGAGTGCTTTCTCAGTGCCTTAATTTTTAAAATTCCCAGTCAGAATTCTGGGCCTGAAGTCCCAAAACCAGGATAAGTAGATTAGGAAAACTGTTTTAGATGAATTCTGTAATATGATAAATTATAATCCTGCTGAGTTCATGTAGAAGCTGTGATGTGGTTCCCTGCTGCAGACAATTATGATGAATCTGATGGAGATATCACAGATATCACAAAACAGCTCTCATGATTTCAGTTTTACACTTACTTATGACACCTGAATAGGAAGTTATGTAGCTTTACCTAGAACATGCTCCTGATAAATGTTCTAAATCGGGGTGGACAATCTTTATATAACCAAGTCTGCACAAGAATTGGAGAAAGGAAGTGAGATTGTAGTGAACTACAGACAATATCAAGTAGATATTGTTTGGAGTTCACTACAGACAATATCCTTCCTGTCGAAGACTACTTCAGCTTCAACCACAACAATACACGAGCACACAATAGATTTAAACTTAAAGTGAATCACTCCAATCTTGATTGTAGAAAATATGACTTCAGTAACAGAGTTGTTAATGCCTGGAATGCACTACCTGACTCTGTGGTCTCTTCCCAAAATCCCCAAAGCTTTAACCAAAGACTATCTACTGTTGACCTCACCCCATTCCTAAGAGGTCTGTAAGGGGCGTGCATAAGAGCACCAGCGTGGCTACCGTTCCAGTCCTAATGTTCCCTTTGGTTGTACCCAATTCGTATGGTTATTTCATGCTGATACTTATATATATTGTTGTGTTTGACAGATAAATAAAAAAATAAAATAAAAAATATAACCATGATGATGTCATATACTTGTATAAGGTCAGAATTTTGTTTTTGTTGGAGTCTAATTTAGAGATTTTGTACAGATTTAAAAAGTTCAGTGGAAGAGAATATTTGTAGCTCAAAGTTGAACTTTGTGGTCCTTGGTGTTCTATGAGTTTGGTTGTTTTGGTCTTCCTGTTTCATTTTTGGCTTGTTGATTATCTCTTTTTAATGGTATATAGATATTGTTTGTGTTTACGTGACTTTTGGTGGCTGATTTGTCAGAGTGCTAGGTTTCCAGGAATTGTCTAGCATTTTTGTACTTGGCTTAGCCTGGGACAGCGGTGTCAAACTGGGGGCCCAGATGCGTCCCATGCAGGCCATGCCTACACCAGCTCCGTGAAGGGAAAAAACGTCGTGATACGTCACATGATGGCAACGTGACATGGTGAGATTGACACCTGTGGTCTAGGAGATCAATATTTCAAAATGACATAAAATTATGGTATCAATTTTTGGTAATTATGGACAATGGAGGACAGGGGGTTGTGAACAAAGAAATACATTTACAGATATGGTGAAATGGATATCTTATTTGAAAATATACTATGTTGTTTGCCTTCATCTTTGTTTTAGTTTTGTGGTATCAATAATCTTCTTTCAGTCTTCTATATGAAGCTAAAAAAGTTGCCACTCTAGGAGTTATTTTAATAAGTCAAAGTTATTAAAGCAGCTGCATTTTTTGCTTTAATGAATAAGAGAAATATATTGTTCTGCAAAACACTTTTTTCAAATATGTTTCAAAGAACACAGAGTCTTAACATATATTGAAATACAATGCAAAAATATGTCTATCTGTCTGTCTGTCTCTTATCTTATAACAAGCAGACGAAAATGATGGAACTCAGGTAATGTCAGTTCTACGCTAATTTAATAGTGAAAAATGCTGGTTTTCCACAGTACTAAATTGTATCATGAACAGAAATAATAATTTCATATACCATAGTGCATTCAGAAGAATTTTCAGAAATATGTTTACTAATTTCCATAGATGAAGTAAGGGTTAAGTAGTTGTTGTTTTTCTAAATTCCTGCCACTGATATTTTACTTTTTTGCCACCTAAACCTGTGTATGTTTTCTTTTATTTCATAGTTAAATGGTACAACTATTCAAACTTAGTTTGTGATAAAATTCTATGCTTGGTTTATAGACTCCAAATAAACCCATTGTATTCTCTATACATTTTTCTCTCTCACATCTTCTGTATGTGTTTTATTCAGCCCTTAATGAATCTATTGCACTGAAATGGAAAATCAATAAGAAAGCGGAGGAAAAACACAATATAGGTGGAAGGCTGTGGAATCAATCTATGCATAGAAATAGGATATAACATTTTTCTAAGTGCAGAACATGTTGAAAAGACATGTTTCGTGTATCCAAACTGTCAAATGCACAGCAAAGGCCGATCCATTTTGACTCAGAAATAAATACTGTTAGAATGCACCACAGTAAATATATAGCCTTGTAGTTGAGCACAAACATTATTTGACTTTAAGCGTGCATCAATGAGCAAAATACAACTACACAAATCACAAAATATATACTGAATAATCAAACACCATCTACTTTCAGTTTTGGATATGGTCCATAAAAGGTAATAATTTTATTGATAATGGCATGGAATGCTTTTATGGAGGGTGAGACCATAGTAGGTTGGCATGCAAACAGGAATTGGAAACATCAAGATCTTCTTTCTCCAAAATTTTGGGAAAAATTCTTTCCTCCTTTCAAAATTGTGGTAAGCCCATTTTCTGGTTTCCAAGATTGTCTTCATGTTTTTGTTAAAATGTAAATAAATTCATCTGACACTTTTCAGCAGTCACTGCGTGAAGGAGATCTGTTTAAAAAAATCTTACTAACCTGCAGCCAAAGATGATCAATTTTTACCTAAAAAAAATACTATGGTTAAGATTCACATTTAGAATAACTGTGAATTGCCATATATGGTTGCAGTGGATTTTATTTTTCAGATGTCAGATTTATCCTAATTCAATTTTTAAAAATAGAATACAGTAATTCAGATAATCATTTAATTTCTTTTGGGTAAAACAAAATCAGATTTGAGCCTACCTTCTTGCTTGTTTTAGCGTCTTCAAACTCCAGGCCTAATCTAATTATTCTGAACTCCCATGGGCCACCAAGGCTAGCAAGGCAGCAGGCTCAATGAAACAAAATGTTTCGTGTTTAGTTAAAGTTCTCTGGAAGAGATTATTTGGACTCAGTGACTGAAAACTCTACCAGCAATTAGACAGAATATTGCTGTGAGACCAGCATAGGTTCGTGAAGCGGGTGGAGAGACGTGACAACATCTACAGGCAAAGAAAAGAAGGAAGAAATGCAGAAGCAATTAGAACATTATGCCCATCTCACCGAGTATTTAAATATCATATTAGAAGAAGAAGATTCTTTCCCCATCGAGGGAGCTAATTTACAACATCTCAGTTTTTCAGAATGCCATTAAATGCCATACAGGAGTGTTTGGTAGCTTCTTATCCCAAAAGAAGATAACTTCCAAGAGGAGTCCTGTACAACAGTAATATTAACCAAAATTTAATGCAACAAAAGTATAAACTATTAACAATGTATTACGTTCTATAAATAAAAACATATATAATATGATTTTGTAACTATAGTTAGGGAAATATCTCCTAAAGAATCTCATTCTCTTCCTTTCTTTTCTTTTCTTTTTTTAAAAAACCCCACTTCTAAATGATGTTTTTGCCCATTTCTCTGGAAATTGTTCTGTTTTTCACTTCTGTCATCCAAATGTATAATCAATCACAGAAGAAATTGGTAGCAAATAACTAACAAAACTGTAAGAGTGGGAGAAAAAGAGCTTCTTCCTTTTAAGAGCATCTTTCTGGTGGTAGCTGTGCTAATGTGTGTATCCAGACCTAAAGGAAATTATTCAGGGATCACTTACAGTGCAGTAATTTCTCTAAAGCCAACTGAAGCAAAAGTAATTTAATGAAACCAGCGTAAGTGCTCAGCAAAGAATCCCTTAAGAGTATTATATGCAATAAGGATGGTAGTGTACTTATTCCCCCATGATTTTGATTCTGCTCGCTAGAATGTCCTTCACGAAATATATGAGCACTGTAGCATGATCTAATATTTTATTAAAAGAAAGGACCTCTTAGGAATGTACCAGTACATTTGTTAACATGCAGTAATGGAGGATCACATTCCTGTTTCCATTAGCAAGACAAATGTGGCAGTTACTATTGCAGTTGCTTGAAATGTTAGGTCACGCTAGCACAATGCTACTTTCCTTAGATTTTAGGGTAATTCACTCTTGCATAACATATGGGTATCACCTCACTACAAAACTACAAAAACCATGGAAGTGTTTGATTTGTGAATGGGTGCACATACCTTTAGAATAATTGCTTGACTCTGTAATCTGCTTCCAAATGGAAGGCATTTATTTATTATTGCTTTCATATATCACAAGCAGAATGGCCAATTAAAAATGCATGCAACATTAAAGCTGCTGCTCTTCAGATGAATTTTGTATTAAGGAATCTGTATATTAATACAAAACAAATTGGTGACTTAAAGATTTTGTGTTCTTTCTTCTATAAACCTGCTTTTCATGATTAATCCTCAGATCTCAGTAATAGGTCCATATGTGCACTTATTAAGGTTGTGCAAACATTTGAGATGAATCATGAATCTAAAGTGGACGGCCATTCAGGAGCAAACTCAGTCTGCCTCTGAATTTAAGGTGCCCCCATACACCTTAAATTCAAGTTCAACTCAAATCTCCAGGACCTGAATGATTACACCCCAGAGTTCTGAAGCACCTGGGAAACATGATCTTAGAATTATTGAAACTTATCTTTCAAAAGTGAAGGAACACCTGGGGAAAAAACAGATCCAGAAAACTGCAGACTGATAAGCCTGACATCAATACCTGGGAAGATCCTAGAAAAGATATTCAAGCAATAGATCTATGAACTAGAAGCAAGCAAAATTATAACCAGAAGTCAACATGGGATTCTCAAAAACAGAGCATGCCAAACAAATTTGTGACTAAATTAGTGCACCAACAATGTGCTGTGGACATCAGTATACTTGGATTTCCCTAAAAATGTGGAATATACAACATTACCACAAGATGGATTTATAACTGGCTGACAAACCGCACTCAACATGTAGTCTTACTGGAACTATCTATCTACGTAGTAAATAGTGAAGTAAGCAAGGGTTACAGCAAGGTTTTTAAGCCCAATAATCTTCAATATCTTGATAAACAATTTAGATAAGGGAATAGAAGGGGAACTTATAAAATTTGCAGACAATACCAAACTGGATAAATAACCCACACCCAGAAGATAAGCTCAAGATCCACCTGGAATTTGACAGATTTGAACACTGGGCCTATCGAACAAAATGGAATTTAATGTAAAGAAAAGTAAGGTTTTATTTTTCGGCAAGGAAAATCAAATGTACAGATTAGGTAAAACTTGGCTCAATAGCAGTAACTGTAAGAGAGATTTATTTTATTTATTTTATTTATTTATTTTGTCACAACAATATATGTAGGTATCATACAAAAAGATTATATAGTATATAAACACATATATGAGTAAATAAGTAAGTAAATAAGTAAGTAAGATCTTGGCGTTCTAGTGGGTAATCACTTAAATATGAGCCAGCAGTATGCTGCAGCCACAAATGCAATCCTGGGCTGCGTTAACAGAAGGATAGAATCAAGATCACATGAAGTATCTGCTTTATAATGCCTTGGTTAGACCACATTTGGAATACTGCATCCAGTTTTGGTCACCACAATATAAAAAAAGATGCTGAGACTCTGGAAAGAGTGCAGAGAAGAGCAACAAAGAAGATTAGGGGGCTGGAGGCCAAACCTTAAGAAGAACGATTGCAGGAATTGAGTATGTCTAGTATAGTAAAAAGAAGGATTATGGGTGACTTGATAGAAGAAGAAACTGGACAATCTCTGGTACCTATTCAGAACCTGGTACAGAATCACAATTTTTAATAAAGTGAAAGGATTATTGAATACCTTGGGGGAAAAGCATATTAGATGCATCTAATTATTTTTTTTTCAAAGTTAAAACGGCACTGGGAAAAAATGGATTTAATTGAATTAAAGAGGAGTGACTATAAAATGTTATATATTGTACAGAGATGGTATTGTGTCATTGTTGGCCTTTACAATAATTCCTAACTCTAACTTTAAAATATATAACTTCAGCTACACCCAAAAAGAAATAAAAATTACTGTATAAAGTCACAGATATTTAGGTACTTTGCTGCTTGTCTAAACTGATACAAGTTGTTTCTGTAAATATTTAGAAAGTTAACATGTCAGGCACAAAAGACCAAGACAACGTGAAGTTTTAATTAAACTGATTTATTACTACTCATACATATGCTGAGGAATCTAGTCAACTAACAGCACTATTTTGGTGATAGATAAGGGTCAAAAAAATTCAAGAAGAGTTGGACTTAGTCAGTTTTTGGCTACAGAGCAGGAGTCTCCAGCCTTGCCAACTTTAAGTCTGGAGGACTTCAACTCCCAGAATACCCCAGCTGGCTGGGGTATTCTGGGAGTTGAAGTCCTCCAGACTTAAAGTTGCCAGGATTGGAGACCCCTGCTATAGAGTGACTTGCAATGTTGAAAACATATTTTTAAAAACATATTTTGTACTGCAATTACCTAAATTAAAAAATATGTTTTTTTAACTTTTAAATTAATTGCACTTACTTTGTTCATGCAATTAGTTTGCGGGGAAAAAACCTTTTCAGAATTAAAAAAAAAACTTTTGAAATCAGCTTTCCTGTTTATAGGAATTTTATTTCATTAAAATGAAATGTTCCAGCCTTTCGTATTGACGAATTGTTATACATTGCTAGCTTCAAACAATGAACTCGAAAACATTTGGATATGAATGTTTGAAGCATATCCTCACTTCTTAATATGTTTTGTAATCTTGGGGGTTAGGATACATATAGTTATAGTGTATGTATGTAAGCCTTTGGTTTCTTAGTTGTAGACAAAATGTTCCTTATATTAGCATTTCTTTGAGCTTATAGCCAAGTCATTATTATGAATTGATTAAATATATTTCTTGACTACTACTTCATTCTTCCCCCTCTTACATATACACAGTTTCAACTTTACTCTTTTTAAAAAAATATTTCATACTAAATGTGCTTCTACTATCTTGTGCTTGGTGAGTTTACACTTCTTCCAAACTAGTGCTTTACTTAAAATGTCACTGCAACTTGAATAAACATTTATTAGCCCTAAGACACTCTTCTGTTTAGAGGGCCATTAAAAGCTAGTTGTTGTTCAAGACATCCTAACTTTGGAATGTTTTGTGCTCCAAGTTTGAAGCTTAATAGCTTTAAAATGAGTAGTAGTTTCCTATCTTTTTAACTCTGGATAATCAGCAGGCACAAAGTTCTACTAATCATCTTCTCACCTACGCTAAAACATTATCTATGGAGATCCTTTGAGATTTTTTGGGTTAACCAAGTAAAACTGCTTTGTACCTTCCTGCAGTGGTTCCAGAGGGATCAGAGGATGTGAAAGGATCATATTTTTCTTAAATTATAATTCTGAAAAATTTTGCCCCCCACACACATAATATGTGCACTATTAAAACTAAATAATTTATCACTGCATAACTCAGAACAGTTCCTCACAGATTCTGATTCCTGATAACTTGTACTACAGAACACATTGTTATTTGTTAAGAATGTATTTGGGACTAATAGTCTTTCATGATTTTGATCTATACATAAGTACTGGTACATTAAATTTTATGCAGATCTATGTTTATTTTTGCTTAGGAGGATATGAGTAAAATGAATTATGTCTTTGGATTGGGTCTTAAAATAAATTAATGTTGATGCAATGAAGTGGTAATTTTAACTTTTAGCCAGATGAAATATGGCTCATTATTCTGATCATATGAGATGGCTACTTATTTAGATTTCATGCTTCCTGAAGAACATTTCCTGATGGATGGTGCTCATGTGTCTATATAGCAGTATTTAATTTTATTTTACAGTTGCAAAGACAGACTTTTCTCCTTGTAATGAAAAGCATTTTTAACGTTTTATAGATGTTATTATTTTGTTTTAAAATGATTTCTGAAAGTAGAGAAACTTTTTCCTTGATATACGATTAATGAATTATAGAAATGCTATTCCTGTCAAGAAGAATACCGAACAAAATTTAAAATATTAGAGCAATGAGAAGAAAATCAAATATTTAGAATGTTATACTGGATTCAAAAGAAGCTGTTAAATTTACCATATTTTAAGTTACCCTTGTGTTGCTGATTGGGATATTGGAAAAAAAGATGTATGATTAAATATCCTTTTTTTAGCTTGGGTCAATTTTTTTTTTTTAAAGGACAGGGCTTCAATTTTGTAGTTTTGTCTGTCATATTGATTCTTTTGATCATTTCCTAAATATATTTCTATGGCTGATTTATGTTAAATAAAACAATTCCAGGATAAATTCATCAAGCAGAGATAAAAAATGCCCTAAATTTCATTCTTACTAAAGAAATGATCACATTTCATAGACTTATCCGATTCTACTATAGTATATAACAAATTGTAAAAATATTAAAAACTGCCTTAACTTATTGTATTAAAATCTATCAACTATTCCAGAAAGTTATCTTTTTATGATTGAAAGGCCCACTTACCATTTTTGGGTAGTTGTGGGAATGAAATGCAAATTTGATGGCCACAAGGTTTTATGGGTTTAAGTAAAATTCAGATCTTTTTTTGAAAGTGCATTGCATTTATTTGAGGGTTCACGTTATTGATTCTGGGTATTTTGCCATCTCAGAATGGCAGGTAATTATGCCACCAATTTTCAGCAAGTATGATCAAAGATAACACTGCAAAATCAGGGTCCACACTTGACTTAATCTTCATTATGTTTCTAGGAACAATCACTCAAATGATCCAGTTGATAGAAATTTACTGAGATGGCATTCATATTTACATAGTTAATATTTGTTGACTCACAAATGAAATGTAAAGATTTACTCCATTCCAAGAAAAAAACATGAATGAATCACAAGTTGACAAAAGTGTCTGGATGAGTGTAGAATCTATGAGTTCTGTGAAATACTGTCGTTATTTCTAGCAAGATTGTTGGTGGAAATGGAGAAACAGATGCAAATTATTTTCCATTTACAGTTACTGTTCACTGCAGCTCAAACACTGATCCCAAATCGTAAGACTATGTCTTCATTTCTGATTCCTTCTCAAGGATCTTTTAGCTAGACTGTCTATATAACTTTACATTCTTCTCCTTTCCATCACCTCTCTCTTTTTGTCTTTCACAGCATACATACTCTTTTATTTTATCTGGTCATTTTTTTTCAAGAGCACTAGTTTTCATTCACTTTAGCTTCATCCTTTATCGATCTGTTTGTCCTGCAAATAGGCTTCTCTTTGTGTGTAAAACAACTGTAAATAATACAATTGTGTGTGTTTTTGTTCTTGTAGCCCTTATCCCACGGGTCCTTATAATAAGTTTGTGTACCTGTGTTATTTCTTGGAAGGTTGACACAGATACATTGTGAGAGGGCAGATTCATTGCAGTTGAACTGTGCTCATAAGGGTTTGTTGTCTGCTTGTAAACACCGGGAAAGAAGTCTGAAGAAGCAGTTGGTCTAGTCAAAAGGCCATGAAACATGAAAACCCATTTAGTCTTTTCTGTACACTTTGGCATGCTTCATCCCTTCATGATGGACTAGCTGTGCTGCAATTTACACCCTATTCAAACAAAAATAAGAGAAATTATAGCTGCTGTTAAAATGTTTTTTTCTTTCACCATACAAATTCCAATTTTCCAATGTTTCTGAATTGGAAAAAGCCCAAAGAAGCTACTCCATGATTATGTGGGGTATAACAAACTCATTCCTGAATTACAGTCTGTGCAGAGTTCCATTGTATGATCTGTGTTTAAAACTACATGCATTTATCCATAGTTTTGGTAGAGAACTGGGACTGTTAACTCTGAAGATCAGGCAGGAGACACATGACCTGTTTTAATTCTGCCTTGCCCACCGAGCACAGAGTCAGCCCAAGATATTTAGCTGCCTCAGGCAAATGGCAAAAGGATGATATTTCCTCATTAAATATATACTGGATTGGTATTTTATGGAAAATATCTCCTATGTCACTTGAGGCGGTAAGTTAAGGGCCTCAGGCAGACCCTGTGCTATTTATTTCTTTACCCCTAGAATCTACCAAAGATCCACCAGATCCACCAAGTCTACCAAGGAAGCTTCTAATACAATAACTTCTCTACTGAGAAATGATAGCTACCTGTATCTGCTAAATCACATTGCTTTTGTCCAAATGACTATCGTAACATATGTAAAAAGGGACTCCACCTTGCATTCACCCAACTTCCTTAAAGATTACTGATGATGGCTTAATTTTGCTTAATGATTGGGCATGGTCTAAGAGAGCATTCTTAAGTGATGTAATTCACTATTAATAAATTTCAGTAAAGGTATAAATAAGGTGGTGCTCCCAATGTCTAAGGAGGCAATGTTCCGGAAGAAAAGTGGCTCATCTTCTATAAGGAACAGGAATCTCCTTGAAACTGCACTGCAAATTCAAGTTAGCAGAGGAGTCTGTCAATTTGAGGAACATACTGGCTGAGCTCAAGGATGGGCTGGGAGGGTGGAGTGGTCTGACTTCACCTCAAAGGGATTTTGTCTGAGTAAGCTAGTCTAGATGGTCAGCCTTCTGAAGTTCTGAGCAACTTTATTGTTCCCTTTAACTTTAGACCAATGTTTGTCAGCTTAAAGATAAGGTAAAGGTTCCCCTCGCACATATGTGCTAGTTGTTCCCGACTCTAGGGGCCAGTGCTCATCTCCGTTTCAAAACCGAAGAGCCAGTGCTGTCCAAAGACATCTCCGTGGTTATGTGGCCAGCATGACTAAACGCCAAAGGTGCACGGAACGCTGTTACCTTCCCACCAAAGGTCATCCCTATTTTTCTACTTGCATTTTTTACATGCTTTCAAACTGCTAGGTTGGCAGAAGCTGGGACAAGTAACAGGAGCATACTCTGTTACGCGGCACTAGGGATTCGTACCGCTGAACTGCCAACCTTTCGATCAACAAGCTCAGCATCTTAGCCACTAAGCCACCACGTCCCTGAGTTTGTCAGCTTAGGATGAGGAATTCTAGGAGTTGAAAACCACACATTTTAAAGTTGTTTGGTTGAGAGACATTAGATTAGATCTGTACACTTGGCATGCGAGGAAGAAGAATTTATGGGATTTTGTACATAGGTTTTTTAATAAGGGTTTTTTAAAAGGGGGGGAGGGAAGTGACGGGTGGGGGGAAGAACCCGTCGGGGAGGGTAGGTCCAGTCCCAGTTCACGGCGTTTTTTCATCAGGTCCGAGGGAGGGGGGTGAGGGGTACGTTCCAGATGTGGAAGTTGGTTCCATCTGTACAGTAAGTGGGAGGGGCAGATATGGCGGAAGCAAGGGGCCATATCGTTTGTTGGGAGCATGTGTTTGCTGTTTAAAAGCGATCACGTGCTCCGGCCCCCCAGTCTTTTCCCGTTCCCCGGAAGGCCAGGATCCTCAGAGCCCGGGCCTCCGGTTGATGTTGTGTAATGCCCGGTCCGTGGTTAACAAGGCCCCCCTGATTTGTGATCTTATTCAGGGGGAGTCCACGGACTTTATGGGCATTACGGAGACCTGGTTGGGCGCAGAAGGGGTGCCCTAGTTGAACTGTGCCTCCAGGTTTCAGGCATTCCATCAACTGAGGGCCCAGGGTAGGGGTGGAGGGGTGGCGGTTGTAATGAAAGAGGGTCTGGAGCCGAGAGAGACCACTGTTCCTCAGATAGCCGGCTGTGAATCCCTTCTTGTGAAGTGGGGCCATAAGAATCAGATGGGTCTGTTGATCGCGTACCTGGCTCCTTGCTACGTGACTACAGCCCTGCCTGAGCTGCTGGAGGTGCTTGCCGGGGTGGCTGTTGAGATCCCCAGACTTTTGGTCATGGGTGATTTCAACTTGCCATCGGCCGGCTTGTCGTCAACAGTGGTTCAGGAGTTCCAGGCTTCCATGACGGCCTTGGACCTGATTCAAGTAACGGATGGCCCTACTCACACGGGGGGGATCCGCGCTGGACCTGATTTATATCTCTGGACAGTGGTTTAATGATCTGGTAGTAAGAGATTTAGTGACGATACCAGTGTCATGGTCAGATCATTTTCTCCTCCGCCTAGACTTTCAGACAGCTACTCACCACCGCAGGGAGACAGAACCAATGCATTGGTTCTGTCCCAGGCGCCTGATGGACCCTGAGAGATTCCAGACGGAGCTTGGGCCGTTTCCTTTTTTTTTTTTTTTTTTAATTACTTTTTTTACAACAAACAAACAAAAAAAAATACATTATTACACCCTTGTGCTATACATAAAAGGAAGATTTGGGTCTTCGGATATATCCTCATGATTGCCAAAATCCACGTTCTCGAGGTACAGGTACTGAAGCGTCCAATGTTCCAAGCGCAAAGTCCACAAATGGTTTCCAAGTCTTCCAGAAAATATCTTCTTTATACACACCACTTCTAATTTTAATATCACATGTCATTTTATCATTTAAAGCTAATTTCCACATTTCAGAATTCCACTCTTCTATTCTAAAAATCACATCTAGTTTCCAATATCTAGCTATTATAATTCTACCTATTATAATCATAATTCTAATCAATTCTTTTCATATTTTGTTAATTCTATTTCCTTAATTACCAACAATAATATAGTTTCCACTCTCAATGTTATTACTTTCCCCATCATTTCAAATATCATTTTCTCCAATTGTTGCCAAAACTTTTAACCTTATCACAATTATACCACATATGTTCATAAGTCCCCAATTCCATCTCACATCTCCAACATTTTTACTAGTTTTTTATCCATTTGTGACAATCTTACTGGAGTCAAATACCATTTCCAAACAACTTTATAATTGTGCTCTTTAATCCTTATAGATAAAGTTCTCATAATTCTACTCTTCCAATTCACATTCCAATCTGATTCTGGTATTTCAATATTAAGATCTTTTTCCCAATTTGTCCTCATCACTCTTTGTAATTTTTCATCAGAATTTATAATCTTATAAACCCTACTAACGAGTCCCTTTAGCCCAATTTCATCTTTCATAATCCGAGATACTAAATATTCAAATTCAGTTTCACATCTATTTATCGAATAATTTTCCTTTAGTTTTTTGTCCATTTTTCTATCTGTATTTTTTCAAACCAACTTAACCCTAATTTTTCAATAATTTCTTTATTCCTCCTTTCATTTTCCATAACTTTTATCCAATCTCTAATAATTTCTATATTTTCCTCTTTAATCACTTCATTACGTTTTATATTATTTTTAATTGGCCAAATTCCAGTTGTCTCCCCCAAAAAGATTATATCCGGAATTAAAATTTTAACAAATTTGTTCCACATTTTACTTAATCCCTTTAACCAATAACTTCTACTTACACATTTTAAATTTGCTTTATCTAAAAACCACCTTGATCCAAATTTCTCTATATCCCTTAACTCTAAATCTCTCCAATAATTATCTTCACCTTTAAGTATTTTTACCACTATCCGGATACCATACGCACAGTAATAATTAAATAATTTGGGGATTCCTAATCCACCTTCCTTTTGATTTTGATACCACATTTTCTTCACTAATCTGGGTCTTTTGCCACCATTGCAAAATTTATCCAGTTTTTTCTGATATCCTTCAATATCTTTCTCTGTCAAATTTAGTGGTAGCATCTCGAATAAAAAGTTGAACTTGGGCAGCAACATCATCTTACACATTGCAATTCTACCAAACCAAGACAACTTTAAAATTTTATATTTATCTATCTTCTTCTCAATTTCGTTAATCACCACATCATAATTAAGTTTTTCAATTCTTTAACCTTAAGTGAAAGCACTATACCCAAATATTTCAATGTGTTTTAATCCTTATCCCAAATTGCTCTTGCATATTCTCAGACTCATTACCATTACTATCCATCAATAATTCTGACTTTGACCAATTTACTTTCAATCCTGTCATTTCTTCAAATTCTATCAAATGCTTATATATCTTTTCAAATCTTTCTCTACATTTTTCAAAATAATTAAAGTATCATCCATACAAATTTATCTTATACCCTTATATCCTTCTAATTCTTCATCTTTTCTATCATTTTGTCAATATTTCCATAGCCAATAAAAATAATGTTGGGGACAGGGACATCCTTGTCTCGTACCAGCTTCTAATTTTATCTCTTCAGTTAATATTCCATTCACCTTCACTCTTGCACTGCTCTTTTGGTATAATTTTGAAATAACATGTATAAACTTATTACCAAAGCCTAAAGCCTCCACAATTACTTTAATTGTTTCCCATTGTACAGAATCAAAAGCTTTAAAAATATCCAATGATACTATACCAATTTTATCACCATTATATTCAGCTACATCTATAATATTTAATACTCTTCTAACAATATCACTCATGTATCTACCCTTCACAAAGCCTACTTGATTATAACTTATATATCTATCTATAAATCTATTTAATCTATTACTTATAATAGCAGTAAATATCTTTGCATCCTGATTAATTAAAGAAATGGGCCGATAGGACTCAATCCTTTCTAAATCTTTATCTGGTTTAGGAATTAGGATATCACCGTTCTATTCCATGACGAAGGTACTTCCCCACCATGTAATATTCCATTAAATAATTTTTGCAATCTTGGTATTATTAATTCTTTAAATTCTTTATAAAACTCAATAGGTAATCCATCCTCACCTGGAGCTTTCCCTAATTTTAATTTTTGTATTATTCCATTAATCTCATCTTGTGTTATATCTTCTTCCATCAATTCCTTATATGTTTGATCAATTTTCACCACATACTTTTCTAAATAGCTTTGCAATTTTCCCCGATTAATTGGTTTCTTTGAATATAGTTTCTGAAAAAAATTTCTAACCACTTCACATTTCTCTAATTTTTTATAACATCTTATACCTCTATCATCTATCAAAACTCCAATTTCTCTCTTCTCTCTTTTATCTTTCGCCATCTTTGCCAATAATTTAGAATTTCTATTACTAAATTCAAAAAAATTCCTATTTAAAAATCTCAAATTTCTTTTAGCTAACTCTGTATCTTCTTCTATCATTTTATATCTTAACATATTAAGCTCCTGAAGAATTTTTTTTCTTTAGTAAGCAAAATTGATTTTCCAATTCTTTAATCTGATTTTATCTCTTTCCATTTTAATTTTATAATTTTTATATTTCCTACTTGATAATTTAATACTCTCCCCTCTAAACACCGCTTTCATCGCATCCCAAACAATTTCAAATTTAACCTCCCCGTTATCATTTAATCTCCAACTTTCCTCCAGTTTTTTAAGTATCCATTTTTTATCCTTTTCATTTTTATACAATTTCTCGTCATATCTCCAATAGCTTCTTTTTTTCTCAAAATTAAAATCTAAGTCCACCATAACTTCTGCATGATCAGAATCTTTAGTAAATCCCACATCTACCTTATCCACATTATTCAACAAATCTTTAGAAAGAAAAATATAATCAATTCTAGAATATGTATTATATATCTTAGAAAAAAAAGTGTATACTCTCTCAATTCCTTTAACCTCTCTCCACACATCAACCACGCCATTTCGAAGCATCCACATATTTAAAATCCCCATTTTATTTGCTCCTCCACAGCGGGTGGGATTAGTACTATCTATTTTATCTCTGATTAAATTAAAATCCCCAGCCACAATTACTTTCCTACACTTTCATTCTCCAAAATTTTTGTTATTTTTTCAAGAAATTCTCTTTGTTTTTCATTCGGTAAATATAAATTAACAAGTGTCACTTTTTCCTCATTAAGATTTCCAACAATTATTACATATCTTCCATCTTCATCCAAAATTACCTTATGTTTTTCAAAGTACACCCTATCTGATATCAGTGTTGCAACTCCTCTAGCTTTTGAAGTTCCAAATGCTTTTCATATATTTGCATACCTTTTATATACATTCTATTTGAATCTTCAGATTTCTGATGGGTTTCTTGTAAAAATAAAATGTCTGGTAAATCCCTTTTAATCTTAAGCTCCAATCTTCTTCTTTTAATCTGATTCCCTGTACCCTTCACATTCCATGACATTATTTTTATAACTCCCATTTAAAATATAAATTTTTTAATCCTATCCCCGCATCTTCCTTTCTGTGCCCACCACCCAACATTAAACTACCATATTTAACATATAAACAACAATAAGAAAACAGAAAAAACAAAACAAAACAAACAATAAAGTACAAACAATCTTCTTCCCCACATCCTCATCGATTTCGCCTATAAAGAGAATGGGGAGAGGGACGTGCCAATGCCCGGCCCACTTCTTTCGGGCTGTCTATTTAAATTCATCACTCAAAAAAAAAGATAGCGATGACCCGCATTCAGCTTCATATTTTCCAAGACTCTTATCTGCTTCTTCTCTTACTGTATCCTCACGACTCTTCTTCTGTTCAACCAACACAGGTGATATTTCTTTCCTCTTTAACCCTTTGGAGTCTTGCCCTCCAATAGCCCCCTTTTCTTCTTCTGGGATTGATGTTTCCACGTATGTTCCACCCATCTGAAGCATTTGATCTTTTATCTCCATTAAATCCTCCATCTCAATCAGTCCAAGCTCCGTAAATATAATAATGCATCTATATCTGGGGTGATTGTACGCATCCTTCCTTTATAAAAAATTTCAATTGTTGTGGTGGCCTCAATTGTATTTAATTCCATTATCCTCAAAACTTTTGTGATTGGTTTTAAAAAAAATCTCCATGCCCTTTCTTCTCATGATATATCCGGGAAGACTTGAATAGTCTTCCCTTCAAACTTCAAAGCATCTCCCAACTCTCTCACCTTGGCCATAACTTCCAACTTATCACCAAGATTTGCGAACCTGACAAGCACATTCCTGTTAGAACCATTTTGCCTTCTATATCCAATTCTAAAACACTTGCCAGGTCTGCTATTGTGAACGTAAGTTGCGTATCCAGATCATTAATCCATTTCAAAACCCGCTGTTTCAATTTATCCTCCTTTTCTTCTGAGATTCCTCTGATAACTAAATTATATTTCCTCATCTCTTCTTCCAAAAGACAGATTCTCTTATCTTGCTGCTCATTTTATAAAATATTTTACCAATTTGCCGATCTACTTTTGCCTCATGCACATGCATCTGCTCCATTTCATCTTTAATCATTATCATTTCCTCTTTTGTTTTGCAAAGTTTTCATTCATCTCTTGCTTTAAATTCTGCATTTCAGATGTCAGTTTCAATGTCAAATTATCTATACGCTCTGATAGTCCTGCTATTTTTTCCCCAATTTTATTTAAAGCTGCAGCAAGTTGCTGCGTTTCTGAAAGTTGTTGAGTCATTTTGAAAAAAACCAAAAAATTTCCCAAACTAGGATTCCAAACCAATTTTACAGAGGGTCTTAGTGAAGATCAAAGGACGACTGTCTTTTAATTGAAGCGAAGCGGCTTATTTGCACTGTTATCTCTCAAGTTCAAGGATACTCCACAAAGAAACACAAAACTTCACAGCTAACATTAATCAGCGCCATTTTTCCTCCACGTCAGCAAAGCAGAAAGGAAGACAAACCAACTTAAACGAAGCAAAATCCTTTTTTTTTTTTTTGTAATATAAACAAGCTATTAATTTGCTCTCCAGAGAAAAAAAAAAAAAAATCTTCTCATTATCAAATTCAGTCCTTCACTTAGCCTCAGCAATAGAAAAAATTAGCTCAGCAAAATCCTTTTTTTTTTTTTTTGTAATATAAACAAGCTATTAATTTGCTCTCCAGAGAAAAAAAAAATAAAGAAAAAATTAGCTCAGTAAAATCCTCTTACTACCAAACAATCCAATAAAAAATCAGTTTCTCTTCTCTTCAATTAAATTCTTCTTGGCTGAACTTCCGGAAGGCTCAAAAAAAAAAAAATCTTCTCATTATCAAATTCAGTCCTTCACTTAGCCTCAGCAATAGAAAAAAATTTTTTAACACAGAACAAGATAGTTAATTTTGGAAAAACAAAACACAGCAATTTATTCCAACTTATCTTGTCTGCCGGCTTCGGTCAACCCACGCTGTAGAAACTCCTTAATTCAAGCCGTTTCAGATGACCTACCAGTTTTAAATTCAATCTGCTGGGCTGTTAACACTTTCAGTTCATGATTTATTACTCCACAAAGAAACACAAAACTTCACAGCTAACATTAATCAGCGCCATTTTTCCTCCACGACAGCAAAGCAGATAAATTCTTCTTGGCTGAACTTCCGGAAGGCTCAAAAAAAAAAAAATCTTCTCATTATCAAATTCAGTCCTTCACTTAGCCTCAGCAGTAGAATAAAATTTTTTTAACACAGAACAAGATAGTTAATTTTGAAAAAACAGAACACAGTAATTTATTCCAACTTATCCTGTCTGCCGGCTCGGTCAATCCACGCTGTAGAAACTCCTTAATTCAAGCCGTTTCAAATGACCTACCAGTTTTAAATTCAATCTGCTGGGCTGTTAACACTTTCAGTTCATGATTTATTAACTTTCGTCCATAACAGTGCATTCCAAACGGCATAAATTCTCATAAATCTTCATTAATAAGCCCTGTGAAGTGAAGGAAAGGTCCTTACCCACACGGTCATGGTTGAGACGCCCTTGGGTGTCGTGCCTTTGCGACCTCTGACCGGCGCAGATCTCAATTAGCTCCTTGGTTCTCTGAGGAGCTGAGAGAGATGAAACGCGGAGAAGGCGCCTAGAGAGTGTTTGGAGGTCCAGCCGTTCCGAAGCTGATCGGACACTAGTTAGGTCTTTTCAAAGACCTACCTAGTGGCACTGAGGGTGGAGGCGTTCTCGTCTCCTCCTCTCGTGCGTTGGCAGATAACCGCCCGGCCGCCCTGTTTCGGGTGACCCGTTCCCTCCTCCACCAGGGGGGACGGGATGACCCCTTACAGGGACGTGCCGAGGAGTTTAGCGGTTATCTATACGATAAAATCGCTCAGCTTCGGGATAGCTTGGACCAAGATTGCGATGATCCAGATGAGATGACTGAGGTGCGTCTTGTTGATGTTGTTTGGGATGAGTTTGATTCTGTGGCTCTCGAGGACGTGGACAGGTTGCTGGGGAGGCTGCATGCCACTACAAGTTTACTGGACCCGTGCCCCTCCTGGCTGGTGCTGGCCACTCAGGAGGTGACACGAGGCTGGCTCCGGGGTATTATAAATGCTTCTTTGATGGAGGGGATCTTTCCCGCCGCCTTGAAAGAGGCGGTGGTGAGACCCCTCCTCAAGAAGCCTTCCCTGGACACAGCTATTTTGGGTAACTATCATCCAGTCTCCAACCTTCGCTTTGTGGCGAAGGTCGTAGAGAGTGTGGTGGCATGGCAGTTCCCTCAGTACCTGGAGGAAGCTGTCTATCTAGACCTGTTCCAGTCCGGCTTCCGGCCCGGGTATAGCACGGAGACAGCTTTGGTCACGTTGGTGGATGACCTCTGGAGGGCCAGGGATAGGGGTTGCTTCTCTGCCCTGGTCCTGTTGGATCTCTCATCGGCTTTTGATACCATCGACCATGGTATCCTGCTGTGCCAGTTGGAGGGGTTGGGAGTGGGAGGCACCGTTTATCGGTGGTTCTCCTCCTACCTCTCCGACCGGTCGCAGACGGTGTTGACAGGGGGGCAGAGATCGGCTGCGAGGAGCATCACTTGTGGGGTGACGCAGGGGTCGATCCTCTCGCCTCTCCTGTTCAACATCTATATGAAGCCGTTGGGCGAGGTCATCAGTGGCTTTGGGGTGAGTTATCATCTGTATGCTGATGATACCCAGCTGTACTTCTCCACCCCAGGCCACCCCAGCGAAGCTGTCGAAGTGCAGTCCCGTTGTTTGGAGGCCGTATGGGTCTGGATGGGGAGAAACAGACTCAGACTCAATCCATCCAAGACAGAGTGGCTGTGGATGCTGGCATCCCGGTACAGTCAGCTGCAACCGCGGCTGACTGTTGGGGGCGAGTCACTGGCCCCAACGGAAAGGGTGCGCAACTTGGGCGTTCTCCTGGATGGACGGCTGTTGTTTGAAGATCACTTGACGGCCGTCTCCAGGAGAGCTTTCTACCAGGTTCGCCTGGTCCGCCAGTTGCGCCCTTTTCTTGACCGGGATGCCTTATGCACGGTCACTCATGCTCTCGTCACTTCTCGCCTGGATTATTGCAATGCTCTCTACATGGGGCTACCCCTGAAGTGCACTCGGAGACTTCAGTTAGTCCAGAATGCAGCTGCGCGGGTGATTGAGGGAGCACCACGTTGCTCCCGGGTAACACCACTCCTGCGCAGTCTGCACTGGCTACCTGTGGTCTTCCGGGTGCGCTTCAAGGTTTTGGTTACCACCTTCAAAGCGCTCCATGGCTTAGGGCCCGGGTACTTACGGGACCGCCTGCTGTTTCCACATGCCTCCAACCGACCTGTGCGCTCTCACAGAGTGTCTTCTCAGGGTGCCGTCCGCCAAGTAGTGTCGGCTGGCGGCCCCAGGAAGGTCCTTCTCTGTGGGAGCACCTACCTCTGGAACGAACTTCCCCGGTTTACGCCAATTGCCTGACCTTCGGACCTTTCGCCGGGAACTGAAAACTTATTTATTTATCCAAGCGGGACTGGCCTGATTTTTAAACTCTAAATTTTAAATTTTAAATTTTTTAATTGTAATTTTATTGGGTATTTTATATGGTCAATTGGACGGTTTTAATTTCGGCCTTTTATTGAATAAGCTTTTTAATTGTTATTTTAGTGTGTATATTAATTGTTTTAAATGAAGGCTGTATACCGCCCTGAGTCCTTCGGGAGAAGGGCGGTATAAAAGTTTAATTAAATAAATAAATAAATACACTTGACTATCATTTTAAATTTTGGCAAATTTGATTAGGGGCACAATTGATATGTGTGTTGTGGGAACAAATAACGTTACAACACCACATTACCTATTTTTTTACAGATCTGTAATTATAACTCACTGGGTTTCAATCTTCTCCAATTATTGTAGTTCTATTGTTGGATCACTGTTTAAAGAGCAAGTAGCTACATTTGATGGATCAGGTCTGTCCCATGTCTGGAACCTGCAAACACGTGCCATTCATGGGTCAAAAGGTAGCAATGCATGATGTATGTATATACATGTATGCATCTAAATATACAGAAGCACATTCTCTCTCTCTCTCTCTCTCTCTCTCCCTCTCTCCCTCCCTCCCTCTCCCTCTCCCTCTCTTCCAAACAATAATCTTAGTCTCCATTTATCTGATAATAATATATTTGAATATTTGAACAACAAAATCAGGGCTTAAAAAAAAACCAAAAAATATTTAAAATTAGTTAATATATTTCAATCTTCCTGTTTTTTTGGTACTAACTTTGCCTTGTGTGTTTTCCTGGTTTTCAGGAATAGTTTCAAGGACAGGCTCTTGTCGAAAGATGACATCTTATCTGATTCATGGTTGTTTTTTTTAAAAAAGAAAACTTATTAACCAGCTGCAGCAGCTCATCTCAGAAAAATAAATGCCATTTTAATATAGATATGTACTGTAGCTGCCTTGTGACTTTAGTTTTTTTTAAATAGTCTAATTAAATTCTATCTAAAAGACTGACAGAGTAAGTTTGAACATGTTAATAACATTTGCAATAGGGCTGATGGATACCATTCTGTGCTGCTCTTGGCTAACATGACAATTGGAAAACATCACCATTCATCAAACAAGCTTAATAACCCCACAGCTGCTTTTTCTTTGACATAAGAACAAGCAAATATCAGGGAAACAGTCATATAAAGCACTGTGGCTGCTCTCATACATGCTTATTTATTTGTTACCATACCTTCAGTAGCATATTTGTTGTTGTTGTTAGTTGCGAAGTCGTGTCCGACCCATCGCGACCCCATGGACAACATTCCTCCAGGCCTTCCTGTCCTCTACCATCCTCTGGAGTCCATTTAAACTCATGCCTACTGCTTCAGTGACTCCATCCAGCCACCTCATTCTCTGTCGTCCCCTTCTTCTTTTGCCCTCAATCTTTCCCAGCATTAGGCTCTTCTCCAGTGAGTCCTTCTTTCTCATTAGGTGGCCAAAGTATTTGAGTTTCATCTTCAGGATCTGGCCTTTTAAAGAGCAGTCAGGGTTGATCTCCTCTAGAACTGACTTGTTTGTTCGCCTTGCAGTCCAAGGGACGCGCAGGAGCATATAACTTAGCTCAAATTAAAAGGTATTATTTTCACTATATTATCCCTCCATAGTCAACAATATCTCATAAACAGAAATTTTTATAAAAAAGAGGTCCAGCACAATGGTGAAATCCATTTTTTTTACTAATGGGTCTGTGGGCGTGGCATGGTAGGCGTGGTGTATCTTGGTGGCCATGGCTTGGTGGGCATGGCAGGGCAAGGATACTGCAAAATCTCCATTCCCACCCCACTCTGAGGCCAGCCAGAGGTGGTATTTGCCAGTTCTCCGGACTGCTCAAAATTTCTGCTACCGGTTCTCCAGAACCTGTCAGAACCTGCTGGATTTCACCCCTGGTCCAACATATATAAAATAGTAAGAATAAGTGCTACATTTTATAATTTTTAATTCTAACCGGACATATTTAACCAGAAAAAATGACAGTACTATTCTGAAAAAAAAAAGAAAAGAACTGCACAGAATGCACATTGGTATAACAAAAATTATGAACATGAATTTGATTAGCAATATATCAAAATTGCATATTTAATACAATTCTCTGCCAGATTTATTGTTAAGATTTTTTTTAAAAAAAGCTTACATGGATGAACACATGTAAAAGGGAAAGGGACAAAATAGACTACTTGCCTAATATCATTATGTGTTCTCTCTCTCCCTCCCTCTCTCCCTCTCTCTCTCTCTCACACACACACACAAACACACTATAATTACCAGAATATGTATAAATACAATTACCAGGCAAATGCATATTTAAAACAAAACAACTTATAAAGGCCAATAAATGAATTAATAACTTCTGACGTTTTCTAGTGTTTCAGTAGGATGGTGGTGCCTGCACCAAAGGAAGCTCATTCAACCTCATTGTACACATGTTATGCATTGACAATAAAGGTTTGATTTGATTTGATTTGATTCTAGCCAAACATGCTTTGACATTTTTTTTTACAGTACAGCTAAAAAAGGAAAGAATAACTCTAAAAGATCAGCACAGATGAATTCAAAATTAAGCTGTTTAGCCTTTCCTCAAAATGTTTATCCTTATAAATAAGGGGCCTCTGTGGCTCAGACTGCTAATGCAGTCTGTTATTAACAGCAGCTGCCTGCCATTACTGCAGGTTCTAGTCCCACCAGGCCCAAGGTTGACTCAGCCCTCCATCCTTTATAAGGTAGGTAAAATGAGGACCCAGATTGTTGGGGGCAATAAGTTGACTTTGTATATAAATATACAAATAGAATGAAGACTATTGCTAACATAGTGTAAACCGCCCTGAGTTTTCGGAGAAGGGTGGGATATAAATGCAAATAAAAAAAAAGTTCCTTTATGTGAAAGGAAACTGGCAAGTTTTCTCAAGTGTAGCCCTTGAGAAAACCCATTGGGTTTTGAATGTTGTCACAGCCATGACACCAGGTATAGGATGTTGGAATGGCAGTGACTTTTTAAAAAACCTGATCAGATTTCTGCTTCACAGATAACTAAGTATTAATCCATGTATTTAAAGTTCTGAACTAGGGAAGGGCCTGGGGTATGGTTCAATGATGTCTACAGTTCAGCGGTAGAAAGTTAGCATGGGAAAATAGTGTCTCAATCAAACCAATATTTAAAATAATCTTATGGCAAATTTTACTCCTAAGATTATTAAGAAGCTTTCTCAAGAAATGACTGCATATTGTCAGTATTTTAAGAAAACATTTCCTTGAAACTATTATGAATACTATATAAAGGCGTTGTTTTGCATATATTTTTTTTTAATATTGATAACTTGGAAATGCTGTAAATCCAGTCCTGGGGTGTAGAGTTTACAGAGATTGAAAAGCTCTATTGCTTATCAAGAAGGTTAGTGGATTTATGAAAGCCTTTCCACAAAATGCCTACGGGAGTTTTATACCATACTTCATTTAGCTAGGTTATAAGTGCTAATACCCTGAAACAAAAGGATTAATGTAAAACTTGAACTGTTGCTACTAAAGAAATGGAAATGTCATTGCTGGCATGAAAAGTATAATAATATAGACTTTAAATTTGATAGATGCTATAAGTAGAAAACTGCATAATTTTAGCACCATAGTATGGGGTGATTTGATTGCTCCTTGAAAAATTCATGTGGAGTTAACTTATTCACTTCTTACATTCTGATAATACATTCTTAATTCACTCTGTAACTTAACCATTCTGAAAACTACTGATAAACCACAGATGGATGGACAAGTTTCATGTATTTATGTATATGTATGTAGATAAGTATACTGATAAATATAGCAATTTAACTTAGTTGATATAAGAAAACAAATTTAATTACAGAAGAACACACATTTTTATCAACTCCATATGGCACAGGACCATGTTTGGCTATTTCTTAATTCCTCAATTCTTGTTGAATTTACCTGAAAAGTTTCATATGATGCTCTATAAAATTATGTTGTTGGTTCTGACCAAAAAAATTATTTTTTTGGGGGGTGGCAGCGCATACTTTACTACAATGTTACAAGATATTCCTGACTTTGTCAACTAGAAAAACTGATACTGATAACATTTTATGTGCTCTGACTTTAAACATAAATTAAAATTCAATATAAATAGAATAATTTAAGATCAATATTTTTAGATCTACAAGGTTGCATGGGAAGCTTAATCAGATTCAATTTTGGAGCATGACATTTTTAAAACAGAAACAAGGGAGAAATAGGTGGTTGTTAAAAATGTGACAAGCAAGAGGATTTCCAGGAACCTGAATTTTCTTCTATCCTTCACGCCTTTTTAAGCACACTGTTTCAACTATACATACTCCTAAAAACAATATACACAGCATGTGGGAGATCTTTTTAAGTGAAGTTCTTTTAAGTGGAGCTCGTGGAATATAAAGTATCATAAATTATGGAGAAGTTGGAATTTGCTTCAGGCAGTAATCATTTTCTCAAAGTACTTCAAAAACAAAAGAAGAAAAACATGTGGATAAGGGGAGATTGAGGCTAACTTGCAAAATTAACCTCATCTACAAAATGGAGAGTCAACTGTCCACTTCAATAGATAGAATGATGATAGAAAGATAAAAATAGATAGAAAGATAGATGATAGATAGACAGACAGACGGATGGACAAGTTTTGTTCTGAGATGCATTATTTGCTTTCTGACCCCTCTCCCAGCATTTTAAACAAAGTACAAGAAATAGGAAGTCTACTTTATTTTCCATTTTAAAATGTCACAAGTTTGGTAGATGAGCTCTGAACAAGAGATTGTTCAGGGTACCTGTAGTTCAGTATAGATACCTATATTGAATTTTTAGCACTTCCTCAAAGGTACAGGAATTGATGTAGTTTGAACTCAAGTGTTTTATTTGCCAAGTAGGTTTTATTGCCTTTCATGTTTCATCAGAAGCACCATGTTAGTATTCTAGAGTTTAGGCAGCTTGGCAAATTCAGTCACTAATATTGGCTGTGGTATCCTTTCTTGGACAATTGAACAAATGTATTTAAATTGTTCGACCTACACAAATTCAACTCCAATGTTAACTGAAAGCCATCAGTTGTGAATACCTTGGTCTTGTCAGCATTGATGGTTAAGCTGGTGAAGAGGAATCAAGTCTTTACAAGAAGATTGAAGACTCGGGCTTGTTCACATCTTTGTGCAGGTGGTGACTCAGGAGTAAAATGCTACCAGTTTGCACCAGTTCGGGGGAACTGGTAGTGATAAAAGCTACCGGTTTGGGCGAACCGGTAGTAAAAAAAAATGCTACCAATTCATCCGAACCAGTATTTCTGATGATCAGCTGTGCTGTGTTATTTATATTTGCTAGAATTTCTAGCAAATCTAAATTGCGCGGCACAGCTGTTCCCTCCTCGCTGTTTTCCTTACCTTCTTAAGCCTCCTTTTTCCACATTTGGCATGAACCATTCATGCAAGCACAGCATACATTTGGTGCGCACCACACATGCACAGGCAGTGAACCAGTGGCAATCCACAGAGGATTTTACCACTGGGGTGACTGTCCTGAAGGGCAGTAGACACAACAGTATGCAGAACATCATAAAGACTTAAATAGTCTCCAGGCTATCTGATAGTGAATAATGCATTTAAAGTATAAAGAAAAGCCAATATCTTCAACCATGGAAGTTTAGTGGTTTCATATATTTTAATGGAATGCTGTGCAAGATTCTCATTATTGTTGTTTTTGTTTGGTTTTTCATATTCATTTAGTTTCATTCCATCTCTCTTTCTTCATGATCCAGATGCTCAGAATTTCAAATCATTGGTGTCCTTTTCAAACAACCGTCTGCAGATTGTTCCTGTTCATCTTTATTGTTTGCTGAGGGCAAGCTGTGAAAAAACTGTTGGGAGGTTTTGTTTCTGTTTGGTTTGACATCTAAAAAATATGGTGTGTGGTTTTTTTAAAAAAAATTAAAGACTTTGTTCTGACTGTTTTCATGTATAGTTTAAAATCAAATAGAGTTCCTTGACTGTATTATTGGTATGATACCAGTATATGTGTTTTTGTTCTCTTTGCAAATGCAAACGCAAAAAGCAGGTATTTTAGAATTGTGAGCTTTTATTTTGTGTGTGTGTGTGTGTGTGTGTGTGTGTGTGTGAAAGAGAGAGGGGGGGAAGGAGGGAGAAAGAGAGAAAGGGCGGGTGTGTGTCTGGGTATGCCTTCAAGTCAATGTCAGTGTTTATTCCTGGCAACAGGAATCAGAAGCTTGGAGTAATTAATCTCTGCAGTCTCTTGTAAATGGTTTGGAACTGCCTGCTTCTTCCTAAGGCTGATAGAGAATGATTGGCCAAGGTCACTCAGCTGGCTTTGTGCCTAAGGTAGTACTAGAATTCATGGTCTCCTGATGTCTAGTCTGTTGCCTTAATCACTGCACTAAACCAGCTTTCACTTTGAGCATGCAGCCACCAAAAAGAAAAAAAGTCACAGATTTCTCACATATGCTTTAAGTTTTGTCTTTCTGAATTATTTGTTTTCAAAGGTGCTGGCAATCGAATCTCCTATATCTGCTTCTAGAGTTCCAGAAATCAAGAACTTATTTTATGAACACACAGAGAGATTGCAAATTCTAGTGATGAGGAAAACACCTACAACAATACTGACAAGTACATTTGGAAGGAAATTGGGGGGAAAATACAGGAAAAGAAAGTTGAGATGGACAGTATAATTATTAGGTAGATGAAAATTCCAAAGTGAGCCACTCAGCAGCTGGGAATATGATGGATTGCTTTAGAATTCATAGTAAAACAACTGTGAAATGTGAAACATTAATTATGTAGAGCTGAAAGTGATAAAGAACAAGAAAGCAGCGACAGTTTGAGAGAAAGAGCATGTTGTAACCCAACAGGCAAATAAATTTAAAACATTTAATATTTACATTGCCTAGGCAAACGACACATTTTTGTGTCAAAAAGAAAGCAGAATTGATGCAAATTATGTATCATCTTTTTGCCAATGCTCTTTTAAGTTTATGATGTATTTTCCGTACTACTAAATATCTTTGAGAAAGGTATTTTTCTTTCATTCTTAAGACATGAAAATACAGTTCATTATTTAATATTTCCCAATAATTTCCCCTGAATTTCCCCTGTTTTGCTTTCTCTATGTTTTAATCATTGTGGAATGATAATGGGCATTTCTTTATATTATAGCTTTGTCTATCATTGCTTATTATAAGGAAGACTATAAATGACTTCATAATATGTAATCATTGTTTCATGGTGTAATAGAGTAGGAGCTATATCAAGACTTACCCACTGCTATTATATTTTTATAATGATGCAAAAATCTGTCTTAGTTGTTTTTTTTTACAAAGTTTTCTTACAAAGTTTTACAGGAATGCCAAGTGCTGTAGATGATAGGTACAGTCTTCATTTGAATTTATTCAAGGACAACGGGCAATAAAATGAGGACTGAGAAAGCAAAGGGGACAAATTAAGAATAGACATGAATATAGTGGTGTCATGCTTATAAGTTAATGCATATACTTTTTAAATCAGCCAACAATTTAGAGAAGACTGCAGATATCTTGCTAATAGTTAGGACAGTAGCAGTCAATTTAGGCATAATTTAGGCATTATAGTATGCAACCATCATAATCAAACCCCAGTTTTACCAGTACCATGTACTCTGTACATGTATAGAAGGAAGATATAGGTTTAATTCTGCATAATAAGGCTAACATGTATGTAACAAAGTATAAACTGGTGGTATCTTGGTTGCTATGGATGCATATGAAAGTGTGGCTGCATGCTACACACCACCGATTTGTGATTTAACAAATCAAGACATGATTTGTTAAATCAAAAGTGACATGAATGAATAGATCGATATGATTCTAGAAAATTCAGAAAAAATGGTTGGCTATTTGGGGACCCAAAAATAAATTGTGACTGTCAAGTATCTGTTTTGAAGATCTGCTCCGAATATGTGTTTTGGAGGGTTTTTTGGTTTAATTTTGATTTTATTTTTTTAAAAAAGGGAAAGCAAAACAATTATAGGAAAAGAGTATCAATTCTGTATGAAAAAGTATTAGAAGATAGATTTATCACCAAACAGAATAAATAAAATAGTATATAAGGAAAAAGGAAGTAGAACCAATGGAAAAGAATTTGTACACAAAAGTTTATTGAGTTACAGCAATAGGAAATATGGAACAAAAAAAAGTTCTTAGTGGAGTTGAAAGGGATTAGGAGGTCTATCTAGTCAATTCTGTTGAAGGAAAGAAGAGGCAGTAGATAAAAAAACAAATGCATATTGTGATAAATACTGTACATAGCAAAAAAAAGTTGGAAAATATGGTCCAAAGAGAGAAGGAAACAGTTTAGATTGAAAGAGCCAATAAAATGCAGAACAGTTTTGATAGATATAAAAATTGTTTTGGAAGTGGAGAAGCCTCCAGCAGAGTGAATGAAATTAAAAATAAAAGTGATAAAATGATTTGAGCTGAAACTGAAGTGAAAGAATGCTGCAAGGAGTATTTTAAAGATATATATGGAAGTGATAGTAATAAGTGGAAGAGAGGTATTAAAACAAATGCTATAAATGTTAACTGTCAGAAAAAAGATGAAAAGGAAGTCATAAATGCAGTGAGAATATTTTGAAATGGTAGAACTGCAGCTGTAGCTACTGTAATTGGAGAAACATTAAAATATGGATGTGATTTGTGTATGGAGTGGCCGTGCAATTTGTTTAACAAATGCATGAAGACTGTATTTATACCTTAGATTTCAGGAATATTATACAAAGGGGAAGATAGCAAGAATGAATGGAGGGAGGGACTATAGAGGGGGAGTATATTGTGTCTGGGAAGAGGTTTGGTGCAATCTAATTGAAAGGTATTAGATACAACTACGAGCAAAAATTGTGAAATATGGGTTTATGGCTGCTAGGAGATCTGCAGTTAACCGTAACTGTTTGAATATAATAAACAAAGTTACTTTTTATGTTCACTGAATTTGAGAATAGACATGCTAAAATGAATAATCATGGATTATGGAATTATGAAGATAAAAGTTCAGGTTGGTTGCTGAATATGATAAAAGTGAATAAATTCAAAATGGTTCAACATGGAGCAAGTAGCAAGACAAGGATGTGTGATTAAATCCTTTCCTTGTTTAATGTTTGCATGTTTTACATTTATGGATGAATGTAAATACAGATTTGTAGTGAAATTACACATTTGTTGGCTGGGGCATGAATACACAAGTACTTTTCTATGCAGCTCATTTCATGCTGTTTGACTATGAACCTAAATGATTTGCAGCAAATGTTAGATAACACAATGAAGAATATGGATTGAAGAAATAATGTATTGAACACAAAAGTGATTGTTTTTGACAAGAAAAATGGAGAAAAAAGATTGCAAATTATACATGAATGTGGAACACTAGAGCAAATATATAAATATACTAAACATTCTTCCAAAGAACATAAATATGGGGAAATGGACAAAGAAATTTTAAGATGTGCAAATGCTGGTAGAAAGCTATATATAATATATAGTCTATTATGAAGAATAAACTTTTGTTGTAAACAGCAAAAATGATTTTGAATAAGAATGCTTCTGCTCATTTTGTTGTACAGCACTGAGAGTTGGTTATGTCAGGAAATTGAAATATATTTGAATATAAGTTCAAATGGAGCTCAAACCAACAACCCAATGTCAGGAAATGTAAACTGAAATGAGGAGGAATGCGTTACTTAAGAAATGTGTGTTATACAACAAGAGTTAGGGTCAAGAATGAACAGATGTTGAAAATCGTTTGAACTGAAAAGTGAGTGACCAGTAGAAAATAACTATTCAGCAGTGGTTTGATCATATGGAGTGAATCAACCAGAATAAAATTTCAAAATAAATATATGAATGGAAGAGAATGGATTGAGAGGGTGACTGAGAGAGAGTGAAAGTGTTAGGCAATATATATGAACTCATCTAAAGTATGATTTTCAGTGGCCTTGCACAGGTTTCTGGTTGTCATTTTAGTCCAGTGTGACAGTTTCCAGGGTTTCTGCTCTTGGGTAAATTTAACTTCCATGTCAAAGAGGGGGAACTTATGGTGCTCCATGGTGACCAAGGTTAATTGCCAGTAATATGAGTTATTTATTTATTTATTTATTTATTTTATTAAATTTTTATACCGCCCTTCTCCCGAAGGACTCAGGAATAAAATACAAAATATGTACAATTAAAAGAAATTAAAAGAAACTATTACTAAATGGCCGATAATTTAAAAAATTTAAAAATTTAAAATATTACTAAAACCCCAATTTAAAATCCACTATTTATGCCAGTCCTGCTTGAATAAATAAATATGTTTTTAGCTCACGACGAAAGGTCCGAAGATCAGGCACTTGACGTAAGCCAGGGGGGAGTTCGTTCCAGAGCGTCGGTGCTCCCACAGAAGGCCCTACTCCTGGGGCCGCCAGCCGACATTGTTTGGCGGACGGCACCCTGAGAAGGCCCTCTCTGTGAGGCGTCTGGTCGATGGGAGGCATAAGGTAACAGCAGGCGGTCTCGTAAGTACCGGGTCCTAAGCCATGGGCGCTTTAAAGGTGGTAACCAGGATCTTGAAGCGCACCCGAAAGACTACAGGAAGCCAGTGCAGACTACGGGCAGTGGTGTTACATGGGAGCCACAGCGGCTCCCATTACCACTCAGCTGCATTCTGGACTAACTGCAGCCTCCGGGTGCACCTCAAGGCAGCCCCATGTAGAGAGCATTGCAATAATCCAGCCGAGGCGTAACCAGGCGTGAGTGACCGTGCATAAGGCATCCCGGTCAAGGAAGGGGCGCAACTGGCGAACCAAGCGAACTTGGTAAAGGCCCTCCTGGTGGCGGCCGCCAGATGTTCATCAAGGACAGCCGACCATCCAGGAGGACGCCCAAGTTGCGAACCACCTCCTTTGGGGCCACTAACTCGCCCCAACAGTCAGCTGCGGAGCAGCTGACTGTACCAGTGCCGGCATCCACAGCCACTCCGTCTTGGAGGATTGAGCTTGAGTCTGTTTCTCCCCATCCAGACCCGTCGGCTTCCAGGCACGGGACAGCACTTGACCGCTTCGTTGGGGTGGTCCGGGGTGGAAAAGTACAGCTGAGTATCATCAGCGTACAGATGATAACTCACCCCGAAACCACTGATGACCTCACCCAGCGGCTTCATATAGATGTTGAACAGGGTAGGCGAGAGAATCGCCCCCTGAGGTACCCACAAGTGAGGCCCCTCGAGGGCGACCTCTGCCCCCTGTCAACACCGTCTGCGACCGGTCAGAGATAGGAGGAGAACCACCGATAAGCGGTGCCTCCACTCCCAACCCCTCCAACCGGCGCAGCAGGATACCATGTTCGATGGTATCATAAGCCACTGAGAGATCTAATAGGACCAAGGCAGAGGAACAACCCCTGTCCCTGGCCCTCCAGAGGTCATCCACCAACGCGACCAAAGCCGTCTCCGTGATGTAACTGGGTCGGAAGCCGGACTGGAACAGGTCTAGATAGACAGCTTCCTCCAGGTGCCGGGGAAGCTGCCACACAACCACACTCTCTACAACCTTCGCTAAAAAGCGAAGGTTGGAGACTGGACGATAATTTCCCAAAATAGCTGGGTCCAGGGAAGGCTTCTTCAGGAGAGGTCTCACCACCGTCTCCTTCAAGGCGGCGGGGAAAACCCCTTCAACCAAAGAAGCATTTATAATCCCCTGGAGCCAGCCTCGTGTCACTTCCTGAGCAGCCAGTACTAACCAGGAAGGACACGGGTCCAGTAAACACGTAGTTGCATGCAACCTCCCCAGCAACCTGTCCACGTCCTCGAGAACCACAGAATCAATCTCATCCCAAATGACCTCAACAAGACGAGTCTCTGTCACCTCGGCTGAATCATCGCAATCATGGTCCAAGCCATCACGAAGCTGAACGATTTTATTGTATAGATAACCGTTAAACTCCTCGGCTCGTCCCTGCAGGGGGTCATCCCGTCCCTCCTGTTGAAGGAGGGAACGGGTCACCCGAAACAGGGCGGCCGGGTGGTTATCTGCCGATGCAATGAGGGTGGAAACGTAGGAACGCTTCACCTCCCTCATTGCCACTAGGTAGGTCCTAGTAAAAGACCTCACTAGTGTCCGATCAGCCTCGGAACGGCTAGACCTCCAAGTAGTCTATAGGCGTCTTCTCCGGCGTTTCATCTCTCTCAGCTCCTTGGAAAACCAGGGAGCCAATTAAGATCTACGCCGGGTCAGAGGCTGCAAAGGTATTAGTGCCTGGTATTGCTTTGAACATAATCTTTCTATGGAGAACATAAATAGCTTTCTGTTGCTGTGATCAGATAATTTGCTTTTTAAGATGCTCAACATAAAGCTCTGCATGGATGGTCAGAACCTTATATTGGTCTGCCATAGATATGTAACAGATCTGGACAGTTTCCAATGACATCTGGGAGAGTTTGGCAATCTGAAGGTTTTCATGCCTGGTTAATTCCTTGGAGATGCCTAGGGTCCTGAACAAAATTGCTCTTGCAATTTCTGCCAATCACGGATACCAAGCAGCTCCCTGGATTATTAAGGATCTGAAAGAGACAATGTGATTAAAACAACATCTGCAACAATGATAGCCAAAATAAAAAGGCGCACTGTATAAGTTCAAGTCTAGATTTGCAATGGTGATAAGAGAGTAAAGCATTAAATATTCTCTGCAATTTTTGCATCTCTGCCACAGATTTACAGCTGGTGTCCTGTTTACTCAGGCCTATTGGAGAAAGATTGATGGGATACAGCATCCTGTATGAATTTGCATGCTTCTTTTTTGGATAAAGTTGTTTGTATTTGCTCTTGAGTTGGAAGTCAACTGGGGAAAGTCCATATGAACTTATGTCTCCTGAAATTCTCTAGAACTAAGAAAATGGATAGAATTTGATATGGCTTGAATCCCACCACTGGTATTTTGGGCTCTTCCTGGGTCATTTTGATGCCCGGTTTGATTGTGGATGTCTGGATTTGGAAGTCTGACAATGCCACTCTGAGGGAAGGGGATACTTGTCATTTTTGATAACTTTCATCCAGTCTTCAACTTTCCCTTTGAAGGTGCTAAGTGTCACCTACAGACAGTCTTAGATGAAACATAGTATATTGTGTATGGTGTGTGATGTATGGTTTAAAATTTAGTTGTGTTTCCTTTTCTTATGTCATACTTTTCATCGGTTTGAGTTTTATTTCTTTTTTGCATTTTGCATAATATTGCTTATCCCTCCAAGGGAATAATATGATTGTTATCTATGTATATAACTAGGAGAGATGAAACAATACAAGTTGAAATACTGACAGTACAAAAGCTAACTTGGGCAAGGTAGGCATGCTAAGTTCCCAGTGACTTGTATAAAAAAATAATATATAAAAAAAGCAACGCTGTTATAATAAAGGAAATCTTCAACATCAGTAGGAAATGAAAGTAGCAGTATTGCTAGCGAAACTACATTTGGAACAAAATCAAAACAAAATAGAAATAATTCTACAATGCCAGCCTGTACTTTACTTTTTTTGGTGAAATGAAATCAGTAGTACAGTGGAAGAACAAGTATTTTCTTCAAACACCAGGACTGAAGTAGAATGAAAGGATTTCTTTTTAAAAAGATATCAACAATTAACACTATTAATATTGCTTTCATTGGAGTCATTCAGCAAATACATTAGAAAAATATTTGAATGGAATGAAGACCATAGACTATTCAGGCCTAGACGGGTTTTCTTTTGGCTATTCAAGTCATTATAGTTACAAACTTAACTCATCACTGTCACTGTTTTCTTTCCTATGGTAGCAAATATTTTTACATGCATCTCTTCTCTGGCATATACCACCTTATGTAAATAAGTAGTAGATTACATTATTTCTGACCTTTAGCCTGAGGACAGGAAACCTTCCCACATAAGCTTATTAAGTAATCTGTTGCTTTTCACAAACTATGATAAGCATGATTTATTGTCTGAAGAATTGTCTGCTAGTTTTGTACATATATATATATATATATATATATATATATATATATATATATATATATATATATATATATATATATATATATATATATATATTAGAATTAGAATTGTTTATTTATTGGCCAAGTGTGATTGGTGCTGACATTGAAAGCTGTAGTACACCTTGTGTGCTTCTGATGGACCACCTGTAATTGAGGACATTTTTAAGTAGTGGGGAAGAACTCAACCGCCAATCCAAACAATTTCCAGATGTTGAATAACTGATGAACTCTCCCATTGCCATCATGATGCTGAATAGTGGGAGTTACAAATCTTTTATTTATTTATTTATTTATTTATTATTTAGATTTTTATACCGCCCTTCTCCCGAAGGACTCAGCCAAATAAAACAACGTTACAAAAATTAAAACCAGCTATAAAAGGCTAATTTAAATTGGCTGATAATTCTAAAAATCCAAAAACCCCTTTAAAAACTATTTAAAACTATTAGTCCTGCGCAATGAAATAAAAGAGTCTTCAGCTCACACTGGAAGGTCCGGAGGTAGGAAGCTGGCGCATCCCTGGAGGTAGGTCGTTCCAGAGGGCTGGAGCTCCCACAGAGAAGGCCCTTCCCCTGGGGATCACCGGCCGACATTGTCTGGCCGACCCTCTCTGTGGGAGCGCACTGGTCGATGGGAGGCCACCAGTAGCAGCAGGCGGTCCCGTAAGTATCCCGGTCCTAAGCCATGGAGCGCTTTAAAAACAGTCACTAACACCTTGAATTGAACCCGGAAGGCAACCGGAAGCCAGTGTAGCCTGCGCACTGAAATGTTCCTTTGAACATTTGCTAAATTCTTTATCATTTTCAAGGGTCCTAAAAATATATTCTGCAATTTTTTTTAATGTAAGAACAAATCAGAAAGTTTATAGATGATTCCAACCCACTGACTGGGTAGTACAACTCCCTAAAATGTAATTAGAATTCTTAAAAATGGAGCATGCAATTAACACCTAAGAAATACTCAACATCTATTTAATATTGCTATAGAAGCTGAAGACATTACTAAAGACACATCTATTTATTTGCGCCGGACTGGCCTAGAATTTTAATTTTAATTTTAATTTAGCTTTTATATGGGGTTTTTTATTATTTTAATTATAATTTTAAATTTGGCCTAATTCAATAAGTTTTTTAAATATTGTTTTTATCTTGTATTTATTCTTGTGTTTTTATCAGGCTGTAAACTGCCCTGAGTGAGATAGGGCGGTATAAAAATTTGATTAAATAAATAAAATAAAATAAATAAATAAATAAAGCATTAACAATGATATTTTAAAAAATGCTTTGTTTCAAAGAGTAGTCCCAATAATTCAGACTCCATGGCTTTGTGTAACTACTAACCAACCTCCTTTTTGAAAAAGAAGAAAGAGGCTGATTGCACATGGGGGGATGCTATCTCAAAGAAGGGGAATAGTAACAGAAAAGGCCTCTGCAGGGCCTCTGAAGGTGACAATTTCTGATTAAGGGGCAAGATAGTAAGGGCACCCAACTGGAAATTTTCAGGTAAGCAGGTGCTACTGGGAAAAGCAATCCCTTATATATTCAGGTCATTAGCCATAAAGAGCTTTAAAGATGACAACCAGCATCCTGAATTGTATCCAGAAGCTAATTGGCAACCAATACTGCTCTTTTTATTCTGCCAACACAACTGATTGCCAAGAAATAAATTAGCGGCCAAATCTGCCACAGTCCAGAGATAAACAAGATCAAGTTTTATTCCAGCTACTTGAAATGAAGCATCCATCGAAAAAGCTCTTTGATGATGATGATGATTATTATTATTATTTATTCGATTTTTATACCGCCCTTCTCCCGAAGGACTCAGGGCGGTGTACAGCCAAGGTAAAACAAAACAGTACAATATACAATTAAAATACAAATTAAAAAACTTATTATAAAATTGGCCTAAAAACTTTAAAATATACAAAACTAAAAAAACCCTTAAAATTAATAATAGAAATTTAAAACCAATAAAATTTAAGCCAGCTCCGCGCGAATAAATAGATATGTTTTTAATTGCGGCGAAAGGTCCGAAGGTCAGGTATTTGGCGTAAACCCGAGGAAGTTCGTTCCAGAGGGTGGGAGCCCCCACAGAGAATGATCTTCCCCTGGGGGCCGCCAGCCGACATTGCTTGGCGGACGGCACCCTGAGAAGTCCCTCTCTGTGAGAGCATACGGGTCGGTGGGAGGCATGAGGTAACAGCAGGCGGTCCCGTAAATCCCCAGGCCCTAAGCCATGGAGCGCTTTAAAGGTAGTGACCAAAACCTTAAAGTGCACCCGAAAGGCCACAGGTAGCCAGTGCAGTCTGCGCAGGAGCGGTGTTACACGGGAGCTACGCGAAGCTCCCTCTATCACCCACGCACCTGCATTCTGGACTAACTGAAGCCTCCGGGTGCACCTCAAGGGGAGCCCCATGTAGAGAGCATTACAATAATCCAAGCGAGAGGTAACGAGCTCATGAGTGACTGTGCACAAGGCATCCCGATCAAGGAAGGGGCGCAACTGCCGAACCAGGCGAACCTGGTGGAAGGCCCTCCTGGAGACGGCCGTCAAATGATCTTCAAACGACAGCCGTTCATCCAGGAGAACACCTAAGTTGCGCACCCTGTCCTTTGGGGCCAATAACTCGCCTCCAACAGTCAGCTGCGGCTGCAGCTGACTGAATCGGGGTGCCGGCATCCACAGCCACTCCGTCTTGGAGGGATTAAGCTTGAGCCTGTTTCTCCCCATCCAGACCCGTACGGCTTCCAAACACCGGGACAGCACTTCAACAGCTTCATTGGGGTGGCCCGGGGTGGAAAAGTACAGCTGAGTATCATCAGCGTACAGCTGGTATCTCACCCCAAAGCCACTGATGATCTCACCCAACGGCTTCATATAGATGTTGAACAGAAGGGGCAAGAGGATCGACCCCTGTGGCACCCCACAAGTGAGGCACCTCGCGGCCGACCTCTGCCCCCCTGTCAACACCGTCTGCGACCGGTCGGAGAGATAGGAGGAGAACCACCGATACACGGTGCCTCCCACTCCCAATCCCCCCAACCGGCGCAGCAAGATACCATGGTCGATGGTATCAAAAGCCGCTGAGAGGTCTAATAGGACCAGGGCAGAGGAATAACCCCTGTCCCTGGCCCTCCAGAGATCATCCACCAACGCGACCAAAGCTGTCTCCGTGCTGTATCCGGGTCGGAAGCCGGACTGGAACGGGTCTAGATAGACGGCTTCATCCAGGTATTGGGGTAGCTGCCGCGCCACAGCACTCTCTACAACCTTTGCAACAAAGCGAAGGTTGGAGACCGGACAATAATTACCCAAAATAGCTGGGTCCAGGGAGGGCTTCTTGAGGAGGGGTCTCACCACCGCCTCTTTCAAGGCAGCAGGGAAAACCCCCTCCAACAAACAAGCGTTGATAATCACCTGGAGCCAGCCTCGTATCACCTCCTGAGTGGCCAGTACCAGCAAGGAAGGACACGGGTCCAGTAAACATGTGGTGGCGTGGAGCCTCCCCAACAACCTGTCCATGTCCTCGGGAGCCACAGGGTCAAACTCATCCCAAACAGACTCAACAAGACCTGCCTCCTCTCTCTCGCTTGGATCATCCCAATTTCGTCCAGACCATCCCGGAGCTGAGCGATTTTATCGTATAGATAACCACTAAACTCCTCAGCACGTCCCTGCAAAGGGTCATCCCGCACCTCCTGATGAAGGAGGGAGCGGGTCACCCGAAACAGGGTGGCCGGGCGGTTATCTGCCGACGCAATGAGGGTGGAAGCATAGGAACGCCTCGCCTCCCTCATTGCCACTTGGTAGGTCCTAGAATAGGTCCTAACTAGTGTCCGATCAGCTTCAGAATGACTGGACCTCCAAGTACTCTCTAGGCGTCTTCTCCGGCGTTTCATCTCCCTCAGCCCCTCGAAAAACCAAGGGGCCGGGCAAGACCTATGCCGGGTCAGAGGCTGCAAAGGCACGACACGGTCCAAGGCCCCAGCCTGTTCCCAGGCCACAACTAGTTCCTCAGTCGAGCCGTGGGCCAGATCCTCAGGGAATGGCCCAAGCTCCGTCAGGAACCTCTCAGGGTCCATCAGGTGCCTGCGACGGAACCAACGTATAGGTTCTGTCTCCCTGCGATGGTGGGTGGTGGTTCGGAAGTCTAGGCGAAGGAGAAAATGATCTGACCATGACATCGGTTCTGTTTTTTTTTTTTTATTTATATTTATATCCCGCCCTTCTCCGAAGACTCAGGGCGGCTTACAGTGTATAAGGCAATAGTCTCATTCTATTTGTATATTTACAAAGTCAACTTATTGCCCCCCCCAACAATCTGGGTCCTCATTTTACCTACCTTATAAAGGATGGAAGGCTGAGTCAACCTTGGGCCGGGCTTGAACCTGCAGTAATTGCAGGCTGCTATGTTCTAATAACAGACTTCTAACAGCCTGAGCTATTTCGGCCCTGTTACTAAATCATCTAATTCCAGATCATTTAAGCAGAGATATAAATTAGATCCAGCGTGCCTCCTCCCATGTGCGTAGGGCCATCATTTACTTGAATCAGGTCCAAGGCCGTCATGGAAGCCTGGAACTCCCGAGCTGCAGTCGATGACAAGCCGGCTGAGGACAGAATACATTCATTGTCCAATAGGCAAGCAGGATCAAGACCAGTAAACTCTTGTGATAAATCCAAAGGAGAAGCAAGAGGTGAGGTCAGATGAAATCCAAAGTCCAAAATATCATACACAGGATATTTATAAGTAAAAGCTGATTTATTGGTTAGGTTCTCTGCATTGTCCAGAAGGAGTAAATCTTATAAATAAGCCTTGCTGAACTTCCATCCAGATGAGACTCATCAAACAGTTTTGTTTTCTATTGGCACTCATCTTTATTTTGGCTAGCCTCTCTTATCTGTGAGGTTTAGCTTATGTTCTTGGTTCATCATTAAATAGTCAAGACTATTTAAGATTAAAGTTCCAGAGATTGAATTTTGAAGTCTAAATTACTTTTAGTAAGTGTGGGAAAGGGGTCCTATGAACTTTCTGGATCTATCAAAGGTAGAGTGGAGTCACTGGCTCCAGTAATGTTAAAATCATCAGCAACAGGATGTTTAATGCTTTTATCCCCTCTTCTCAGTCCCACCATTTTTATGCAAAGGACAGATCCATAGAATGGCTGTAATATTCATGAAGTACAGATATTAGGTGACTGCCTCTAGGTATTTACTTATTTATTTATTTATGTATTCTTTCATTTATTCATTCATTCATTCATTCATATACCCAAAATTACCCAAGCTTCTACATTCTGATCCAGTTGTATCGTCCAAAGCTCTCAAGGATAGCCTTTCTACTGTATAATGCAAATGCAAAAGTCCAATCTGGAAATGAGTGACAATGAATAACAATTGTCATTCCACGAAATGCCACAATAAGTGCACAGGGATACAATTGCTAGACTAAGAGGACCCCAATATTATTGTATTCAAGTAGGTTCTGTGGGTCTAACTTGCCACCCCCAAATTGGAAACCAAATCTGTTCAGATGAGTCCAATCCTATTCAAAGTTAACAATGTAATGTCATAATTGATATTAGTCATTATTAGAATGAGTAGGCTTTTGAAACTAAAGCTACTCTGTCTCTGCGACTGAGTCACAGCCCAGTTTTCTCCATCTAGCACCAGAAAGGATATAGTCACCTACATAGCTTTTTGAGGGCATCACTTCACCTAGGACTCAAAATATACATTTGGATATTACAAGTATATTGATAAACCTGACCTTGAAAGCCTGACTATGTGTCTTTCTGCTCTATCTTACATCAAATACAATCAAGGTCAATCTCAAGGTTTTTTTCTCATTCCCTCCTCTCTTTAAGGTTGAGATGAAGTTTTTTTTTTATTTTGTCACAACAGTATATATAAGCATAAGCATAAAACAACTATACAACATATAAGCGTATATATAATGAAAGGAAAGAATAGGACAGGAACGGTAGGCACTTTTGTGCTCTTTTGCAAAAGTTTACATAATCACTGATGCATCCCTTCTTCAAGATTATCTCTGTACCCCTCTTTAGTCAGTTCACTCTTCATATGGTGTCAGAGATGTCCTTGGTGTCTCTTGTTTTGCCATGGAGTTCCCAAAGAATCAAGAGGCCCCCCTTCCCTTGCCTTTCTGGAAGATGCCATTCAAGTGCAAATTCATCTAAAGTGATGGCCAGGCCCATCTCCCAATTCCAGAAGGCCTTGACAAAACTGCCCACCATCAACTTGGAAGATTCTTCAAACAGCCTCTGAAAATCCAGCCTCTCTATTAGATACCAGGAGTGGACAGTTAAAATAGACCCATAAGGTGATTGATGAAAATGTGTCCTTTCCTGTTTAGTGACAAAGTGGACTATAAATGCTGTAGGGTTTAAGAAAAAAAAGTCCATATACTAGCAAATATTTTATAATATAATATGTGGATTTAAATATACTTTAATAAAATGGGGATCATAACTGTGAAACCACCAAAGGGTTTTCTCTTAAAACTTTTCTAGCTATATTCATCACTCACTGTCATTCTAATTCAGTCTGTAAGGAACTTTCTGAGATGCTAAGGTATTTGTCTTCCTTCAAAAACCGCATAACTGTCTTGTATAACACTGAAAAGTTTTAGATTGGATTGGTCATCTCTGAGTTTCACATTGCAAAGATGTGCAAAAAGTATATCTGTCTTTTATTGGCAATATCCAGAGAAAATCAGAAAATAGATAACTATTTGGAAGCTGCAGAAGTGCTGCACCAAAGACAGGCAGCCTGTAGCCTCCTTCAGGTCATCTGCCAAAGATCTAACAGGTAGGACTGCTCCTATATGTGCAGGCTATCCCACACCACCTGTCAAAGCCACCCAGCTCTGGAGCCCTTCAGCGTATGTCAAAGATCTTCCAGAACAAGTAGCTTTGGAAAGCCTTGTGGAAAACCCTGGAACCACCCAGCCTAGAAAACCTTCTGCCAAGATTAGAGAAGGAAGGTAGCAAGAGTTTTTTTCCTCACCGCGTTTGCCTGAAGCAGCTCAAGATGACTCAAACAGAAGGTGAATTAGGTGGCCTGTTTGCTTTGTCAAAGCAAATCATGTTGTTTTCACAGGGCAAACATAGCACCAATCATTTTCTCAAAGTCTATAATTGTCACTTCACACATACCTACTCTTTTGTAATATTTTTTTTTCCTGTTCAAGGCCTTGTGCTAATGGGAGCTTAAGCAACTATACCAAAAAATTGGCTTGAAAGCTTTGGATATTTATATAATGTCTTATAGGTCTCCAGTATAGATTCTTACAATACATCCATCACTAGGAATAGTAGTTATTTATTAGATGTGATTTCAATGCTGTCTGATTCCAAACCAACTTTGGGCATCTTACAATACAAAATGCTCAATATACTAGGTAACAGTTTGCATGGCAAGATTAGAAAGCTGGGAAACAGAATGTTTGAGTTTATTTATCTGCTTTGCTTCTAATTTACTGTTATGATATACCTTTTATATAACTAGATGTAACATTCTGAGCCAGAAGTAGATGATGGTAATTTCTGAAAAGGCAGGCCTTTTATATGAATGAGTATTATACCTGTATAATTGATTGTGTTCTTGTAACAAAAAAGTGTCACCAGATAACATGTCTTCACACATAGGCTAAAACTACTTGCACCCCTCAAGTTTCTCTCAACATCCAATATCCTTTTTGTAATATGAATATGAAGCATTCTCAACCATGCTTGGTTGAGAGAACTCTAAATAATATTTTTAATTTGAAAGTGTGCTTCAGAGAATTTCTTATTCAGCCTTAGTTTTCCCTTTCTTACATTATTTAAACATATAAAAATATTAAAAGATTTTTGGAGTATATTCTTTGTTTGCTAGACACTGGGAGAAGAAATAAATCTTCCAGACAATTAAAATTAATATTCAAGCCTATTAGGTTCTTCTAATTCATTTCTCTAGAAGTTCTGATGCTTGATTTAGGTTGGATTGCTCTTTAGTTTTTATAGAGAATTCTCTCACTTGTTCTAATTAAATGTGTCATGGTTAGGTGTAGTTGTTACTGTTTCTATTTGGAGTATATTCAGACTTATGTGTAACTTCTTTAAATCTGATGACAGTATCCCAAGACATCTATGAAAGGTATGGAAAGTGAGTCATACTTAATGTCATTTTAAAAGAAAATGAAGTACCGTAGGTTCCCTTGCCAAAACAAGCACTGTCATTTTATTTTTCTGAAATCATTTTAATTCATCCCAATGAATATTTAAATAATTGTTTTATTGGGTTGCTAAGGGATGAAGCAGATATCAACATGTGGTCTTCAATGGCACTCCAAAAGCATAGCCCGGAAATCAAAATGTATTTGGACATTTTACTACTACATTCCTCTCAGCAAAATATCCAGCTAGACACCACAGTGAACAGAGCCACTAGCCAACTTTTAAAATGCAAAGTATTTTATATTTATTTATTTATATATTAAATTTGTTTCCTACCTATCTCACTAGAACTGCCCAGGGCAATTCTGGGCAGCTTACAACGTTTATCTGTCTCTGTCTCTCTGTCTCTCTCTTTTATTTCTGTTTCCCCACTCTCATCTCTCCCCATCTCTCCCCCTCTCCCTTTCTCATCTCTCTCTATATATATATTATCTCTGTCTCTGTCTCTGTCTTTCTCTCACCTCTATCTCCTAGCTGTGACTGCCATTTGCTCTTCAAGCAAGAATCTCAAATCCAGGAAAATCCACAAATTGCAGCAGCCTGGGTCTGTCTGGAGTAGTGCCACTCCATCCATTGCTAAATATGTCAAAGTCCAGATCTTGAAACTCCATGCATCCAAAACCATTCTGTCTTGCTAGGGTTCAGCTGAAGTCTGTTATCCCTCATCCAGACCTCATACCGTATCTCCAAGCACCCCAAAAGGGCAGAGACAACATTGCTTAGGTCACCAGGAGTGGAGATATAAAGTTGACTCAACTTTATATCCACATACTAATGAACCTCAACCAGTGATGATAGATGATGTTACCCAGTGACTTCATGGAGATGTTAACAAGAAGTTGAGAGAGTCATGTGGCACACCACAGAGGAATAGCTGTAGGCTGGATCTATTGGTCCCTATCAACACTTATTGGCACTGGTCTTGGAGAAAATAGCTGAACCAGTACAAGATTATGCTGCTCAACCCTAAGCCCCATAGCTGGTCCAAAAGGATACAATTTAATTACCACTAAACGAATCCAATTTTTCCCCAAGTAAAACTATGTGGTCAGGAATCTAAAACTCTTCAGAGACTATTTCCACAGTCTACTACATTGTTGGTAGTAGAAAGCGGATTAGCAAATATTTTTACTCAAATGGGTTTTGGCATTCAGCCTGGCTGCTGAAATAGCTTTTAATTGGCTTAGTTCTGTTTAATTAAAAAAGTGTATATTTTAATTGTATCTTAATGTATAATTTAAACACCTAATACTGTGCTGCATTTAACTATTTTTAATTACTTATTGTTTTGTTTCCAATTTTTGGTCAAACAGCATGGCATAAATGTGGGAATTTAAAAAGCAAGGCATATCTCTAATCACCCAAAATTCTACTGAAGTGAATTTTAGAAATCATTATATATTTATACCATTGTATAGATACATTCCTAAGTGGGAGAGGCTTTGACAGTTAATGCATCATATAGAATGTGACAACTTCAATGTTATTGTTTCCATCCCACTTTTTTAAAAACAGAAAACATTAAAGAGGGGAGAGAGAGAGAGAAAGAGAGATGATGCTTATGATTGGACTTCTGGGTGCAATTCAAGGTGTTAGTGACCACTTCAAAGCGCTCCATGGCTTAGAACCGGGCTATTTACGAGACTGCCTACTGCCACCGCTGGCCTCCCAACGACCTGTGTGCTCCCACAGAGTGGGCCTGCTCAGGGTGCCGTCAACCAAACAATGTCAGTTGGCGGCCCCCAGGGGGAGAGCCTTCTCTGTGGCAGCACCGGCCCTTTGGAACTAGTTACCTCCGGGGTTACGTCAACTCCCCGACCTCCGAGCCTTCAAGCGGGAACTGAAGACCTTACTATTTAATCGTGCGGGACTAGCCTGAGTGTATTTTAATTATAATTTTAAATTTTAAGGGTTTTTACCTCGGTCTATGACCTTTTAGTTAATTAGGCCTATTTAATATTTGTTTTAAATTTGTTTTAAATTTGTTATTTATATTATGTAGTATTTGTGTTTTTAATAAGACTGTAAACTGCAGGGCAGTATAGAAATTAAACTATAAATAAATAAATAAATAAATAAATTTAAAAAAAACATGAACTAAAATGAAAACATTAAAGCTGCTGAAGTAGACTCCTGCACATAACTGGTTTCTGTATTTGATAAATGTATACAGTTTGGCTTACTAGCTGTTTTGATGTATGGACTTCAGTTCTTATCAGCCCACCTGTGAAGGAATTGTATAATGCAACACAAGTGCAAAATCAAGGTTGCTTCTCCCATGGCACCTGTGGGGTGGGATTAAAAAAATATGCATCATTGTATCAAGCAAATGCTGCAGCATGATGTCATTTTGACATAATCATCACTTCTAACAGATGCCTAGACTTATTCCTGGCAAAACGTCTAGCCAATTATTTCTAGCCCTTAGACAAGCATTGATTAAAAAGGTAAAGGTAAATGTTCCCCTCACACATACCTGCTAGTCGTTGCCGACTCTAGGGGGCAGTGCTCATCTCCATTTCAAAACTGAAGAGCCAGCGCTGTCCGAAGACGTCTCCATGGTCATGTGGCCGGCATGACTCAATGCCAAAGGCACACGGAACGCTGTTACCTTCCCACCAAAGGTGGTCCCTATTTTTTCTACTTGCATTTTTACGTGCTTTCGAAACTGCTAGGTTGGCAGATGCTGGGACAAGTAACGGGAGCTCACCCCGTTACACGGCAGCATTAGGGATTCGAACCGCTGAGCTGCCGACCTTTCGATTGACAAGCTCAACGCCCCTGAGCCACCGCGTCCCTGGAAGCATTGATTACTTGCAGGTTAATTGTTGAGAAAATAGAACTCTTTGTGTCCTGAATTCATTGTTCATCACCATTCACTGTTGGTCATTTTTAATCTGTTTCACCCATGCATGCATTTTTTCTCTTATTCCTCTTTTCTCAATTCCTCTTCTGCAACATTAGTTCTTATCTAAAGATTTCCAGTATTGTCATTTTTACTTTAAAATTCCAGGGCGCTTGGCAACTGACTGTAAAAATGAATAGGTTGCCAAGTGCACTCATGTAATGGGAGGGTGGCGGGGGGAGCATAACATTTTGCAATGGCCAGAAATGTTTTACAGGGTATAAAGCACATATTCCAAGGCTGCAATGACTTCAAACAGTTGTTAAATGATCAGTTGTAACACCATATATGTCTTCTTAAGGCTTTTTTCTATTTCATTCAGAGTGATGGCTGCAGGTAGTCCTCGACTTAAGACCATAATTGAATCTGGAATTATAACCATAAGTTTTGCTGATTGTTAAGCAGGTCAGTTGTTAAGCAAAGGTGGCAATCAAAAAATAAATGCAATGGTCATTAAGCAAATCCATTGCCACAATGTGGGTTTCCCCCCCCCCAGAAACTAGAAGTAAATTCAAGCTTTCAGCAAAATAAAATTGTAAATTGCAGTCGCATGACCATAGGACCTTGTAAATGGCCATAAATGTGGGCTGGTTGCTGACTGTCCAGAGTGCAATCATGAGATGGGGGAGCAGTCATTGGAACTTGGAATCCGTGTTGTAAGTAGTTCTGAGAAATTCTGTCATAACTTTGAATGGTTGCTAAGCGATTGGGCATAAGTGGAGGACTACCTGTAATTGTTAAAAAAGTTGGTCATATATATAGGAAAAATATAGGAACCACTAAAAAGGGACAGTGAAAAGTGTGTTAGACGATAATATCACAGGGTTTATGGTGTATATTAACTTCTAATTTGAGCTTCTTGAGTGATATCATCAAAGTAAATGATCAAAACCAACATGGTGCAGATGTCACCAGGTTAAAAATCCTACTGGATATGACATGTTATCTAATACTATCAAGAAAGCTTGCTTAACAGACCTAAAATTAATGATTAACATAATCCTCCACTTGATTGCATCAATCCCTGATAACCTTATGGTTGACTGTATTGAAAACTTATACTTTGAAGTATATTCTGAGCACATTTGAAATAAAGTACTAAACATATTTTATTGTTGTGGAATGTTTAAAAACAGCACCTTGAATGCAGGAGAAAAAAATATTTAAAGCAATAGCCTGCTTTTCTCTTCTGAAATATAACACCACATATTTTTGCAAAGTTTAACTGAAAAACACATACACCCCTCTCTGTATGCACATCGGTTCGCCCCAGATTGGGTGAACCAGTAGTGGCAGCAAGAGACTCCGCCCACCTACCCGAATGTCTCTGCAGATGCACCCATGAGCATGGGTGCATGTGCGCCCATGAGCGAACCAGTATCTGCCGAAATTGAAACCCACTACTGACACACATACACTATTTTAAATGAAATAATAAAGGAAGCCACAGCCAGCCTTTTTTTTTTATATTACTGATAGTTAAAAGCATACATATATTTTTGCAAAGTTTAATTGGAAACCACATACCTAAACACTCCCACATCCCAACAACCCCAGCAAGCAATTAAAAAAAAAAAAAGAACATAATGAACAAATTCATTCTTGACGGAAAATAAGAGCTTAAAAAAATTAAATTCCAGGATGCAAAAGATTTAACTATAAAGCAGTGACATGCCCTAACAATAACTCTAGGCATACACATAGCAAGGGCTCCAAGTGGTGGTGGGTTATCGGAGCAGATATGTCCAAAAATAATGTTTACCATTTAGTAAAAGGCGGATTGGTTATTTGACCTGCTATGCTTAATCAGTTGACACTGGCTTTTTAAAAGTCCTGCATATTTTTAAAATATAAATTTTGAATATGATGACCTCTGAAACATAAAAAGAGGTTTAAAGATTATACCACCCTTTGTTGTATCACCAAAGATCCCCCTTATGCAAGATTTATCTTCTCAGGGCTGGTTGAAGTAGAAACTCCAGGGACAGAATGATCCCTGCTAATAAACAACAATAAAATCTGTCATCCAAGTTTTGATGAAGACATTTGTTTCTTCAGGATGATTTTTTCTGGCTGTGTCAGAGAATCTTTTTTCCTATACATGGTCAAGCAAGAAATTAAAGAGAAATCACCAGACAACCAAGAGTCAAAATACATTTTTTTTCACTCAAAGTTGTCAATTTAGCCAATCATTCGTAAGAGAATAAAATGTATCAGTTTATTAAAATAGTTTCTGCTCCATCCCTGGAACAGCTTCTTTTCATAATCTGTTAAAACATATTTTTCCTTATCTATAAGTTACAGCAAACTTCCTTATTTATGGTTAAGCTGCAGTTTCTGTTTCTACAACTGAATGGGTATTTTATCTTACCTATACATGTGTTTTTCTCTATATAAGATATATGTCTTCTTTGACATAAATTTTGCTCCATGATATATTCCTTGTCTGTTCTAACAGGAACCAGCACTACTATCTATATTCCAGCAGCTGTCATAAGTGGTGTTACAGTTCCTTCAGAAAGGATGAGGAATGGTGGAAAATGAAGGTGATATCAGGGAACTTGCCATTCAACCTGTGAAATGGTGAATATCCTCCAGTTAGATCGCTGCAAAGGACTCCTGGCAACAGGGGTGGATTCTACTTATCTCCACTACTGGTTTGAAATGGGCATGCATGCGTGCGTGTTTCTATGCATGCTTCTGCACATCCGCAGATTGTCCATGATGACATCCAGCTGGGTTGGCTGAGCCTCCCACCGCCATTACTACTGGTTCGCAAGAACCGGACCGAACTGGGAGCAACCACCACTGCCTGGCAGGAAGTAATTGGTTTTTATTTTATGTTATGTAAATATCAGTGGCTGACATCGTGTGAGGGGATTTTATTTATATTTTACAGTGTCTTAATTAACACCAGAGAGTAAGTCATTCCAAAGAAGGCCCCTTTACAGGTAATCCTTGACATACGATCACAATTGGGCCTGGAACTGCTGTCACTAAACAATGCCTCATTAAGTGAGGAGTCATGTAACTATACCTGATTTTTCAACCTTTTTTTGATATGGTTGTTAACTGGGTCATTAAGTGAATCCAGTTTCCCCCATTGACTTCGCTTGTTAGAAGCCAGCTGGGAAAGTTGCACATGATGATCGCATGTCCTCAGGATACATGCCGGTTGCCAAATACCCAAATCACTATCACGTGATCATGAGGATGCTGTGATGGTTTTAAGTGTAAGACTGGTTGTAGGTCACTTTTTTCAGACTGTTGCAGTGATGGGTTGCTACCAGTTCGCCCTGATTCGGGTGAACCAGTAGCAGTGATCTACGCATGCAAAGCAAGCGATCTACGCATGCGAAGTGAGCGAGCGTAAGCGAACTGGTGGCAAAGGTAAGTGAAACCCACCCCTGGACTGTTGTAACTTTGAATGGTTGCTAAATATATGATCATAAGTTGAGTACCATGGGTATGATGCTGCCAATTGTAGGTCTGATTGAACTGTGCTAGTTTCACTATTATCTAGATCAGTGTTTCTCAAACTAAGAAACTTTAAGATCTGTGGACTGGTCATGCGGGATATACTTTGTGCATGACTATAGTCATTTTGAAGGTGTGTCATTTCTCTGTATTTAAATTTTTTTAAAATCTTTAAAGTTTTCAGTAGCTCTTAAATGTTTTCAAATGGGATTTATTCACTATATTATTTGGAGCTGGGAGAGTGTGTTGTGGGTGTATGTTAAACAGTTAACCTTTGTAAATATATTATACTTTTCACTTTCAGAAAATATTGAAAAGCTTACAAAACATCTTTGCCTGTGTTGATGTATTTTAAAAGTACTCATAATATAGTTTGCTTACAAATATTGTATTCAGGCCCAGGTTCAGCAGAGGTCAATATATTCCAAGGGAAGTTATGTTAATGATTAACTTTAAGGCTTACAAGTAGCCTTTCTTGATCGAATTAGGTAAGGCATCATATCTGCTAGGGTTCATAAGTGAGTGATCTGAGTTTTGATTCTTTACTTTGATAAAATGACTGAAAACTCCTTGTTCATGTATTGGTGGCTCTGTTGTGGGAAGTTTTCAAATCACACAAATATTTTGCGCAAATCAAAATGTGAAAATTGAACTAATAAAGCTCATTTTGTAAGATTATCACTTATGTAATGTCTATAATCTCTTCCTCAAATAATATGCAAAAATGGTAACATGTTCATATAATCCTTATACTATATAAGAATCAATATTTTCTCCTCCAGTGCTACTACTTGATTCCTTCACAAGATTATTATACTAAATCTTAAATTTGACAAAACAAATTCTATGTCATTTTAATGTGCTGCCCCATATAAAAATTGTTTTTATTACCTATGTTTTCTACATATACAGTAAAATTCATATCCAATGGTATATGTACCCTGGATTGGTTTTGGAGGGGTGGTAACACCAATCCTGCGCAGTCTGCACTGGCTTCCTGTGGTCTTTCAGGTGCGCTTTAAGATTTTGGTTACCACCTTTAAAGCGCTCCATGGCTTAGGGCCCGGGTACTTACGGGACCGCCTGCTGTTACCTGATGTCTCCCACCGACCCGTATGCTCACACAGAGAGGGCCTCCTCAGGGTGCCGTCTGCCAAACAATGTCGGCTGGCGGCCCCCAGGGGTAGGGCCTTCTCTGTTGGAGCTCCCACGCTTTGGAACGAACTTCCCCCTGGTTTACGTCAAGTGCCTGATCTTCAGACTTTTCGCCGTGAGCTGAAAACGCACCTATTTATTCAAGCGGGACTGGCTTAAAAGTCTTAAAAGTTTTATTAAATTTTAATTGGGGCTATTTATAATTTTATGATCTTAAATTGTTTTAAATTTCGGCCATTTGTAATATGCTTGTTTTAGTTTTGTTTTTAATGTGTATATTGCGCGTTTTTTAATACTTGGCTGTACACCGCCCTGAGTCCTTCGGGAGAAGGGTGGTATAAAAATCTAATAAAATAAATAAATAATAAAATAAATAAATTGGTGTAAGTAATTAAAAGGTATTATAAAACTACTACTGGTATATCTTTTCTTCCTTAACTATTTTTCAAGGGTTGTGAGATCCCTAAAAGTGATACTGCCATTCAATTGGGAGAAGTGGGGGGGCTTGGATTCAATTTATTAGCATTGCCTGTGTCAACAGATATTTTACAATCTATATCATAGTTCCAAAGTGCCCTGTGATCTCCTTACCTCTGGAAAATGTTTATGATGGCCATGTGGGCTGTTTCACTTTAAAGGATAACGGAGGATAGCAATGGGAATGCATGCTAATCCGGTTCTCAGCGCAGCTGGTAAAGAAAATATCTTCACACTTGTATATTGGCTAAAATCTGCATTCTCTCTAAAGGGAGGGGTCTCTACTGCTTTAATTCTACTTGTCTTCCCTAAGGGTATTCAGACGTTGCTTTGAATCCATTGCTGTCACTTCTGCTTAATAAAAGGTTCCTTTTGAAATACTCCTTTTCAAGAGTTTTTACTTTCTTAAATTAGAGGGAGAGGCAATCCTTACAATGGGATAAGAAAAAAAGATCACTAGGACATTGTCAGCTTCGTCCAAACCATTTTATTGTTATAGGGTTTATGTATTTCCTTTCTTAATCACTTCTGGAAATTGCTTATTTGTTTTTTTATACATTAAGAACCTTCAGAATGACAAGTTACTTTACACTAGATGTGTCTCCTTCAATCCTTAGTGGAAAAAGTTTTATGCAAATTTAAGGTCTTAAAAATATTTTTTCTAGAATAAACAGCAAAAAGATTATTAAGCCATTGATTAAGCCAAAGTTATAAATGGACTAAGGAGCCAGATGAATTTGAATTAAGATTTTGAAATTAATTATAAGAATCCTTTCTTTGAATTGTTTATAATTCTACAAAAATATGAATATTTTAAAATTATGCATAAAAAAACATTGTGACTTGAAAATTCTTGTTGATATTTTTAAAAAATAGTATTTTGAGGGTTGGACATTAAGGGGAACCAGAAAGAACTAAGGATTATAATTAAAAGACAAAAAAGATAATGAGAGTAGAATAGAATGGCATGGCATGGCATGGCATGGCATGGCATTAGCATAGCATAGCATAGCATAGCATAGCATAGCATAGCATAGCATAGCATAGCATAGCATAGGATAGAATAGAATAAAATAGAACAGAATAGAATAGAATAGAATAGAATAGCTTCACTTTCTGAAATTGCACACAAAGATTGAATAATATTAATAAAATAAAATAATAATAAATAATAATAATAAAATAAAATAATAAAAACTGTCTACTATTGACCTCACCCCATTCCTAAGAGGTCTGTAAGGGGTGTGCATAAGAGCACAAATGTACCTACCGTTCCTGTCCTATTGTTTCCTTTCGTTATATCCAATTAATATAGTTAATATAGTTATTACATATTCATACTCATATATATGCTTATATATTGTATAGTTATTTCATGCTTATGCTTATATAAGCATGTGACAAAATAAATAAATAAATAAATATAAGTCTCACAATGTTACAGTTATTCCATTAAAAATCCATATCCTAAAACAATAGTTTTTTTTAGTGATTAGCTTAACTTACATGAAGCAGCTGCATTGAAATTATCATGTGTTATCATCAGCAAAATTTGATAAATATTATAAATACATTAATGTAGGAACAATGCGAAGTTTGTTATGTTGGCATTTTGGTCTTAAACTTCTTTTTCTCCAATATCAACATTTTCAACAATTCTCCCCTGGAGGTTACTTTAGTTTTGCAATAGCAGTTCTCATATGTATTGGCTCTTATGTTTAACAGCCCCCATATCCAGAAAAGATAGTTGCATATCTTCTTCTTTAAAATAAAATCATTAACAATTTGGAATATAATATCTCTAAACAGCTCAATGACAAAATAGTTACAAGGTAATAGAATATCAATTATGCTTTCTGGTGGAGAAAGCTTAAATAATTGTCAAATTGTTATTTAGCACTGCCACTGAAAATCCCCAGGTGTTTTCACTGATGTTTTGCATATCATTGAAAACAATAAATATCTTCTAATTTTACAACAAATCCTCAGATGCCCACATTTACTAAATTGAGTATCCTGCCATTTTAAGGCATTAAGAATAATATCTATTGCTTGGCTTTAGAGATGAATATATTTGTAATAAAAATAAATTTTACCAAATAAAAAACCACTAATTTGAAGAAACAGCTTTTGCAAAAAGGGCATATCGCATCTAAATCAACATAAGAGCCATCCTCCAAAAAGATCTTCAAGTATATGGAGTGCAAATCAACAACACCGCCCTGAGTCCTTCGGGAGAAGGGCGGTATAAAAATTGAAATAATAATAATAATAATAATAATAATAATAATAATAATAACAACAACAACAACAACAACAACAACAACACTAACAACAAAAACAATGGATCTCATTTGTAATTGACTTTGACCTAGTATTTCTTTCCCATTGTCAGCAATCAGTTTTAGTCCACACTATTTTAACAATTTCTAAATACTTTACTAAAAAAAAGAAAAACCAGAAAGTCCTATATTGAAGCATTAAACTAGTCACCAAATCTATCATCAACATTCCAGGATCACATCCTTGAGAATATAAAGAATTTCATATTTGCTTCAGTGAAACAAACTTTTCAAGAACAGCAGGATGATGGACTTCACTATAGAAAACAAAATCTCATTTGCTTGTGAAAGACAATATTTACAGTAACAGGTTCAATATGTAGGTAAGGCAACTGACCATGTCAAAATAAGTCAGTTTTTTCAGTGCCATTATAAATTTGAATGGTCACTAAATGAATGGTTATAAGTCAAGGATTACCTGTATTAACTTTCCTCAGTCACTGTGGCTTCCAGAATCTTCTCAAGGCCTTGTGACAGATTGGACCTTCAGTATCAAATAGAGCTAGATTCTTGCTATAACCTTCTTTGCCATTTCTCATCAGTAATGTATTATGGACTTCAAGGTTCAAATAGAAAGAAAGATCATGGATCTGAATATAAAGTGGAAAGATGTGGTTTGAAAATATTGTCACAGTCATTCAGTTTTGTTACATAGGAAGATATTATGATAACAAACATCAGTATCTCTGAAAGAGACTATTTGAGTCTTGGCAACATTTAAACTGTGATTTAAAAAAAACCAAGTTGAACACTATTATTAAATATACAAGTCTCAGAAGTGTTGGTATTAATTAGAATAAGTAACTTTTTCGCTTTCTTCCTGCATCTCTAAAAATACTTACTGGCTCACAAAGAAGTTGAGTGACATAAGAGATGTAGTATGTGCAAAAAACCCAATTAGCAAACTGTTTGATGTGTACCAGAGTGTTGGGGAGAAGAAAAACACAAAAAAATGAACTGCAGAAACAGATGGAGCAGCTATTTGCTTGTGCTATAAACGATCATTGTGAGGAAAACATGAATGGAAATAATGACAATGAATTTCAGACTGAACAAACTAAATAGCAGTCCCTGGAAGTTCAGTCATGGCAACTGGACTTCTTTTCTTTTTGGTTTGAAATGTCATTATATATGGGGTCCCCTAACTGAGGGAACCCAACCCCTGGTCCATGGACCAGTACTGGGGTGCAGCATGCCAGAAACCAGGTTGTGTAAACAAATGAAGCCCCATCTGTGGAATGCCCCCGCATGTCTAAGGAAAAACCTATTTCCACAGAACTGGTCTCTAGTGCCCAAAAGGGGCTGCTGCCCTAACCAACTTGCTAAGACTAAAGAAGCTACTAGGATAAGTAGTGAAATGTTTCAGACATAAAAGAAAATAATTCCAGTTGCCATGACTCAACTTCCAAACTTTACCTGGATGATTGAGAATATCCATCAATCTAAATAGCAGTGAATTTTTCAAAGTATTCCTAAATGTGGGGGGGGGGGGGAAGATCAATGTAAGAAAATGAGGCTACATAATAATTAGGAAACATTAAGTTTTACTGCCCTCTCAGTACTTGTTGAAAAAAGTTTGTTTCCCCTCAAAATGACAGTCATTTCATTACCCATTTCATGTTAGGTAAGCATGTCATTTTGGTGATCTAATAACCTGAGATCAAATACTGAATGGCTTTTAACAATATTACCAAAAGAACAACAATGTCAGCAGCAGAAATTCCACAAGGCACTAAATGGCTTTTTGAGAAAGAACCAAAGGGTATTCTAAACAGACCAACAGCATTTATGAAATTTCACATATGAAAAGCCTGCATTTTTTTCTGGTTACAAAAACATAAATAACATTATACAAGTTAGTTCAGCAGAAATAAACAGAAAGTTTCAGAAAAACTACATAAATTCTAATCATCTAACAAGGAAGGTTACAACATTATCTGCTACTGATATACACCAATTAATGCAATAATTCATTGCCTAAGCCAATTAGCATTTTCTCACAAAATAAATCAAGTTATTTTAATCTTTAAATTAAGCTTTGAAAGGGGAAAAATAAGAAATACTAGCAAGAAAAATAAACAAAAAAATGTTAATCGATTTCTTGGAATCTTGTCAATCCTTAAAGTTCAAGCAATTCATTAAAAAAACAAGTATTGCAATATAAATAAATTATGGAGTTCACCAGCATTTATTTTTTGCTTTTAAACTCTTTCCTGTGTGTAAAAAATAGAATGATAGACAGTACAGTAATATGATAAGCACCAGCAAATGTATCAGAAGTAATGGGAGACCATAACAATAACTTGGATTTCCAGTGCTTCCAAAACTTCCCAAAAAGTTTTTTTTTTAAAGAAAATCTTGGTAACAACAATTTCTTGTAACTTACTATATTTCCTGATGATTTGTCAATAAATCCCACAAAAGATTTTAAATGGAAACGCTTCTGTTAGATTTGTTCAGAATGAGATACTGACTATTTATCAAGGTTTCAGTGGCATCTAACAGTGATATTTAGCTCCCTCATCAGAAATCATCTTTTTAATTTTTTTTAGCTATTTTATGTTTACCATTTTACTTCGTCCTTGCCTTCACCATTGTATTTTGTATTTATCCATCTTGCTATTTAATTCTATCATAGCAACCATTTTTCTTATGACATTATCTTTATAAACAAGATTGCATTCTGAATATGCTTCCTAAGGCACTGTTCCTTAGTATCATGTTTCCTCATAAATCATAGCCTCTCTGATACAGGAACTATTTTGCAATAGCAGATCATGTTCAGATAACTACTTTTATTTAGAGATTTCTAGAAGCTATTATTCAAAGTAATTTTCCATTTCCTTCTCCAACCATCTATAAATAAGAGATTCGAAATGTAACCTTTGCAGGTAGTATAAACAAAAGAATTCTGGCTAACATTACTGCTATCAACAGTCCTATGCAATTGGAAAACTAGAGCGAAATCAACTAAAGAACCAACATTAGATAAATTACAGCAGTAGCTTCAAGAGAATCATTTCAGAATAATATAAATAGGAAGGTACCCATTTTACCTGCCTTTAGATCTATTTTTCTATTTTATGCACCTGCAAATCAAATCCATAAAAGAAATTTAAATGCAACCATTGGGCATGGAAAAGAAGAAATTCTCTTTGGGATGCAACTAAGGCTTATGTCAGAGGCCTGACGATTGCATATGGGGCAAGGAGAAATAGAGGAAAAAAGAAGACAACAATTGGATTTACAAGAGAAATTGGAAGAATTAGAATGTAAAATGCAGACCTTCCCAGATAAGAGAATTAGAGAAGAAAGGGATCTGACTAAACATAAAATAAATTTTGTTGCTTAAGGCAACGAAACAGATACATTTTGAACATGCTAATAAGCTGGGAAGATGGCTGGCATACAAATTAAAAAAGGATAAAGAAAAAAGAGCAATAGTACAACTGCAGGATGAGGAGGGGAATATCCACCATCGGTTAGAGGAAATAAAGAGAACAGCCCAAAATTACTTTGAAACACTATATATCCAGGAGAAGGTAGAGGAGGAGGATATAAAGAAATACCTGAAAGTAAAAAAGGAAGAATATAAGGTCCAAGCATTTGCAGATGATCTAGTTTTTATCATGGAAGATCCTTTGGAGATGGGAACCATCTTAATAAACGAAGTTGAAGAATCTGGCAAAGTAGCAGAGCTTAAAATGAACAAGGATAAGACCAAAATGTTAACAAAGAATTGTACAAAAAGACAACAGGATGAATTGGAAAGAAAATTGGGAATTCAATTTGTTAAAAGGGTGAAATATTTAGAAATATGACTTACAGCAAAATGTTCCACAATAAAAGAAGATAATTATGACAAATTAAAACAACAAATACAAAAAGATTTAGATATCTGGGCTAAATTACAGCTATCTTTAATAGGTAGAATAGCCACAATTAAGATGAATATATATTACCTAAATTTTATTTATTTTTATTTATTTATTTTATTTATTTATTTGTCACAACAGTATATATAAGCATAAGCATGAAATAACTATATGAATTTGATACAATCAAAGGGAACTGTTGTGTATTGGGAGGAGGCAATGAGGAGGCCAGGTAATAAAGAACAGTCTTTATTTTTAAGAGCCAACGGTGCTCAACAACAACCCAACAGGAACGAACGAAAAACCCCTCAGAGACTAAAAACTACGTCACTGACAGCTATGCGGCTGTCAGAAGGCGGCTCCAATCGCCAGCCTCCCAGTTTATTTATTATTTATTATTTATTATTCGAATTTATATACCGCCCTATCTCCCAAAGGACTCAGGGCGGTTCACAGGCATATAAAACATCAATATACAAATTAAAATAATCCTTAAAAAACTTATTCTAGCGCCCGAATTATTAAAAATAGAAATATAAATATAAAATATAAATATTAAAATCAATTTAAAACCCCTCTAAATTTAAAATCTAAGCCAGTCCTGCACAGATGAATAAATGTGTCTTGAGCTCGCGACGGAAGGTTCGAAGGTCAGGAAGTTGACGGAGTCCTGGGGGGAGTTCGTTCCAGAGGGTGGGAGCCCCACAGAGAAGGCCCTTCCTGGGCGCCGCCAAACGACACTGCCTAGCTGACGGCACCCTGAGGAGTCCCTCTGTGAGAGCGCACGGGTCGGTGAGAGGTATCTGGTCGCAGTAGGCGGTCCCAGATAACCCGCCCTATGCCATGGAGCGCTTTAAAGGTGGTCACCAAAACCTTGAAGCGCACCCGAAGGCCACAGGTAGCCAGTGCAGCCTGCGCAGGATGGGTGTTATGCGGAGCCACGAGGGCTCCTCTATCACCCGCGCAGCCGCATTCTGACTAACTGCAGCCTCCGGATGCCCTTCAAGGAAGCCCCATGTAGAGGCGTTGCAGTAATCCAGGCGAGACGTCACAAGGCGTGAGTGACCGTGCATAGGGCCTCCCGGTCCAGAAAGGCGCAACTGGCGCACCAGGCGAACCTGGTAGAACGCTCTCCTGGAGACGGCCGTCAAATGATCTTCTAGAGACAGCCGCTCATCCAGGAGGGCGCCTAAGTTGCGCACCCTCTCCATCGGGGCCAATGACTCGCCACCGATGGTCAGCCGCTGATTTAGCTGACTGTACCGGGATGCCGGCATCCACAGCCACTCTGTCTTGGAGGATTGAGCTTGAGCCTGTTTCTCCCCATCCAGACCCGTCGGCCTCCAGGCACCGGGACAGCACTTGATAACCGTTGGGGTGGTCCGGTGTGGAAAAGTACAGCTGGGTGTCGTCCGCGTACAGCTGGTACCTCACACCGAACCCACTGATGATCTCACCCAGCGGCTTCATGTAGATGTTGAACAGAAGGCGCGAGAGGATTGATCCCTGCGGCACCCCACAAGTGAGGCGCCCGGGCCGACCTCTGCCCCTGTCAACACCGACTGCGACGGTCGGAGAGATAGGAGGAGAACCACCGATAAACGGTGCCTCCCACTCCCAATCCTCCAACCGGCGCAGCAGGATACCATGGTCGATGGTATCGAAAGCCGCTGAGAGGTCTAATAGGACCAGGGCAGAGGAACAACCCCTATCCCTGGCCCTCCAGAGATCATCCACCAACGCGACCAAAGCCGTCTCCGTGCTGTAACCGGGCCGGAAACCGGACTGGAACGGGTCTAGATAGACAGTTTCATCCAGGTGTAAGGGAAACTGATATGCCACCATACTCTCAACAACCTTCGCCGCGAAGCGAAGGTTGGAGACCGGACGATAATTACCTAAAACAGCCGGGTCCAGGGAAGGCTTCTTGAGGAGGGGCCTCACCACCGCCTCTTTCAAGGCGGCCGGAAAGACACCCTCCACCAAAGAAGCGCCAGAATCGCCTGAGCCTGCCTCGTGTCACCTCCTGCGTGGCCAGCACCAACCAGGAGGGGCACGGGTCCAGTAAACATGTGGTGGCATTCAGCCTCCCCAACAACCTGTCCATGTCCTCGGGAGCAACAGGGTCAAACTCATCCCATAAAATGTCACCAAGACCACCCTCAGCCGTCTCACCCGTATCATCGCAATCTTGGTCCAAACCATCCCGAAGCTGAACGATTTTATCGTATAGATAACCGTTAAACTCCTCAGCACGTCCCTGCAACGGGTCATCCCGCCTCCCCTGGTGTAGGAGGGAGCGGTCACCAAACAGGGGCGGCTGGGCGGTTATCAGCCGATGCAATGAGGGAGGAGCCGTAGCTACGCCTCGCTTCCCTCAATGCCACTAGGTAAGTCCTAGTATAGGACTTCACTAGTGTCCGATCAGCTTCTGAGCGGCTAGACCTCCAGGAACTCTCTAGGCGTCTTCTCCCGCCTTTTAGCCAGCTCGCGCCTTAGCCAATCAGCGAGCATCCGCTGAAGCTAAGGCACGAGGCAGTGTCGTAACCTAGAGGATTCTACACCCCTTCCCTCCCCGCAAGCGCATGCGTAGTCGGACAAATACGCCGGCCGGCGTCGGCTCCGCCCTGATCGTCTTAGAACAGGGGCGGAGCCCGGCCCAAGAGGAGCGGCCGCGACTTTTTTGAAGTTGGCCGGGGTTGCTGCCCTTGCTGCCACTGGAGGCCTCGCTGACGTCCGGAATCCTGGATCTCCCGGTAAGTCCCCCGACGAGAACGCTCCGGTTTTAGAGGGTTGGTGTCCCTCCGCAGCAGTTTGCCGTGGGGCGGAGGCCTGGTAGTCATCTGAATTAGTGTCTGCTGAGCGGGAGGCCTGGCAGGGTTCTCCGTTAGGCATGGAGAGGCTTGGTGGAAAATGCAGGTCTTGGTCTTGGCTTGGCGGAGAGTGGCTGGTATGCCCGTAGGGGGGTGACGTTGGTCGCCTCCGTAGTTGATTTATGTGTCGCCTCCATTCTCGCCCGTCTTCCAACCGGACCCTGTAAGAACAGGGTCCCGTTATGGTTATTACGTGGCCGGCCACCCATTTTGGCGCCGCCCCATAGTTTTGTGCAAAAATCGGATCCCCAATTCCGAATGTCCTCGTACCACACCCCCAATCCGGCAACCTCTCCGGGCAGTACGACGGGTGCAGCCAGTCCAGAGTTGTCCTGATCCGGCGCCCCATTAATAATTCTGCGGGGCTTTGATTGGAAATGGGGCAGGGCGTAGCGTGTTGTGCCAGGAGATACTGGCAGACTCTGGTATGCCAATCAGTAGGCCCTAACCGGCCTAATGCTTCTTTGGTCGATCGTACGGCCCGTTCTGCCCGTCCGTTAGCTGCCGGGTGAAACGGAGCCGTGGGTGCGTGGCGAATGCCACGCTGGGCCAAGAAGGTTTGGAACGGTGCCGCTGTGAATTGGGGCCCGTTATCTGTCACTATGACGTCGGGCAACCCATGGGTGGCAAAAAGCTGTTCTAACACTCTGATGGTGGCTTCCGCCGTGGTGGAGGGCATGCGTGCCAATTCCACCCAGCGGGAGTAGGCATCCACGACCACTAGAAAGGTCTGGCCCATGTATGGACCAGCGAAGTCCAAATGGACTCTGGCCCAAGGTGCCTTGGGGCCTTCCCAGTCCCTGATCGGGGCTACAGGTGCCACTGGCCTGGAGAGCTGGCAGCGCTGGCATTTGGAAACCCACAGCTCGATGTCCTGGTCCAGCTTGGGCCACCAGATGTAGGTGCGGGCCAATGCCTTCATGCACACGATGCCAGGGTGTGCCTCATGAAGGCTCTGTAATATTGGTACCCTTAGCTCCTTGGGTGCAACTACTCTATTTCCCCATACTAGGCAGTCTTTCAACGCAGACAATTCATTTTGCCTACGCTGAAAGGGCACGAACTCAGGGGGCATGACTGTGTTGGGCCATCCCCTGCGTACCCAATCGAGAACACGGATCAGGGTAGGATCCGAGACAGTGTGCTTGGCGACGTCAGCGGCCGAGATAGGCCCCTGCCATTCGTCAATGAGTAACACTGATGCTGCGGGGGCCGGGTCTATTGCGACCTCCGGAAGCGGGCAACGGCTAAGGGCATCAGCGTGCCCTAGTGCTCGGCCAGGCTTGTGCACTAGTTGATAGTTATATGCTGCCAAAAATTCGGTCCATCTGGACATTCGAGGCGAAAGAATAGGAGGCGTTTGGCGGTCACCGGCCAATAACCCCAAAAGAGGTTTGTGGTCGGTGACCAATTGAAAAAAACGCCCATAGACATAATCATGGAATTTTTTAATTCCTGCCACAGCTGCCAACGCCTCCTTATCCAATTGGCTATAATTCCGCTCGGGCGCCGAGAGCGTCCTGGAATAATAGGCAATTGGAGTCTCGGGGCCGTTGGGGAGGATGTGACTTAAGACAGCCCGATCCCGTAAGGGGAGGCGCCACAAGAAAGCGAGAGTGGCTGCCTAGGGTCATATTGTACTAAGACAGAAGAGGATGTGAGCAAGGCTTTTACGGCCCGGAAAGCCACCTCTTCATGTCGACCCCACTGCCAAGGGCACTTGGCATAGAGGAGTCTGTGAAGAGGCTCTGCCACGGATGCCTTATGAGGCAAAAACATAGCGTAGAAGTTTAGTAAACCGAGAAAAGCCTGCAGCTCGGTTTTATTGGCAGGTGGGGCGGAGGCCTGGTAGTCATCTGAATTAGTGTCTGCTGAGCGGGAGGCCTGGCAGGGTTCTCCATTAGGCATGGAGAGGCTTGGTGGAAAATGCAGGTCTTGGTCTTGGCTTGGCGGAGAGTGGCTGGTATGCCCGTAGGGGGGTGACGTTGGTCGCCTCCGTAGTTGATTTATGTGTCGCCTCCATTCTCGCCCGTCTTCCAACCGGACCCTGTAAGAACAGGGTCCCGTTATGGTTATTACGTGGCCGGCCACCCATTTTGGCGCCGCCCCATAGTTTTGTGCAAAAACCGGATCCCCAATTCCGAATGTCCTCGTACCACACCCCCAATCCGGCAACCTCTCCGGGCAGTACGACGGGTGCAGCCGGTCCAGAGTTGTCCTGATCCGGTGCCCCATTAATAATTCCGCGGGGCTTTGATTGGAAATGGGGCAGGGCGTAGCGTGTTGTGCCAGGAGATACTGGCAGACTCTGGTATGCCAATCAGTAGGCCCTAACCGGCCTAATGCTTCTTTGGCCGATCGTACGGCCCGTTCTGCCCGTCCGTTAGCTGCCGGGTGAAACGGAGCCGTGGGTGCGTGGCGAATGCCACGCTGGGCCAAGAAGGTTTGGAAGGGTGCCGCTGTGAATTGGGGCCCGTTATCTGTCACTATGACGTCGGGCAACCCATGGGTGGCAAAAAGCTGTTCTAACACTCTGATGGTGGCTTCCGCCGTGGTGGAGGGCATGCGTGCCAATTCCACCCAGCGGGAGTAGGCATCCACGGCCACTAGAAAGGTCTGGCCCATGTATGGTCCAGCGAAGTCCAAATGGACTCTGGCCCAAGGCGCCTTGGGGCCTTCCCAGTTCCTGATCGGGGCTGCAGGTGCCACTGGCCTGGAGAGCTGGCAGCGCTGACATTTGGCAACCCACAGCTCGATGTCCTGGTCCAGCTTGGGCCACCAGACGTAGCTGCGGGCCAATGCCTTCATGCGCACGATGCCAGGGTGTGCCTCATGAAGGCTCTGTAATATTGGTACCCTTAGCTCCTTGGGTGCAACTACTCTATTTCCCCATACTAGGCAGCCTTTCAACGCAGACAATTCATGTTGCCTACGCTGAAAGGGCACGAACTCAGGGGGCATGACTGTGTTGGGCCATCCCCTGCGTACCCAATCGAGAACACGGATCAAGGTAGGATCCGAGACAGTGTGCTTGGCGACGTCAGCGGCCGAGATAGGCCCCTGCCATTCGTCAATGAGTAACACTGCTGCTGCGGGGGCCGGGTCTATTGCGACCTCCGGAAGCGGGCAACGGCTAAGGGCATCAGCGTGCCCTAGTGCTCGGCCAGGCTTGTGCACTAGTTGATAGTTATATGCTGCCAAAAATTCGGTCCATCTGGACATTCGAGGCGAAAGAATAGGAGGCGTTTGGCGGTCACCGGCCAATAACCCCAAAAGAGGTTTGTGGTCGGTGACCAATTGAAAAAAACGCCCATAGACATAATCATGGAATTTTTTAATTCCTGCCACAGCTGCCAACGCCTCCTTATCCAATTGGCTATAATTCCGCTCGGGCGCCGAGAGCGTCCTGGAATAATAGGCAATTGGAGCCTCGGAGCCGTTGGGCAGGATGTGACTTAAGACAGCCCCGATCCCGTAAGGCGAGGCGTCACAAGAAAGCGAGAGTGGCTGCCTAGGGTCATATTGTACTAAGACAGAAGAGGATGTGAGCAAGGCTTTTACGGCCCGGAAAGCCGCCTCTTCATGTCGACCCCACTGCCAAGGGCACTTGGCATGGAGGAGTCTGTGAAGAGGCTCTGCCACGGATGCCTTATGAGGCAAAAACATAGCGTAGAAGTTTAGTAAACCGAGAAAAGCCTGCAGCTCGGTTTTATTGGCAGGGATGGGGGCGTTCCTGATTGCTTCAATTTTCGAGGGTGTGGGGTGGATGCCCTGGGAGTCCACAAGGAATCCCAGGAATTCCACCCTGGGTACTCTGAAAACGCACTTATGTTTTTTTAACTTGAGCCCCGCAGCCCGGATTCTGCTCAGAACCGCTTTGAGTTTAGTTCTGAGGTTATCATGACTATTGGCTGCAATGAGGATGTCGTCAAAATAAGGGACGACACCCTCAATTCCATGGAGCAAACGCTCCATCAGACATTGGAACAAACCGGGGGCCATGCAAACGCCGAATTGAAGGCGTTTGCACTTGAATGCCCCTCGGTGTGTGACAATAGTCTGCGCCAAAGCCGTTGCATCATCGACTGGCAATTGTTGATTTTTTAACATTTCCGGCATCAGGCGCTTAAGTGTAGCCCAGGAAATTATTGACTTGGAGGACCCCGTATCTAGCTCCATTTTACAGGGTACCCCCTCGATATTTACCGTGAGGTAAATCTTGTTGCTGGGCTTAGTCGAGGTGGCATGGTTCACTTCAAAACACTCATCGCGTTGGCTAAAAGGTTTTCTGAACGGTTTTTTATTCCTCACTGTCTCTGGCCAGGGTTCCGCCGGAGGCAAAACGGCCCGGCAAACTTTGGCTAAATGCCCCTTTTTATTGCAACGCAGACATACTGCTGATTTGAAACGGCAGTTTGCTCTTTCGTGATTACCGCCGCAGCCCGCACACTTGAATGGAGCTTGTTTTGGCTTCCAGGAACGATTCTTATTATGCGCCATTCTTAGGCGACTCACGTTGTCCCCTTCATCTGAGGAATCTGTCAGTTCTGAACCTGCATGGTGAATGCCAGATTCCCCTGAGGGCGGCGGTTTTGAAGCATGAAATCTATGGATTTCAGTCGCTGACTTTTCGGACATCTCAGTCGCTTGGGCTTCATCTATAGCTGACGCTAGAGTCAATTCTTTTCGGGCCAGTAACCGCCGTTGGAGCCTCAAATCATGCACTCCACTGACCAGCTGCTCCAGCAACTTATCGTCCAGGTCATGAAATTCGCACTGTGATGCGGCTGACCTGAGTGCTGCCACAAAGCTCGCCACCGATTCCCCCTCTTTCTGCACCCGTTGGCAGAATGAATGTCTTCTGGCTATTCGCGAAGGCGCTGGGGCGTAATGGTTTTTTAATTTATCAACCAGAACGTCCCACGGAACTTCACGCAACAACTGTGGGGCCACCAGTGCCTTCGCTGTTCCGAACATTTCCCGGCCACAGAGGCTGAGGAAAAATCCCTTCTTCCGAACATTGGGCATCTCTGTGGTTTCATTTGCTTGTAAGAAGCACTCAAATCGTTCCAGAAAAGTGTCCCAGGATTCGGTGGCCGGCTCAAACGGCCCGAAAAAAGGTTGATTGGCCATACCTCACAAACGGTTCAACAATCACCGCTGTAAACATCCCATCCTCGTCGCCAGTGTTGTGTATTGGGAGGAGGCAATGAGGAGGCCAGGTAATAAAGAACAGTCTTTATTTTTAAGAGCCAACGGTGCTCAACAACAACCCAACAGGAACGAACGAAAAACCCCTCAGAGACTAAAAACTACGTCACTGACAGCTCTTAAATATGCGGCTGTCAGAAGGCGGCTCCAATCGCCAGCCTCCCAGTTCCCGCCTTTTAGCCAGCTCGCGCCTTAGCCAATCAGCGAGCACCCGCTGAAGCTAAGGCACGAGCCAGCGTCGTAACCTAGAGGATTCTACAGGAACACTAGGATAGGAACGCTGGTAGGCACGCTGATGCTCTTATGCATGCCCCTTACAGACCTCTTAGGAATGGGGTGAGGTCAATAGTAGACAGTCTTTGGTTAAAGCTTTGGGGATTTTGGGAAGAGACCACAGATTCAGGTAGTGCATTCCAGGCATTAGCAACACTGAAGTCATATTTTCTGCAATAAAGATTGAAGCGGTTCACTTTAAGTTTAAATCTATTGTGTGCTCATGTATTGTTGTGGTTGAAGCTGAAGTAGTCTTCAACAGGAAGGACATTGTAACAGATGATTCTATGAGTTAAACTCAGGTCGTGCTGAAGGCGGCGGAGTTATATCTTTTTGTTATATCTATTTCAATTAGGCTAGGGAAACAGTTCTTTGAATACTTAAATAGAATAATAGGTAAATTTATTTGGCGGGGAGAAAAAAGCCTGAATAAAACGTAAACTTCTGCAGGGCTCCAGAACCAAAGGAGGCTTCGGCCTACTAGATTGGGAATTATATTATCAGGCAGCTGCAATAACTTGGTTAAAAGATTGGATTCAATTAAGAAATAAGAGAATTTTAATACTGGAAGGCCATGACCTCCAATTGGGATGGGAAAAATTAAGACACATATGTACTTCAGGAGACATCTACTGTGAAATACTTTGATCAATATTTGGGATATTATAAAGAATATATGAAAGTTCCAGTTTGGATATCAACGATGGAGGCCATAATCTATCCCAATGAATTGGATTTAAATAAAATAGTAAGATACTCGGACCTATTAGATGAAATTGGAAATTTAAAGTCAGAACAGGATCTAAAACAAGGAATAAAAATAGATTGGTGGCCATATTTCCAGATCAGAACAAAATATAAAAAAAGATAAGGAACAATTTGGCATATACAGAGAACGATTGGAACTTGATATTACTAGGATCCAAGGAAAAAATGATTACAAAAATGTATAATTTTTTGTTAAAATTCAAAATGGAAGAAGAAACTGTCAAAGAAAACATTGTAAGGGCCTCTGGTGGCTCAGCAGACTAAGTCTGTCTGTTATTAACACAGCTGCTTGCAATTACTGCAGGTTCAAGTCCCACCAGGCCCAAGGTTGACTCAGCCTTCCATCCTTTATAAGGTAGGTGAAATGAGGACCCAGATTGTTGGGGGCAATAAAAGTTGACTTTGTATATAATATACAAACGGATGAAGACTATTGCTTAACACTGTGTAAGCCGCCCTGAGTCTTCGGAGAAGGGCGGGATATAAATTCAAATAAAAAAAATTAATTGGGCAAGAAATTTATCTAGATCAATGGGAGAGATTGTGGGAGAGAAACTACAAACTAACAATGTAAGCTGCTTATAAAGAAAATCTTTACAAAATGTTTTACAGATGGCATTTGCCACCAGTGAGATTGGCTGGGATGTTTTCAAATACATTCCTGGATTGTTGGAGATGTGGTAACAAACAAGGGACCTTCTATTACATGTGGTGGACCTGTCCTAAGATTAAAAAATTTGGGGGCAAGATAAAAAAATTGGCTGGATGAAATAACAGGGCAGAAGATAGAAAGAAACGGGAACTATTTCTATTGGGTATTCTGAAAGGAAAAATGGAAAAAATATACAATATATTATATTACACATATTGACGGCAAGCAGAATTGTGATAGCACAGAATTGGAAACATCTGGATATCCCACTGGATCAAATTGTAATAAAAATATATGAATGTGCAGAAATGGACAGATTATCAATGGAAATGAAGGAGAGGGAAGATACTGAGTACTATCGAATATGGGATAGATGGTATTCCTGACTGGAAAGTAAACATAAAACTTAAGGGAGATTTTTGCCATGAGATTGAATTCTGAATAGAAGTTTAGATAAGAATGTTAGTTTAAGATAGAGATAATTAAAAGTAGAATCTGTATATAGAGGTTAAATAGGATAGAGATACCGATGTAGAAAAATCTGTTATGAGTATTGAAAATTTCAATGTGTTAGTTTTTGTGTGTTTTACATTTTTTTGCTTTTGGGTATTGTCCTTTTTTGTTTTGTTTTGTGTATCTTAACTTTTGGAAATTTAATAAATATTATTTTTTTTAAAAAGGAAAAGAAGAGGTTCTAAGTTTGGCATGTGGATTTCACAACATCTAGCAGATACATACAATGTCTGATGAAATTTTTTGCTGGTGGGACAAACCTATGGCACTTTGTCCAAGGAGTGAATAATGCAAAGAAGAAGAAGGTGTATCCAAAGTGGTAAGTCATTGGAACACTTATTCAGACAGGCAAGTCTAAGAATCCATTGATACACCTTTGATGCTCTTGAAAAGATATCATCGGCAATAAGTAGATAACTTTTAGTAGGACCTCAAAAATACACAGTGAATTTTATTTTGAAATAAGAATTACATCCCTTCTTGTTTCCTCCTTTCATATTTTACCTTTTAATTTATTTTCTTCTTCATTTAATCCTTCTCAGTCATGCTGATTTAGAAGAACTCTTGTTTCTATTACACCAGAATGTCCATGCTTCCATAAACCATTACTGTAGCATTTTTACATCACCACACTAATGCATTTAGTGGATATTTTTAAAGGGTCATTTTCTAATGAATATTATCTTTCAAGCACAATTACTTTTAGCTAGTGGTAAATGTTTAGTTCCATGTTTTTCTCACTAATATGCTGCTTTTTGGGAGACCTACAAACTCCTGCCCCTCTTCCATTCAAATGTTGAATTATACATAATAACATGACATTTCACTTTATGGAAAATACATAATTATATTCCCGCCTCTCCAGAGAACTCACTATTTGCATATGTCCCCTACTGACCATGTTTGCTGTCTCCAAAATTTAGCTTGTTTGGACAAATTTAATGTGTGCTTTTTGCTTGCCTTGAGCTCTGTTAATCTTAAAAATCAAATACTCTTTCATATGCTGTCCCCCAAGTGCACCATTTAATTCTCTGGTGACACTGAGAACTTACTATATATCAGTATTCTAGATCCATCACTTTTTGATCTGTGCAATATTTTTATCTGTCTGATACCTAATCAAGTGTTCTAGTCTAAGATGTAGCATCCAGGAACTTGCTGCATTTTAAATTTGTCTAGAGCAAAGACATATCCTCTACAAAGGCCTTGAACTCTTAATCTCCAAAGCCAACAAGCCAAAGGCCATATCAAGTAATCACAGAATACTGGGGACAAAATCTCATCATCCCTTTCTGAAAGTGTTTCTCCTTCTCTGAAAGTCATTTGTTTGGAGAGTATATTCCTTCTCTAAAGATTGAGCCTTATTTGTTTATATAATATAGGACATAAAGAACTTTCTTCTTTAGTGTCACTTACAGCTTTTCCGGAGGCTTCAAAAGGTAATATTCTGCTCATCTTTAAAGGTGGAAAAGGCAAGAGATCCATCTTCTACTTAGTAGAGCTCTAACTGTCTAAGAGTCATGGGGCCACAAAGCTTGACATAACAAAGTTATATTGAAGCAGTATTGGGTTTCAAAACCCAGCACTACTGGTTCGCTATCGGTAGCGTGCAGGTGCACACGCTCGCTTTGGGAGCATGAAGTGCTTCTGCACATACATAGATCATTTTTAATAATGTCTGGGCGGGTGGGTGGAGCCTCCTGCCACCGCCACTACCGGTTTGACTGAACCGGGATGAACCAGGAGCAACCCACCGCATATGTAATGAAGCATCTCATTACAGACAGTTATATGCTGTGCCTAGTCATAAGTAAATGCAGACTAGAAAAAGGGTGAGAAAGTACTTTTCAAGAGCTAACATGGTTTCTGCAGACCAAAGGGTGTCAAGAGGAGATAACTGACCAAAACAGACTCACACTATAAGCTCTGTTCCTTTTGTATGTTCATCTAGAAGGGGCAGGCACATTATTTTTTTGCGTAACTTAACGTATTTTTCTCAAATGTAAAGGATTTTGTTTGTGTTTTGGCTTGAACCTGCTGCTTTGAGCATTCTGACTATAGATACAAAACAATAAGACACAAACCTGTTCAGAGATTCATGTCTGACAATTGTACCATTTGTGCAACTAGGGCACAAATAGGTCCGATGTTTGGATTCTTATTATCAATTTTTTTAAAAATCCATAAATACCTGCAGGCTTTTTATTCACAACTTTATCTAGCATATGTAACAGTTATTGGCATTTCGCAAAGTGTAATGTACCGTAGTTTTTTAATATACAAGTTCCATTTATAAATATAAATATCTCCAATATGTTTTTGCACTTTTTTACATTTCAAGTGCAATATCATACTTCAGTAGAACTTTAAAAGCATTGTTTTTTAATCCCAAATGAAAATTTAAAACTGAAAGATGTTCTGAAAACAAAGAGACCTTTGTTTTACACCACTTTTCCTAGGAATTAAAGGGCTTGGAAAATGTCCTTTTGAGGCCTCTTTCCTCCAGCACATTCCTCCTCTCCTTATTGTGCCTGGAAAGAAGTAAGTACTGTAAAGGGAGATTACATTTTTTGCTTTCTGATATTTTGATAAAGGTTCAACCAGAGACAAAGCTGAAGGCAGCATTGGACAGACAGTTCTTCCAAGTGCTTATTTTATTTATTTGTTAAACTTATAATCTTTATAACTCTAGTTCAGTGTTTCTCAATCTTAGCAACGTGAAGATGTGTGGACTTCAACTCCCAGAATTTCTCAGCCAGCTTTACCAAGGTGCCAGAAATTCCGGGAATTGAAGTGCACACATCTTCAAGTTGCCAAAGTTGACAAGAACGGCTATAGTGTAATACATCATATGAGTCATCAGTGGAACCTGATCCTTTCATTGAAATGATAAAAGCCATGTTAAACAGTTGTGATGCACAGTCCACTCCTTTTGTATACACCGCACAAAAGGGATGGATTTTATGGTGTGACTTTGCTTCTGTCATTGGAACCCTGCATGTGCTTTTCTGCAGTGTTCCCTTATCCAATTGTTTCAAAAAACACAAAGCAGGTTGGTTTGAGAAGCAATTACTGAGTCAAAGTCATTCAGTGAACTTTCTTGGTTGAAGTTGGACTAGAACCTGGGTTGACTCAGTACTAGTGGAGCAGTTACGTCCAGCACCTTAACCACCATGCAGGAGTTATGCTGAATTTATTTCAAGATATCAAAAACCTTGGAGAGCCCATTACATGATACTGATACAACCTTCAGTCAGTCTCTGCTTTGATTTCTGAATATGAAATGATGGGATGATTCATTTGAAATGTCATAGAATCAAATCCTCCATAGAATCCATTTCACTCATTCTGTACCAGGGCAGAAAAACTTGTATTATTCCAAACTGTGTAAACCTGATTGTGGTACAGAGGAGAATACAGCTGCTCCAAGCTAGTTTCTCATAGGAATGGTATATAAGCCAAATCAATCAGTCAATAGATTATCTGACCTCTGATTATCACCGGATCTACCATATTTTTCAGAGTATAAGACACACCTTTTTCCCCCAAAAAAGAGGGTGAAAATCTGGGTGTGTCTTGTACTCTGAATGTAGCCCTGCCCAGCTTCTCAAACGGAGGTTTCAGAGGCTGAAAAAAGCATCAGAAAATAAGCTTCAGAAAAGAAGACTCCAAAAAGAGTTTCAGAGGCTTTTTTTTTTCTGAAGCTGTTTCAGAGGCTTTCAGAGGCATAAAAAAAAGTTTTTTCCTGAAACAGAGTTTCAGAAGTTTCAGAGGCAGAAAAAAAAAGCAAGGCACAGAGGTCACAACCAAGGAACCTGTTGTGTCTTTGGCTCCCAAGCCTGGCCTCTTGGCAGAGAGTGACTCAGAGAGTGAAGGGGAAGAGCTGACAGGGCTTCCCTCTACAGGACCTTCCTCTCTGGCTCCGCTCCAGGTTCCAAACCCAGGCCAGGTGGAGGAGATGACGAGACCTCTTTCTCCCGCACCTTCGCCCCCCCCAGGCAATGCCTCAAGACCCAGCTGCTGACAATCAGTCCTGGTTAAATCCCAGGCATCGCAGAAAGGAGAGGCGAGAACAAAAAAAAAAGGAGTGGGGCAGGCCTAGAGAGTGTTGAGTCACAAAAGCAAGGCACAGAGCTCACAACCAAGGAACCTGTTGTGTCTTTGGCTCCCGAGCCTGGCCTCTTGGCAGAGAGTGACTCAGAGAGTGAGTCCCCCACTCACTCTCCTCCTGCTTTTATACCCCACAGGGTATAAAAGCAGGAGGAGCTGCTCTATAGCTTCTTGTGACGGACAAAAACTGACTCTTGGAAACTTTGGCTACAATATTTCGAGATTAAGAATTTAGCTTCTAGATTTCTGTTTATTTCTGAACTCTTGGTTGCTCTAGCAATGAACTGCAGTTACACTGGCTTCTGAGGAGATAAGAGAACTTGGCAGGCAATCGCAGGTTCATTTCCAGAACTGATATCTGTTGTAGGAATAAATTGCTGGCAAATATAGTCAGCTCGCGTGTCTTCTTGGTTGTGGTTGGGCGGGACAGAACAGAACCTGTTGCTAAAATTCATCTCTGGAACAGCTGATTGGGGATATTCCAGGAGGCCAATCCACCTGCCAATCAGTTTTTTTCTTATTTTCCTCCCAAAAAACTAAGGTGCATCTTATACAGATACTGTAACATCATATGTCAGCTTCTGTGAAGACCTATGTGTACCAACAAGGAACTTGCAAATATACAGTAACAACAAACCTTGGTTCACAGCTAAACTTAAGCAGCTACATCATTCTGAAGAGGAAGCGTACAGAAAAGGTGATAAAATGCTGTACAATCAGGCCAGAAATATATTAACAAGGGAGATGAAAGCAACATAAAGAAGCTACTCTGAAAAGCTAAAGAATCAGTTCTCAATAAATGAACCAGCAAACATGTGGAAATCTCTTAAAAATTTCACTGACTACGGCAAACCTCCTTCCCAGGCTGAAGGAAATCAACAACTGGCAGATGACCTGAATGTGTTTTACTGCAAGTTTGAAAGGAAACTACAGCCACCTATCTCCACAACCCCCATCTCAGACACACCAACAACAGCCAAGCCTCCTACAACTGACCCCATCCCATTGGGTTCACAACCCCTAGTGATCACAGAAAAGGAAGTGCAAGACTTATTTCACAGAAAAAAAGCCAGGAAAAGCTCCAGGCCCAGACAAGATAACTCCTTCCTATTTAAAAGTCTGTGCTGACCAATTGGCCCCCATTTTCACCCCTATCTTCAATAAATCACTAGAGATGTGCCATGTTTCTTCTTGCCGCAAACACTCTACTATCATCCCAGTGCCAAAGAAGCTCACCACCAAGGAACTGAATGACTACAGACCAGTTGTTCTAACATCTGTAGTGATGAAAACCTTTGAAAGGCTAGTGCTGTCCCACTTGTAAACCATCACGGATCCGCTCTTAGACCCCTTGCAATTTGCACACCGAGCAAATAGATCAACAGATAATGCTGTTAATATGGCTCTGCACTACATCCTACAATATCTTTGCGTTGCTGCCTCAGCGCTACTGGGCAGGAAAAAAAAATCTTGAATCTCCAAAGACCGATGCAAGAGTCCTCTTTGTAGACTTTAGTTCAGCAGTCAATACTATCATTCCAGACACTCTTCTAACTAAGCTAAACCAGCTACAGGTACCTGAACAGACTTGTAAGAGGATCACAAGCTTCCTAACAAACAGGAAGAAGCAGGTGAAGCTAAGCAGAATCACATCAGATACCTGTACAATTAGCACAAGGGCCCCCCAAGGCTGTGTGCTCTCCCCACTTCTCTTCTCTCTGTATACCAATGACTGCATCTCCAACGATCCATCTGTTAAACTACTGAAGTTCGCAGATGACACAACAGTGATTGGTCTCATTCGAGGCAATGACGAATCCACATATAGACATGAGGTCGAACGACTAGCCTTGTGGTGCGACCATAACAATCTGGAACTGAACACACTCAAAACTGCAGAAATGGTGGTAGACTTTAGGAGAAACCCTTCCATACTTCCATCTCTCACAATACTAGACAACACAGTATCAACAGTAGAAACCTTCAAATTTCTAGGTTCTATCATATCGCAAGATCTAAAATTGACAGTTAACATCAAAAACATCATCAAAAAAGGACAACAAAGACTGTTCTTTCTGCGCCAACTCAGAAAACTCAAACTGCCCAAGGAGCTACTGATCCAGTTCTACAGAAGAATTTTTAAATCTGTCATCTGCACCGCTATAACTGTCTGGTTTGGTTCTGCAACCCAACAAGACAGACACAGACTTCAGAGGATAATTAAAACTGCAGAAAAAACAGTGGCTACCAACCTACCTTCCATTGAGGGCCTTTATACTGCATGAATCAAAAAGAGGCCTGTGAAAATATTTACAGATCCCTCACATCCTGGACATAAAGTGTTTCAACTTCTACCCTTAAAACGATGCTATAGCAGTGCATATCAGAACAACTAGACACAAGAACAGTTTTTTTCCAAACACCATCACTCTGCTAAATGAATAATTCCCTCAACACTGTCAAACTATTTACTAAATCTGCATTACTATTAATCTTCTCATCACTCCCACCACCCATCTCCTTCCATTTATGACTGTAACTTTGTTGCTTGTATCCTTAAGATTTATACTGATATTGATTGTTTCCTGATTGCTTATTTGTAGCCTATGACTATCATTAAGTGTTGTAAGTGTTGTACCTTGATAAAGGTATCTTTTCTTTCATGTAAACTGAGAGCATATGCACCAAGACAAATTCCTCGTGTGTCCAATCACACTTGGCCAATAAAAAAAATTCAATTCAATTCAATTCAATTCAATTCAGTTCAGTTCAGTTCAGTTCTGTTCTGTTCTGTTCTGTTCTGTTCTGTTCTGTTCTGTACTCCAAAACATACGGTAATTAGCCTATACAGGCAGAGCCATCAAGAACTTTATGTAACTGAGCAGTTCCACCAACAGGTTCTTCTTCTGAGGAAAAAAAAATGTTCTGACACACTTTCCTATATTTTGAGTGATGAGGGGGAAAACTCATTATAACATACAATAATTAAGTTTACATTTCAAATTACTTCACTGCACCTTCAGATATAGCAATAAGATTTGGCTAATGCTGAAACTGCTCGATCCCTGTTTGATTCCTACTTATACAATGATTTATGGGCTACTAGGGGAAAAAAGAAAGATAAATTCCCAAATGCTGGTTTTGCCAAACTCAGAGAAAAAGCCCAAATGTCATTTTCATTCCATAAATACAGGAAGAAATAGAAAACAAGTATCACTTCTACGGCATAGAGATAAAATTGCTTTTTTTGTTTCTGTAAACACATCGTATTATTGAGAAAATCTGCTTTTAAAATATGCAAAATAGCTTACAATGCAGTGTAAGAGATAAGCCCACATGGTGCCATGCCGTAATCTACCATGCATTGTTGAAATGACATTTATCAAAGGAGAACAGGACAAAAATGAGTTAAAAGTCACCCTTACTATATTGTGTTAAATGAAAAGCATTAAAAAATCAATTTTGGTGACATTTTTACGATGAAAAAAATATTGCTACATACACAGAAGTTATTCTCATCCATCACTTGAAGAAAAACATGGCATTTTCTTGGTTTCTTCATTGTAAATCAGGAAGAGAACATAATTCATATAATATAGGAACTAGAAGAATGAGTTTAGATTGGTTAAATAACCTAGTACTGCATTTGATTTAAGAAAGTTCAGAAACTGTCCAGACTGAAAAGAGTTTTTTCCAAAGCAGTCAAAATCCAAATCTAAAATTTCCTCGAGCTTGGCTGAGATTCAGAGCTTCTAATTACAGAAAACATATTTATAAGAATAGAATTCCTTATTGGCCAAGTGTGATTGGACACACAAGGAATTTGTCTCCAGTGTATAAGCTCTCAGTGTACGTATAAACAACAAAGTGGTAAGTCATAGATCAGTGATGGTTAACCTTTTTGGTGCAGAGTGCCCAAAGCGCGTGCACATGTGAATGCACATGTGCATGTCTGAACCCCCAAAATGCAATATGAGTGCCCCCTGTGCATGCGCCCACCCCCAAGCATGCACATGCATCCCCTGCGCATGCGCCCTGGTCCCCCGTGCATATGCCCCAGCTCTGCAGGCCCTGTTTTGGCTTCCAGGTTGGTACAGTAGGCTTTCCAGGATGAAAATGCATGCACAAGGGGCACTTGCATTACATTTTGGGGGTTTGCACACGCACACAAAACCCTCGTGCTCCATTTTGGGCCAACTTGGAGCCAAACTGGGGCATGGGGGGGCCTCGTAGGGTGCCTGCGCACCCCATTTTGGCTTCCAGATTGGTGCAGAAGGCCCCTCCAGGCCCAAAACAGGGCATGGGGCATTCACACAGATTCACAAATCCACAAAATGTGCCTCCCACGCATGCACCTTGCCCCCCATGCATTTGCCCCATTCTCCATGCATGTGCGGCAGAGATCTGAAGACCAGCTGGCCGGCGGGATGCATGTGTAGTAGAGCTGGGCTGGGTGATGGCTGGCATGCCTGCAGAGAGGGTTATGCACGCCACCTTTGACACACATGCCGTAGGTTCACCATCACGGTCATAGATCATAAATCATAAGATAGAATCATAAATCATAAGTTTCAAACAACAAGTGATAAATCAAGATATACCAATAATGAGAAGGTAGCAGGAAAGATAAGAAGATGAGAAAGATGAGAAGATAACAAGGATAATAGGAATACAGCCCTACTACATATTTATTTTATTTATTTATTTATTTATTTTATCGTATTTTTATACCGCCCTATCTCCCTAGGGACTCAGGGCGGTTCACAGCCAAAATAAAAATATACATATAAATACAAATAAAACATCAGTTAAAAAACTTATTAAAAATGGCCGAATAATTAAAATCACAATATACATAATAAAACCCATTTAAAACCATTTAAATTTTAAAATCTAATCCAGTCCTGCGCAGATAAATAGATGTGTTTTAAGTTTGCGGCGGAAGGTTCGGAGGTCAGGAAGCTGACGAAGTCCTGGGGGAAGTTCGTTCCAGAGGGTGGAAGCCCCCACAGAGAAGGCCCTTCCCCTGGGCGTCGCCAGCCGGCACTGCCTGGCCGACAGCCCCCTGAGGAGTCCCTCTCTGTGAGAGCGCACGGGTCGGTGAGAGGTATTCGGTAGCAGCAGGCGGTCCCGTAAATAACCCGGCCCTATGCCATGGAGCGCTTTGAAGATAGTTACCAAAACCTTGAAGCGCACCCGGAAGGCCACAGGTAGCCAGTGCAGTCTGCGCAGGAGGGGTGCACATGGGAGCCACGAGGGGCTCCCTCTATCACCCGCGCAGCTGCATTCTGAACTAACTGGAGCCTCCGGGTGCTCCTCAAGGGGAGCCCCATGTAGAGAGCATTGCAGTAGTCCAGACGGGACGTCACGAGAGCGTGAGTGACCGTGCTTAGGGCATCCCGGTCTAGAAAGGGGCGCAACTGGCGAACCAGGTGAACCTGGTAGAAAGCTCTCCTGGAGACGGCCGTCAAATGATCTTCAAAAGACAGCCGTTCATCCAGGAGGATGCCCAAGTTGCGCACCCTCTCCATCGGGGCCAATGACTTGCCCCCAACAGTCAGCCGTGGTCGCAGCTGACTGTACCGGGATGCCGGCATCCACAGCCACTCTGTCTTGGAGGGATTGAGCTTGAGCCTGTTTCTCCCCATCCAGACCCGTACGGCTTCCAGACACCAGGACAGCACTTCGATAGCTTCGTTGGGGTGGCCCGGTGTGGAAAAGTACAGCTGAGTATCATCAGCGTACAGCTGGTACCTCACACCGAAGCCACTGATGATCTCACCCAGCGGCTTCATATAGATGTTGAACAGGAGAGGCGAGAGAATCGACCCCTGAGGCACCCCACAAGTGAGGCGCCTCGGGGCCGACCTCTGCCCTCCTGTCAACACCGTCTGCAACCGATCGGAGAGATAGGAGGAGAACCACCGATAGACGGTGCCTCCCACCCCCAGTACCTCCAACCGGTGCAGCAAGATACCATGGTCGATGGTATCGAAAGCCGCTGAGAGGTCTAATAGGACCAAGGCAGAGGAACAACCCCTATCCCTGGCCCTCCAGAGATCATCAACCAACGCGACCAAAGCCGTCTCAGTGCTGTATCCGGGCCGGAAGCCAGACTGGAACAGGTCCAGATAGACAGTTTCATCCAGGTGCCGGGGGAACTGACATGCCACCACACTCTCTACAACCTTCGCCGTGAAGCGAAGGTTGGAGACCGGACGATAATTACCTAAGACAGCTGGGTCCAGGGAAGGCTTCTTGAGGAGGGGCCTCACCACCGCCTCTTTCAAGGCGGCCGGAAAGACTCCCTCCAACAGAGAAGCGTTCGCAATCTCCTGGAGCCAGCCTCGTGTCACCTCCTGAGTGGCCAGTACCAACCAGGAGGGGCACGGGTCCAGTAAACACGTGGTGGCGTTCAACCTACCCAGCAACCTGTCCATGTCCTCGGGAGCCACAGGGTCAAACTCATCCCAAACAATCTCAACAAGACCGCTCTCCGACGTCCCACCTGGATCCACCCAATTTTGGTCCAGACCGTCCCGAAGCTGAACGATTTTATCATATAGATAACCGTTAAACTCTTCAGTGCGTCCCTGCAATGGGTCATCCGGCTCCCCCTGGTGAAGGAGGGAACGAGTCACCCGAAACAGGGCGGCCGGGCGGTTATCTGCCGATGCAATGAGGGAGGAGACGTAGCAACGTCTCGCTTCCCTCAGTGCCACTAGGTAGGTCCTACTATAGGACCTAACTAGTGTCCGATCAGCCTTTGAATGGCTAGACCTCCAGGAACTCTCTAGGCGTCTTCTCCGGCGTTTCATCCCCCTCAGCTCCTCGGAGAACCAAGGAGCTGGTTGGGATCTACGCCGGGTCAGAGGCCGCAGAGGCACGACACGGTCTAAAGCCCCAGCCGCAGCCCGTTCCCAGGCCGCGACTAGTTCCTCAGCCGTGCCGTGAGCCAGACCCTCAGGAAACGGCCCAAGCTCCGTCCGGAACCTCTCCGGGTCCATCAGGCGCCTGGGACGGAACCAACGTATTGGTTCCGTCTCCCTGCGGTGTTGAGTGGCGGTCAGAAAGTCTAGGCGAAGGAGAGAGTGATCTGACCATGACAAAGGTTCTGTGACTACATCTCTCAAGTCCAGATCCTTCAACCACTGACCAGAGATAAAAATCAGGTCCAGTGTGCCTCCCCCGATGTGAGTGGGGCCATCCACTACTTGGGTCAGGTCCAAGGCCGTCATGGAAGCCATGAACTCCCGAGCTGCTGTCGATGACGAACCGGAAGATGGCAAGTTGAAGTCCCCCATGACTAAAAGTCTGGGGGTCTCCACTGCCACCCCAGCAAGCACCTCCAGGAGCTCGGGCAGGGCAGCTGTCACGCAGCAAGGAGCCAGGTACGCGACAAACAAGCCCATCTGACACCTATGACCCCATCTCACAAAGAGGGATTCACACCCGGCAATCTGAGGTACAGTGGTCTCCCTCGGCTCTAGACTCTCTCTAATAACAACCGCCACCCTCCCACCCCTACCCTGAGCCCTCGGCTGATGGAATGCATGGAAACCCGGTGGGCACATTTCAACAAGGGGCACGCCCCCTTCAGTGCCCAACCAGGTTTCCGTAATGCCTATAACATCCGCGGCACCCCCCTGGATAAGATCATGTATTAGGGGGGCCTTATTGACCACAGACCGTGCGTTGCATAACATAAGCCGAAGGCCCAGGCTCTGAAGGTCTTGACCATCTGGGAAACGGGAGAAGTCAGAGGGATCGGGGCACGCGATCGCCTGCAAGCATCGAGCGCGAGCCCCCCTAAACCAATACGATCCCCCACTTCTGCCATATCTGCCCCTCCCACTTACCATGCAAATAGAACCACCCTCACAAAAAGGAATGCATTCCTCCCCCATAACCTCCGAACCCCTTAAATAACCGCTGCGAGCACGCACAGGAACTGGTTTGCCTCCCGACGGGCTACCCCCAACACCCGCCCTAACCCTCCCAGCCCTTAAAAATGCCCTATCTAAAAAAACCCAAAGGCTCTTTCTCTTCGCATGCCACCTCTGTGGGTCCCAAGACCTGTCATTGAGGCCGGCCCTTGGTAACGAAGCGGGCCATTCCTGCGAGGCGGGGGCACCTCGCAGGCACAAGAGTTCACAAGACGAATAGCGCATAACGACTGAAGATAAAAAGCTGAAGAGATAAAAATCGGCGATAAAAAGGCTCCATCTCCGAATGGCTAAGATGTTAAAATATGATGATAATCCAGAATAAGGACGGGTATAGAATGGAAAACAAGAGGACAGTCTAGATGGTAATCTGTCCAATCCTCGTCCAGACATCATGGAACAGGGGGTGGGGGTGCTTCGGTCGCGAACTATGTCCTCCTCTGTCCCCAAACAAGACTCCTACGTACTCCCAAATTAGTCCAAACAGGACCAACAACAGCCATAGAGATCCCAAAAGGCCGGGAAGGGATGTAGATGGTACTACAACAGTCACGGGAAGACTAGATGGGGACAAGTCAGGAATGCCTCCGTTGCCTCCCCGCAGTCCTCCAACATCCGCCTCTAAAAATGGCCAGCAAATACCGTCCAGGGGGTCACCTCCATCTCTATCACCCCCCTAGGACAACCAACCACCTCCAAGAGGCCAGGCCCATCCAAAGGGCTGAAACCTCTCCGAGAGGCTGGAGGATGTGAAGGACGCCAAGTTCGAATATGGCAGCAGGAAAAAATATTTAGATAACTTTAGGCATAAGATAGTGCTTAGTAGAAGTTAGGCAGTTAGGTGTTTAGACACACAAATTAGGTGTGTTAGGTGATTGTCCACACAATTTTCTATGTTTAGAAGATTGATGACATAGGGGAAAATAAAAAAAAAAGTTTCAAATTTAGAAAAGGGAGAAATAAATTATAGTTCTGCACTGTTCTATTTTTTTTTTTCATAACTGTGAATTATTTTATCAGAATAATTCAAACATAGGGCTTTTTTGGGAGGGGGTGTCTTAGGGTGGAGGGTGTTGGAGGCTGAGAAGTCAGCAGCAGTAGATATCCAGATTGGTCATTGCCAGTGCTGAAAGAATAAAAATAAATAATATTTATTTATGGAACATTTATGGGCAATAACCTTTCAAATGAATTATATACTCATACTAATATTAAATTATGTGAGCTATCACCTTATTTTTATAGAATTGAGCTGAAACTTCTTGTTTTTTGTGATACATTCATGCAAATGTATTCTTTTTTCTGAAGCATTCCAGTTCTTAGCAAAAGTATACGGTATTAAGCTAAACAACTTCTTTGCAAAAATGATTTGCAGGATTTCATTTTAATGTCTCTTCACACTATGTTCTCTATTATCAAATAAAACATTAAAATTTTCCTCTACTCTCTTCAATTCTGTTTTTTTAGCTCAAGATATTATTCACCCACCAGCATTAACAAGCAAACAATTACATTCATTCATTCATATGTATGTATGTATGTATGTATGTATGTATGTATGTATGTATGTATGTATAAACAGACGCATTTTCCTGTTATTTTATTTTAATAGTTGAAGAGGATTTTTTAAATCACTTTCCCAGAGATTATTTTCTAAAATCTCCCCTCTCTACACATACATGAACACATTTTGGAAATTAAAAACAAAGTAAAAGCCTGCTGAATGAAACCAAATTTATTCTGCCTTTTCTGATCAAGATGTTTACGAATACAACTTGAGAATGATTGATTTCTTGTAGAATAGTTTTTCTCCCAAAACTACAAGTCGAAGACACCGGCTTGTGTATGTCTGTTTGCTATGAAGGGGTATTTCATATATGGTGCCTACGAGTTGTAGATAACCTTATCCTGCAGTTATATTGCATGTATCTTTTAAAAAAGTCTTTTAATTTGGTCATCATCACATCCTGTAACAACACATCATATACAAGAAGATACAGTGGGCTTGTTATGGAATGGAAAATTTGGAGAAATCCTTTTAATTCAATTCTCCATGGCTTCACATGATGGAGAGACACTTTTGTTTTAAAATAATTTTTTAGTTAGTGATTTTTAAATGAGTAAAATAAACATGAGAAAATACAGAAAATGAGGTTAAGAAAGAAAAAGAAAGAAAGAACAGAAGGAAAAAATATTGAAAGAGGAATTTCTGCTCTTCTTTACCTCAGTTACAGACTTAGTATCACTGCCTTTAAGATTATATTACATGGTTCGCTTCTTGCCAGATTCAAACTTTTCAACTGGCAAATCTAGAAACTTATTTTTGTCCATTTTAGTCAAAAGTCCATAAGGGGGTTCTGATGTTTTATAAAAGTATCATCTTATCCCTGGTCAAACAAGTCAAACTTATTTTCTTTCCTCTTGTGCAAAAGAGATTATAAAATTCTTATGCAGTATTCTGGTATTATTAAAACTTAATTTAGGATTAAGATGTTGTCCTAGAACCTGGATTTGCTCTTTTTAGCAAGGTACACAAGTATATTTTTAGTACATTTTGTAACTATTCTTGTATTATTTCTGTCCTTGGGAGGAAGGACATGGATCTCCTATATCCATGTGTCCTTCCTCCCTTTTTAGTTTTTAAGTTAGAGCTTCAACAACTCTCTTCTTAGTATCTTTACCAGAATGCTCTGTAGCTACTCTCAGTCTTAGGCAAAAGTTTTCTCTTTTAAATCTGGTAGTATCACATTATCTTTTTTGTCTCATGACTTATTGTTTCCATCTCACTCATTTATATTGCAGATTATTCAAATTGTTAATTCATATTTTCTTCTATATTTGTACAATGTTCTTTCATTCTCCCTTCAAATGAAATCAAATCATTTCTAACAAATTCAATAAATGATACCGCCACTGCAAGATTCTTTTTAATTTTTTTCAACAGTCTTTGTACCCTTTCTAGAATAATCCCTTTCCTCCCTTCTTTTGTAGCTTTCCTAATATTATCGATTTCTCTCCAGAAATTTGTAGCCCAAAAAGGTAAAGCAAGAAAAATAAGTCTTTTTTTCCCCCTTAACTCTAGACACATCCAGCTATCTGTGATTCTAGTCATGAGATCTTTCACAATTCCAAATATCTCTTTAAGAAAATCCACCAGTTTCTTGAGAAAGCTAAATACTCTTCTTTCTCACAAATATATCTAATTGTTTATTTAAATCCAAAGTGCTTTAAAATAAACCATACTCCAAATTTAACTAGTCTCCTAATGAATCTTAATTTTTCATAATTAAAATTCTTAATTGACTTCTTGCTTTAAATTAGTTTGAAATTCTTTTACTTGTTTCTTTTCATTTCATTTTTTACATGTCCCAGATTAAAGGAACACTCAACGGATGGTTTATTTGTTCTGCTGCTTTGCTAGATGAAGCTAGCAAAATATTCTAAATGTGTGCTAGAAAGTGGGGCTAGAAATTGGGTTGAGTCAAGTCAAGACCTTTGTTCTTAAGGCAGTTTCACTTGAGGCTGAGATCTTGATCTTTCTTCCTTGGTTTCTGATAACTTTACTCATAGCCTGCAATTTGTCTCTGGTTCCAGTGGATTTCCTCATCAGGACAGCCTTCCAGAGCACAAATGGACAATCTCTTGGTTTGTTCTTGTTTGGAGAAATTCAGATTTTCAATCCAGTCGCTACTCTTTGCCTGAGAGGTGTCTCTGTTCTTCAGAAATGGGTCAGTTCATCCTTTTCTTCACCTGGAAGTCCAGGGTCTAAAACAGAGTTAGTCAACCTGGTCCCTACCGCCCACTAGTGGGCATTCCAGCTTTCATGGTGGGCAGTAGGGGTTTTGTTCGATATTGAAGCACTTTCCTTTTTAAAAAATTAATTGACTTTTTGAAAAATTTTCATAGCATTATTTAAAAACATTTTCATTAGGTTTTCATAAAATTCCCCGTGACAATTTAAATTTCTGAAAATATACTCTTTGTATCGCCCACGCCTAAGTTTAGTTCACGTTACGTAAGTGAAACTAAATGGCACTATAGTGCAACCGCAAACAAAAGAGCCTCGTCCCAGAATAGCTCGCGTATCTCCCCACCACCACCACCACCCAGCTGTAACAGACAAGCAGAGCTGGTAGCCGGCGCACCCCCCAAACCCAATCCATGATGTGCAAGAGGCATGCGCAGACGATACACGGCGCATTACTGTGGAACCGGTGGGCGGTTAGAAAATTTTACTACTAACAGAGATACAAAAGTGGGTGGTAGGTATAAAAGGATTGACTACCCTTGGTCTAAAACATTTTGGATGATGCTGGAGTTCTACATAATCCTGAAGTACACACTTCTACAATTTTATTTTTTAAATACAACATTCCTGCTATTTATTACCCTTACTTCTGACAGGGCTATCACTATAAAACATTTTCTGTCTTTAATTAGGTGGGGATAGAATGAATATTGTAGTCTGTAGTCTTATGCCAGACAGGTAGTCTGGCATAAGAGCTTGTTTGTTATTTAATAAATATAGAATTTAATAGATATAGAATGCCTCTTTCATAAACAAAAGGATTTATTTCTGTAATGGCTGAATTTCCAGGAACTGAATTTAGTATCGCTGTCTTCAATGTTCTACCACTGAACTAAGTTACATTCTTCTAACCTGATAGCTACATACCAAGAATACGTGGCTTTTAAATAGAAAATCTTTTCTAGCCTGTGAGCTATAGGAAAATTTAATCACCCTGAATTTCTGGTTTTCCTCTTTCTGATTTAAAACATCAACAGAACCTCATCTTCAGGAGGTTGACAATCAGATAAGACATATGGCTCTCTGGATCTCCTCTATCACACATGCAGTTTTATAAATGACAGACTTTTAGTCCCCAGCACATGACTGAGAGTTTTCTTTAATCATTACAAATGAGCATAATTGGGACCAGAGTGGTGATCATAGTTCCATAGCTATGTATGCAGAACAATCTAGTTTCACTCCTGAGGTTTGCAGTGTCATAAAGTCCTCAATGGAATAGAATTATAGCACAATAATTTACAGTAGCTAAGTATTTATTCTCTGGGTAATTGACTGTTGATAAGGCTGTCTACAAGCCATATGGCACATAGCCATTTGGTCACTGAAGTCAACTCTTTTGTATTTAGAATTCTAGTATTGAACTTGATTCACTAGCTCTTACTAAGGCAGCAATGGAGTGACATTATAGGATTATATGTTATTTTTGCCTCTGTTCAATGAATATTTTATCTCTCTCCTGTCCTTCAATATGGAAACAGGTTATTTATTTTTCAGATGAATGGTGAAGCACAGCCAGAAGCTTCCTCACAAGTTACTTGGCTTACAGGAAAGATATATCACAGGGCCTAAAAAAAGTACTCTATACAGCAGGTCAGTTGGAACTGTTCTGTATCCAGTGGCCTCATGCATCAAAGGATAGGGAGGATCTGTCAAATAAAAATCAAGTTGAGTTTCAGCTAGCCATATTCAATTCCCCCCCCTTTGATTGGCTTCCTAAAGTGCCCTATTCGTGACTGCAGAGAAACAGCTTTATTCGAATTGCGTTACTTCTCTGAGCATAATAACATTTAATTTTAAATCTATTTTTAATCATATCACTTTTATATTGCTTTATGGTTTATATAAAACAATGGTTTATATGTAAGAACACAGTGGCTCAGGGGCTAGGATATTGAGCTTGTCGATCGAAAGATCGGCAGCTCGGCAGTTTGAATCCCTAGTGCTGCTGTGTAACGGGGTGAGCTCCCGTTACTTGTCCCAGCTGCTGCCAACCTAGCAGTTTCAAAAGCACGTAAAAATGCAAGTAGAAAAAATAAGGACCACCTTTGGTGGGAAGGTAACAGCGTTCCGTGCGCCTTTGATGTTGAGTCATGCCGGCCACATGACCACGGAGACGTCTTCGGACAGCGCTGGCTCTTCGGCTTGGAAACGGAGATGAGCACCGCCCCCTAGAATTGGCAACGACTAGCACGTATGTGCGATGGAAACCTTTCCCTTTCCCTTATGGTTTATATAAGGGACGTGATGGCTCAGTAGCTAAGACGATGAGCTTGTCGATTGAAAGTTTGGCAATTCAGCGGTTCGAATCCTTAATGCCGCGTAATGGGATGAGCTCCCATCTTGTCTCAGCTTCTGCCAACCTAGCAGTTCGAAAGCACATAAGAAATGCAAGTAGAAAAATAGGGACCAACTTTGATAGGAAGGTAATAACGTTCCATGCGACTTTGGTGTTTAGTCATGACAGCCACATGACCATGGAGAGGTCTTCGGACAGCACTGGCTCTTTGACTGAAACGGACATGAGCACCACCCCCTAGAGTCAGGAATGATTAGCACATATGTGCGAGGGGAATCTTTACCTTTTTATGGTTTACAGGTATATCGATAAACTACCCAAAGTTATTTGGATATTGTTCAAATTTGATGAATAAAGTAATCAATAAATAAAAGTGGAAGGTGAACATTGTGCATGAATATTGGACTTGAACATTGGGCGCTATCTAACAAAATGAAATTCAACAGTGGAAAAAGTAAGGTTCTACATTTAGGCAAAAAAACCAAAATGCACAGGTACCGTATATGTGGTACCTTGCTCAATAGTAGTACCTGTGAGAGGGATCTTGGAGTCCTAGTGGACAACCATTTAGATATGAGCCAGCAGTGTGCAGCAGCTGCTAAAAAAGCCAACACAGTTCTGGGCTGCATAAACAGAGGGATAGAATCAAGATCATGTGAAGTGTTAGTGCCACTTTATAATGCCTTGGTAAGGCCACACTTGGAATACTGCATTCAGTTTTGGTCGCCGCGATGTAAAAAAGATTCTGAGACTCTAGAAAGAGTGCAGAGAAGAGCAACAAAGATGATTAGGGGACTGGAGGCTAAAACATATGAAGAACGGTTGCAGGAACTGGGTATGTCTAGTTTAATAAAAAGAAGGACTGGGGAGACATGATAGCAGTGTTCCAATATCTCAGGGGTTGCCACAAAGAAGAGGGAGTCGGGCTGTTCTCCAAAGCACCTGAGGGTAGAACAAGAAGCAATGGGTGGAAACTGATCAAGGAAAGAAGCAACTTAGAACTAAGGAGAAATTTCCTGACAGTTAGAACAATTAATAAGTGGAACGACTTGCCTTCAGAAGTTGTGAATGCTCCAACACTGGAAATTTTTAAGAAAATGTTGGATAACCATCTGTCTGAGATGGTGTAGGGTTTTCTGCCTGGGCAGGGGGTTGGACTAGAAGGCCTCCAAGGTCCCTTCCAACTCTGTTGTTATTATATTATATGATTTTTCTTCCTTCCACATGTTCACTATCTCTGTTCTGAAGATTCTACAGTGATTCTGACACAATAGAAATGAAGTATTTCATGACAGTTTCATGTCACTTAACCAGTTTCATGACAGCAAATTGATTGTGACATGAATTACAAATTGGGGCCTCCCTCATAACAATTCTGCTGGGATACCTACCCTTGTATAACAGATAAACGTGTGTTCTAGAAATCCAAAAACAAAACTATCGTACAATTTTGAACTAATTTTTGAGACTAACTCTATAAGAGTAATTAAATAATAAGCAGCTGACAATTTATTTATTTGCTCAAAGAATATTTATTTATATGCTCAAAGAATATTTTCAGTATCAGATCAAATAAGAAGCACAAGTAACCTATGTGCATTTTATACATTATTCGGTTCAGTGAGAACTGAGAAAAGCTCAAATTCTATGATTAGAATCTGAGTTCAACAAACAAAAGACATAAGATTTCAGAAATTAACACCTTGAATTAATTGAACTGGAGATTTATGATTGAAAATTTGCAGTAAGATATTCAAGAGTAATCCTATCCTCTTTGGAATTTGGGAAAAAAGAATTCTGGGTCCAGCTAGAATGAGAAACTTCAAACTTCAGTTTTTAGTAGAATGGATGGAGTACTGTATAATAAGGATGGCAGACTCTTTAGATGCCAAGTTTCAGGCAGATACCTCAGGCATTTTACTGCAATAAATGTTTGCAGATTTCCCAAAATATTTCTTTTAGGGCTTGTTTTTTGAGCAATAATAAGGTATGGGATAGTACTGCAAAGCAAAAACTTGTCAGGGATGAGACAATCTAACAGCAATTTCCTTGAATCCCAACACTCCTTGAAAGGGTTGTATATGGTACATTTTAATGCGAGATGATGATAATTTTTGCATTTGTTTAGGAGCAAATGGATAATAATGAGGCTTTTACTGATGCTTGTATATAGCATTTGATTGATACATAAAACAACAACAGCCACCTGATGGTACTCTTCTACTTTTTCAGAGATATTGTTTTGTATTGTCCATGTACTCAAGCTTCTATTGACCAGCAAATAAATTAAATTGAGAACTTAATGCAATGGCAATAATCAATGGCTTTCAGTGTTCTCTAGTTATAAAGAAATAAATTCCTTAAAAAACAACAATCCTAGAACTTTCAGCAAAAGAAATGCTGAAAAAAATCTCCAAACATCATGCTCTAATAGGTAGTAGAAGCTTTTCAAGCCTAAATCACATCTATTACAGGCTCATGAGAAAGAAAAGGATATTTGCATGCGAGTACAATATTTCTCTGAACTGTCAGGCCATTTGTTAACGGAAGGGTTCAGCTGAGCAGATTTTTAAGCTTAGGAAAAATTAAACCTCTTTTGGCATGCCCCAATGATTGGTCTAAAAACGCATGAGCTGGCATGCATTTTATTAAACCAATAATGGGAGCAAATATTTGAAAGCTTATACATCAGTCACCATCCCTTTTCTTCCCAATTTCAGAAGGTTTAAAAGATGCTTTTGTTAGATATTTTCCAAATAAGCTGGTCCATGTGTAAATTTATCTGCAGCTATCTTGGGCTAGCTGCATATATTAATTGCATTCACATTCTAATTCATGTTATCTAGATACCATTATCATTTTTTGACAGAACAGCAGTACTGAATATTTTGAATAAATATTCAGTTTAGAATTATTTTTTCTTTCCTTGGAAGTCTGTTGTGAAATGAAGTATTTTGTGGAATTCTGGACCAAGTTGTATTTGGGATCTTTCTCTCTCTCGTTCTCTCTCTCTCTTCCGGTGCTGGTCTTTCCTGTCCTGTATTTTCTTAGTGTAAGTTTATTCTTTTCTACACAAAGCTTCCCAAATAGGTGAGAATCTCCTCTTTTGAAGGAAAATCTCCTCTTTTGAAGGAAAATTGTACCAAGAAATAAAAGAGCGGGATTTCGTTGTTTATTAGAATTGTTGTGAATGAAGACCTAACTAGAACTTTTCCTAGCCTTTAGGAATCACATACCATCCATCAAGGGACCAATAGATAAAAGTTAGTATGTCCATAACATTTAGATCCTTGTCACCTTGGAATAATTTTAAGATACATTGCAAACTGGAAAATCTTTGCCACCATTTAGTTCCATGCTCCTTCTTTAGAGCAACTTAAAGCTCCACGCAGTCCATAAGGCTTTGAAGCTTGGAACCTTATCACCAGTCTTCTTGCAGTTTCTGCTGTAGTGGCAAACTAGGGAAGCATCTCAACCCTCTAGAAAAATCTCAGATGTGCATTAATGAACCGATGCATCAAAAAGCTTGGTCAATATTAATATTCTCACTTTGTACTTTGGAGGAATCCTTTGCTTTGATTTCACCTTAAATGTTTTTGTACACGTGTGTACATGGGTATGCATATACACACATATATAAATACATGCATACAGAGATAAAATACACAGTGGTATCTTGGTGCTCAATTGCTTTGAAACTCATTGAATTTCAATGCATTTTGACATAAAAAAATTGTCTTAGTACTAGTTTGTTTGGTACTCAGTGCACAAGCGAAAATTTGTCAATGTCAGCTATCTTGTGACTCAGTATTTATTCCTTATGGGGAAAAAAATGTTTGGTACTCATCATTTTTGGTACTCATTGAGCTTCCTGGAACCAATTAACAATGAGTACCGAGGTACTACTATATACTAACTTACACTTTCATGAAGAATGATGGGTTTAGTTTTTGTTTTTAAATCATTGGTAATAGTGCCCACAGGGCCAGAAGTAGAACCTCTATCAACAGAATGAGCAGGAGGATTTCCAAGCGAAGTAATCATTTGACACTGCCATCAATGCAGATACATAATCCCATGAGTTCACATTCTAAAATTATCAAACTGTACTATTGATCACTGGTCCTGAGTCATAAATAGAGAAGTGTGAAAGTGATGTAGATTAGAAGTAGGTTGGTTCACTGATTTCTCTCTAGAGATGTAGGAAATATTAATACCTTTTCTGGTTAGGTTATAGTGAATAATAGACTGTTTTAACAATGAATTAGTGTTCTCTTCAAAATTTCTTACTTATTCAAACTACAGATTTTGCCTCAATGCCTTACTTTAGTGTATTTTAAAAGGTTTTTAAGATTCTTAGAGATCTCCCAGTGGAGAATATGATGTATAGGACTGTTTTGTAATATTGTTATTGTTTTTGTACATCCAACTAATCCTTTGTTTGTATCCTTGAAAATAACAACACAAATACAGGTTTTATGGAGGGCAACTATCAGCTTTTTGTCAGCTCTTAATGTTTGCCCAATTACTTAAATTTTTCCATTTTAATTGTTGTGCTTCGTAGAAATTTATTATGTAAATCCATGATTATTATTGTCATTTGTCTGGGATGGTATTTACATTCATTGCTATTATTAGTCCAGGATTATAATTGCTATATTTCTAGTCACTCTAGGGGGCAATGGCTGAATAGAAATAATTGAAGGTGGAGTGAAATACATCTATTATCAGTTATCAGTTTGTTTATTAAGTTAATGCTACAGTGAAAAAAGATTTTCTGAATCTTGCTTCTTTCATGACCCACATAGAAAAATGTTCCTTCATTATTTAGATACGTTTAACATAGTAATACATTACCTTGATAATATTCTCTGAAAATTTGCTGTTAGCTATCCATAATTATTTCAAGACTTTTGAAAATGAATATTCCTTGTACTGTAAATCTTTGCTTATCTGCACTCAACATATTCACATGAAGAATTATCAACTTGTAAGGCATTGAAAACTTGGCTTTTTATTCAAGCCTAGGAATGAACTGTGGCCTCCTGATTGTGTGAATGCCAGGCTGCTATGTGTTCTATGCATTATGTTTTTATTTATGTTATTTATGTTATTTATGTTATTTATGTTATTTATGTTATTTATGTTATTTATGTTTTTTTATTTTTTTTGTTTACATTTATACCCCGCCCTTCTCCGAAGACTCAGGGCGGCTTACAGTGTATAAGGCAATAGTCTCATTCTATTTGTATATTTTTACAAAGTCAACTTATTGCCCCCCCCAACAATCTGGGTCCTCATTTTACCTACCTTATAAAGGATGGAAGGCTGAGTCAACCTTGGGCCGGGCTTGAACCTGCAGTAATTGCAGGCTTTGTGTTCTTAATAACAGGCCTTACCAGCCTGAGCTATCCGGCCCCCTTTATTTATTTATTTATTTATTTATTTATTTATTTATTTATTTATTTATTTATTTATTTATTTATTTATTTATTTATTTATTTTATTATAAACTGCCAGGAGTCACCTAAAAGTAAGATGAGTTGCTATATAAACCAGATCAAATCAAGCCAGCAAGCAACCAACCAACACTCTAAGAAAAAAAGAAAAAGAATAGTCTGACTAATTCTTGGGCATTTTAGAACAATTTAATTAACAAAAATAGCAAAGCTTCTTTTAAGTGTTTACCATTGTACAATGTACACCTATGAGGACAGTACTCAGATTTCCATGTATCTCAACTGCCATTCCTTTTTAAATAACGTGGGTGCCTAATGTATCAATAAATCAAGCAATCAAACCTTTATTACAGAACATCATAAGCTTGTTAATGTATACAAGGATTCACTTGACCTCATGATTGATAAACTAAAAAGCAGTATGACAATGCTACTGAATGATTCATATTTGTTTTTGTATAATATGTGTGTAATGAGGGAGATAGACATATTTGTCAACACCTCTGTTTAATATCCAAAAATGAGGACCCTGATGGGAAAAAAATATGTACACATATTTAGCTATAGATTCTTTGCAAACACAGCTTTGGAAGTAGGAATTTGAAGTTCATAGGATATGTATCTGTAGAAATTCTCCTCAGAAGGTTCTACATACATGCTCTAATTCTAATACATGAATATTGCTCTAAATATATTTGGAACAGCACATCTATAGTTTGATTTTCTTTCTATTTTGCAGGGCCAGCATTTTAATAATGTGCTTAGGAACCAAAAAGTATTGTACTTTTGAACAATGCATGAAGTGCATGTTTGTTTATCTTTCTATTCATGGTAATGAGGCCCCATATGCTCATATCACTGTTAACATAACCTTTCTTCTTTAATGTTTTTATGAAACTCTTTCAGATTTGCCCTTTTTTCAGATTTGTCATGGTTTTTTTTTAAAGTGGTCATTATACCTTACATGAATCTTCTAGGAAAGAAGAAGTAAAACTGATTCCCAGAAAGATCTGTGGTGAAATTGTTTTTCATCCCTTTACCAAACACATCATTTTGAATTAGATCAGGGAAGGCTAATAAGCACATGGTAATAATCATCTCATTGTTAGTTACAGATTCAACTTTATATATGAATGGGTCCTGATTCACATTTGGTGATTATTCAGTGATAGAAATAAGCATGTCCATTAAAAAAAACACTTCACATTTGCATTTTAAATGTACTTCTCAATGCCAGTAAATGCATATATATTCATACAAGTCCGTCCGGGAACAATAAAAATATTTAAACAATTTATTTAAAAAATCTTTTGAAAGTGCTGTTTTGGTTGTTTCCAAGATGTCCAGGTGTCAAAATTTATTAGAAGACTTGTCCAATGGCAGAGTTTTCTTTATAACAGGAATTTCTCAGTTCTTAGTACTCTGAGCTTGGTTGTTTTCTTTCTGGACTAGCACTGATGATGTTACATAGTTTGGGTAATGAAATAACTTTAAGAAAACTACCAAGTTCAGAGGGTATCATGCACTGAGAACTACCTGAAAATAAAATTCATTTTACAAGCTAGCGGGGAAACAAAGGTTTATCGGAGCCAATCTAGGTCAGTCATCAGGACGACGGATTTTTGTCTTCCGAGCTTTCAGACTCATGCTAGAGTCCATCTTAAGGGAATTTCTCTCTAGCAGAGAAGTGACACAAAAGCACAAAGCTTGGAAGATGAAAGCTCTGGTCTTGGTGACCAACCCAGATTGAATCCTCCAATATTATCTGGGGACTCGTATATTCACTTTCATTCATGAAACAAAGGTTTTATAGATGCATTTGCACAGCTACTGACAGTGTGCATCAATTCAACTTTTTAATAACATAAATAATTGTTAAAACTTTTGAACTGTGAAAACACAAATGTGCAATTAAGCCAGCTGTTAAATACAATTATGATCTTAATTCTATTTGGTGGCTATTATGTCTTGGCCTTTAAAGCTGGAGTACATCACAATAATTTTATATCCATTTTAATGATTTCCATGTCTTTTCATATATTAGTTCTTTTTATAAATGTGATTCAACAGCAACAGAATTGATACATTTGATCAACAGATTCTTTTTTAAAATAAATGTAGAAGTATATCCATCCATACAAGGGGAAATCAATAAGGTGTTTTTTTTTTCTGTTCTAAGGATCAGAAGGTGTAAAATACATGTGATACATGTGATACTGAATCTTTCCTGAAGAACTTGATATTTTTTAAATATTAGAAGTAACATTTATAAATTTTTGGTCCTTTAGAGACCATAATATATTTGTTGCATTGGCTTTTCTTTTTTAAAAATGTTCTTGATTTTTGTGTCAATTAAGCAGAAAACCATAGAAAGAGTGAATGGCTAAGCAAATTTTCTTATGATATTTCAGCAAATCATGTTCTATTCAATTACTTGAAGCCTTTTGGTGCATTTGAGAAAGACAGGAGATAATAGAGAATTTATTTACACTGATAATATCAGTTGTGTTTTTATTTTATTTTGTCACAAGTGCCAAATCAAAAAGTTTGTATTTACTCTAAATGCTCTATTAGTTATATTCAAAGTAATATGTTATTCGCCCATATGAAAATATGCAGATTTTTCAAAAACTGAAAAAATGAATCCATGTAAGCAAGATCATAACCTGTTTTGAAATTAGATCTTTCTGGCATGATCAGTCCCAGTGAGAAAAATGGGAGGCAAGATCTTAATTTTTATCTGCAGTGCTATGTGCTTTAAAAAAACAAACAGAAAAATGAAATGCAGAATCTGTAACCTTCTAATTTGAAGTGATAACTGCAATGGGGGAATGGTGTAGCAACTTCTGGCAAGTCATAGAATTTGGTCAGTTTTAGAACAATTATAACTTGTGAAGATTGTGAAATTTCTGTTTTCCTCTGCTCTTTGAGTGTCATAATTAAAAAAAACCCATACAGTAAAAAACCCATAGGAAGTTTCCTTATGCTATTTCTGACTATATGATAAAGTAAAGGTAAAGGTTCCCCTTGCACATACATGCTAGTCATTGCCAACTTTAGGGGGCGGTGCTCATCTCCGTTTCAATGCCGAAGAGCCAGCACTGTCCGAAGATGTCTCAGTGGTCATGTGGCTGGCATGACTCTACGCCAAAGACGCACGGAACACTGTTACTTTCCCACCAAAGGTGGTCCCTATTTTGTCTACTTGCATTTTTATGTGCTTTCGAAACTGCTAGGTTAGCAGAAGCTGGGACAAGTAACGGGAGCTCACCCTGTTACACGGCAGCACCAGGGATTCGAACCGCTGAGCTGCTGACCTTTCGATCGACCAGTTCAATGTCCAACATTACACTAAGCCCAAACCATACAAACCACATTATGATTTATTACAATATGACCTAGACCTAGACTGTATGACTGTAACCTTGTTGCTGATATACTTACGATTTATATTGACTGTTTCCTAATAGGATTTTATTGCTTATTTGTACCCTATGACCAGTAGTGGGTTTCAGTTTTGGCTGCTATTGGTATGTATGCACCGAAACATCTGGGCGGGTGGGTGGAGCCTTCTGCTGTCACTACTGGTTCACCTGAACCGGGGCGAACCAGTAGTAACCCACCACTGCCTATGACTATTATTAAGTGTTGTACCTTATGATTCTTGATGAATGAATGCAGCCGTGCCAGGAAGGCACTTGTGTGGGGCATTGGGATTGCCTGCCTCTTCCCCCACCTTTGCTTCTGCCAGCTCCCGGTGCCACTGTGCAAGCCTCCCGTGAGCCAGGCAGCCACACAGCATGTCTGGATCGCCTGTCTCCCCCCCGTCTCTGCCTCTGCACTTAGACTTAACTTTGCTGTCCCAAGGAGCCAGCAGGCTGCACCTACTGCCAGACACTGTTAGCTCCTGAACGCTTATATTAGGCCCACCCCCAAGAAATCAGGCTAGGGCTTATTTTCAGTGTGAGTCTTATCTTTGGGGAAACATGTGGCAGTGTGTGGAACATTTTCTGGAATACTGACAGTATGGTAGCTAGAAGAGAGGAGATCTTTCTGCATAAAAATAAAAATGTGTTATGTTCTACATACAGATTTTTAACACTAGTTGTTAAAGAATCGATGCTAAGAGATATATTGGCTATTTTAAGGTGATATCTATCTATCTACCCTGTTTCCTCCAAAACAAGACATCCCCTGATAATAAGCCCAATTGGGCTTTTAAGTGCATGGCAATAAGGCCAAGCACTTATTTCAGGTTCAAAAAAATATAAGACAGGGTCTTATTTTGGGGAAAACACGGTATATTTGTCTCTGTCAATCTATCTGTAAATATCTATCTATGTCTGTCTGTCTGCCTGCCTGCCTGCCTGCCTATCTATCTATCTATCTATCTATCTATCTATCTATCTATCTATCTATCTATCTATCTATCTATCTATCTATCTATCATCTTCTTGAGCTGCTGTGCTTTTAAATTGATCATTGCTTTAGCACAGAGCAATGAAACACAATCTTTGAGAGTGGAGTCACACCATATACCTGTCATTTGCAAGAGAGTATGCTCTTTGGAGTATCAATTTATCCTTTATTAAAGGGCAGAAAAGGTGGTCAGGGAGGATGATGGCTACTTTTATCTTTGAAACATTATATTTCCTATGCAATTTCATTCTGCCTGAAGCAGAAAAAAAAATCTTATTGTTCAGACTCTTTGAATAACTCTTCATGGATTATCCTAGGTTAGGGAAACTGAAATCATCGAAAGAATTATGTTTATGTGTATAAGAAAGAGAGACGAATGACTCTATCATCTATCTATCTATCTATCTATCTATCTATCTATCTATCTATCTATCTATCTATCTATCTATCATCTATCTAGCTACACATACTACTGATACTACACATACCACTTGACTAAATTTAATATAAATTTAATAATATAAATTTTTAATATTGTCAAGATATTAACAAGGAGCTATCAGGAAAAAAACATGAAGTTCAAGACTATTTGAGTTTCCTTTGAATATAAAATGAGGAAAGTACCTATTTTTTGAGTGCCTTTTTCAATATGAACCATTTTCTTCTGTTTGACAATCTTATTAACACTTCCATCTCTGTTTCATCCCACAATCTTATTAACATTTCAAGAAGAAGTTAATTGGATACCTGGATAGCCATTCCCCAGAAGTAGCATCAGTGGTGGGATTCAGCCAGTTCGCACCACTTCGGGAGAACCGGTTGTTAACTTTCTGAGCAGTTTGGTGAACTGGTTGTTGGAAGAAATCATTAGGGCAGAGAACCGGTTGTTAAATTATTTGAATCCCACAACTGGGTAGTATTGACTTATTCTTGCTACCGGTTCGCAAATGTGAGTGACTGAGTGCTCTCTCTCTCTCTCTCTTTGCTTGCGTGCGACAACTCTGCACATGCACAGGATCTTCCATGTTCACTGCCATCATGCTGGCTGTTAGCCACTACAAAGAGTAAGAGAGTAGCTGCCAATTCCACTGTCACACATGAGAAATAATGTGTGAAAACAAATCAGGGAGATAGCAACAAACCAGCACCAATACAAATATCAGAGAGAGAGAGATGCCCCAACAGGGCCCCTTCTTATTTCATGCTCTTAAAGTTATATCAGCCCAAACACCTTGCTGACTCATTTCCAGTATTATATCATTGTAGCAACTGGTCAGCTCTTAAATCATTACCCTGACAATTTGAGAAAAGCGTAAAGCTTACGAGCAAAATATAAAACCTGAGAAAGAAAGCATGAAGGTGAGTCCTTCCTTCTACCTAAGCCACCAAGACATACTAAGTGTTCAAGGTAGACCAGACTAGGAAATTACAATTGCTAATAGCATTTTATTATGAGGTTACAATAACAGATTTTCAACTCTGAATAGTTCTACTCCTTTCCCGCCTTTATCCAACTATCTAACAGAGTTGGGTGGAATGTAACTTTATTATTATCTGTTCATAACTATATGAAGTCATACCTGCCAATCTTTATTTGTATTGGGCTTCATATGCATTGAGTTCATTTTTATTTTTTCTGGCAATAAATCAGCCAGATGTTTAGACTAGGTTTGGCATTTTTAGGCACATCTCAAATCCTTCATTAAGAAGCGGGCGGTGGAGATGGTACCGTAGGTGTTGTTCAATGGCATTAAAGATATCTTCACAGGATGCAAGCTGTTCCTGATAAAACTGTCTTTTGTAATTAACTAATGATGATTTTGTCAATTCCAATGAATTTACGAACAATGAAACAAAGATAGAAGACAGAAGAGCAAGTTGCAGAACTTTTAAAAGAGATCCGATTGGAGTGAAGTTATTCTTAAAACCCACGTGAACTTATACATATGGATTTAGCAATGAGAATTTACCTGTTATTCTCCATTGCATCAATTTAAAAGATTATTGATATTTTTTCTACTTTCTAGAATATCTTCTATCAAGGTGTTGAGTAAATTAGATGGAACACTCAAAAATTCATGATGAACAATTTTCATCACACTTTGCAAGCAAATTGATTTGATTTTTCTTGATTTGGATTCTGATATTAGGACAGATGATTGGAAACCAGTCTTCCAAGGGAACAACTTTCCATTCTTGACATAATGCAAATTGTTTGGATTGAGTTAAATTGATGGGCAAATCAATTATGGCAGTTTGTAAACTATGAGTATGAGTTTATGAATATTATGAATATACTATTATTCAATAAATCAGAACTAAAAGAAATACTGTATTTTTTGGACTATAAAATGCTCCAGATTATAAGATGCACCTAACTTCTGGGGATGAAAACAAGAAAAAAAAAATCTGCCTCTGCAAACCGTTTGGTCAGCTTCAGCACAGCCTGATATAGGACGAGCACCTGATTGGCAGTTGGATCTGCTGCCTGGAATACCGCCTATCAGCTGTTCCAGGCTGCATGGATCACCACTGCCCATCACTGCCATCGCCACCCATTGCTGCTGCTTCCTATCACTGCCTCTGCGCGTCCCATTTGCAGCTTCCATGGGTCCCTTTTTCATCCTCTGCTTGCCCTGTTTTCAGCCTCTGCATGCCCCACACTTTTGGCCTGTTCCAGGCAGTGGGGATAGGCAGTGCCGGGGATCTTAGAAGCAGAGGCAGAATGGTGGGGACTGGCGGGTGGGAGGGGCTTCAGCAACATTTGCTCTATAAGACGAACAGACATTTCCATCCACTTTTTTAGGGGGGAATGTGAGTCTTATGCACCGAAATATATGGTAGTTGCTCAGTGTAGAAGGATATGATGTTTGAAGGAGAAAAATATTTTTGGAGGTTGGGCAATGATGCAAAGTAAGTGAAACATATCACACATGCTAGGATTTTTTAAATTCTTTCCTGGAGCTTTAAATGTGAGAAGAACATTTCTCCTCTTCCTCCTCCTCTTTTTTTTAAGACCTTAAACCTATTTTCTGGCTAATACTAAAGATTTATTGTGCTTCTTAACTCGGTAACTGACCCAGATATTTTCTTTTTTCTCAGCTTGGCTAACTCCACCTCTGTAAAATAATTTTAGGGACTCCAGGTGAGAGAAGATAGATTTTCCAGTCTTTTAATACTATGTATATCTAATTATTTCCTTCTTACTTTATAGTTGTGAATCAAAGATGAAACTTTCCTATAATTTTGTCAGATGTAAAGGAGTCAGCCCAAAACTGAAGCACAATCTCCTTTCTCAGGACTAAATATAATGATTCACATTTTAAAGGATATCTAAGAGTAGACAGCAGACAAAGACATGAAAATGAGAAAGGCAATACCTCCATGTGGAGAAAAGAGGAAAATATAAGAAAGAAAGTTTATTTATATAGGTGATGTTCCTGTTTATGCAATGATCGGTAAGGTGTGATATCAACCAAGGTCTTTTAAATAAAGAGTATTTAAAACATTTAAAGCATCTTGGAGAAATTGTTACCCCCTCAAAAGAGGACTACAAGTACTGCCAAAAGAAGGGGTTGGATGCTATTGAAGGACATCATGGCCATAATGGAGAAAGTAGCAGTCATTAGGGAAAAGTTATTCAGAAGGGAAGTAGCCAGAAAATAAATAGCTGTGAGGAAATAGCAACAAAAAACATGAGAAACGTACAGGAAACAGTTGGGGAAATAACAGTTAATGAGAAATGAGAATGAATGGGAAAATAGCAATCATTGGGGGAAATAGCATTCAGTGGGAAAATAGCTTTTAAACAGTACTGAGGGAATAACAATGAACAATCCTTGGAGACTAACAATGAAACAGCATGTACAGTGCACCTTTTAGAGAGGTATCAGGCCCAATGGTACTTTATATCAATATTTTATATAGCTTTTCTTTTTTGGCAAAGGAGAAGGGTGTTTTGGAGAAACAGGAAAATGGAGAGGTGTTTGTCTTTCAGTATTTGGAGTTGGGAATTATATGAAAAAAGAAAGTTGGCCAATATGTAACAGAAATTGTTTTGTTTTGAAAGGGTGGGAAAGGAGAAAGGAAAAGGAGTTGAGAAGCCAACCTGTATAACTGGTAGATTATGGGAGAGAAATGAGGACTAATGTATTGTTCTCACTTGGTCCTGGTTCATAAACACTGATGATAAACAAAGCTTTCAGAAAACTAGAGGCAGGAGAGAAACAATTCTTATAAGAATTGGTTCTTATCAGCTCAACATGATCATTGGTTCCCTTAACCCATGCTTCTCCTGGATCTAAACTAGGACCAATTCAGAAGGTGGACATTACATAATCACTCTTTAAGTGATATGGATCCAGCTGAAATTGATAGCATTTTCAAGGCTGTGAAAGCCGACTTAGTAAGTGCTGTTTACAAGAGTCAGGAAAAGCTGTGCTTTTGAGCTTGATGGTGGTAACAAATCAGAGGGACTAAGTTCATTGGCTACTTGAGGCTGCAACTGCAAGTCAGGTAAATGTAGAAACTTGGCACGCCTCTCCTCAGTTTACTAACTCAATGGCTGGACTCAAGCCAATCCATTAAGGAGATTTGGCTTCAGATGAGTAAAACAAAGCTTGCCATTTAGAGGGAAATCCAGCTGTTGCAGCTTCACTTAACTGACTACAGCTAGAAATGGAGAAATGATTTCTAAATGAAGGGTTATTTTCCTTCTCTTTGTAGCTAGAAAACTTAATATTTTTGTCTTACCACGTGTGTTTTATGCAGAACTGTTGAATTTACCAACTCAACAATATGGGGTATGTTCACAAAGCTTTTTTATTGGCTGACAGATGTCCTTGGAGCTCCTTACAAACTTATCCCTTTCCTCTTACAGTCAAGGTGATCAGTCTTCCAACACGATATATTTGACCTGTTCCATGTCAGTCCAATGTGAACATATATTTAAATAGCATTGGTTTTAAACCTGATCAAAAAAATCAATTTGCAAGAGTGGTGTAAAGGAAGTAGAATTCTTCATAAGCACTGCCCTGTAACAACCATGTCTTCTCCAATAGTTACTATGTTATGAAGACTTCTATTCACGAATAAGTATAAAAAGGTGTATCAGGATTTCATGAATGAAAGTTCTTCAGGGGACCCTGAAGGAAAAGGTTTTGCCTTCATTCATGAAAATATTTTTTTTAATTAATTTGGGGCTTCATTATACTAACCATGATAATAGTATTAGCCTGTCCCTCAGGTCATATGCTCCAGGTTCAGTTGAAAATGTGGAGAAGTTTGACTGCATGGACACACATAATTCTAAATATATTGAACTATTGGTATTCTGAGCATGATTGTTTTCCTGCAGATATTTTGTTATCAGATAAGTCATCTTTGGAACTCACCAACTCTAAACTATGTATATTTTCTATTAATGGAGTCATAAGTATTTGGAACTCTTAACACAGACCTATGTGTAATAAAGTCATTTTATAATACGTTACTTATATTGGACACACAAATATATAGTAGACATAGAGTTCTTTTATATATACTAATATTTCACATTAAAGCCAATGTATAAACCAAAATTGTTTTTCTCCTTTCTTTTCCAAATTGTGCGGCAGTGTCTACCCACCAAAAATTATATCAAAACTGTACCTCCAATGGTCTTATTACGTATGATCTGGGAGCAAAGGAGTTCTGCTTCCAGATCTCCTAATCTGAAAGAATTTCAGATTTTTGGTAGAGGTCAAGACAAAAATAATTTTTACAAGTTTAAATTTAGTGTGTAGAAAAATGTGCTTCAAATTGATGAAGGAACAAACTGAACTTAAGACTGGAAAAAATGAGACAGAGAAACAAGCCTTTGACAGCTTTGTCTACTCCTTGAAAGATTTTGTCTGAAAAGGAATTTATTTTCTCTCCAATCTGCTAATTAGGAACTGATGCAAGAGCTCTATTTATTCACATTTATCATCCAAAGCTTTAACTGCAGTCCCAGAGTTTTAACTATATCACAAGCAAAGAAAAGATACTGAAACACACACTATATATATTCTTTCAACTCATGATATATAGAGCTAAATTGTAATTTATACTGAAAAATCCTTTATGGATCTTTTTCTCCTCTATATTAATCAGAACAAGATGGAGGGATGAAACAGGAGATATTAATAACATATGGATGAAAATCTATTAAGGAAACTATATTTTCATTTCATGATTAAGATAATATTGCAATTTCCAATATTTTAGATTGCAGATTTTTCTGAATTATTAAGGAACTTCATCAGCACGAATGTGGGGCAGTTCAAATACACTGACAATGAAAAATTCCCTGCTATTTTTTTCCCCATTTTAATTAGTGTGCAATGTGCATTTCTACATTATTAAGTGCAAAATAAATGAATTAAAAAGATGCTTAGGTTTCATGCTGGATCAAGGATTTGCATACCAAAAGCCTTCTAAAATAAATAAACCTCCTCTTTTATCTATAGCACATCAATTACCACTCTTTGACGCTTTTTTTGCTGTAGAATTTTAGTAATGGAAATAAATTATTAGCCATGTCAGTATAAACAGAACTATAAAGAAAATGAATGGATGGATATTAGCATGTTCCATCCAAAAAATTTATGGTTCATTGTTCCATGAAAGGTTCTGAAAGGAGTATTCTCAAATTGACTTGAATAGGGGTCAGGAATATTCTTTGCTTTATTATCCTACTTATAATATATCCTGAACTCAAGCATAAGACACAATAGAAGTTAACCTTAGAATTTTTAAATGGAAATCAGTGGACATTTTCTTCTTAGAAATCCTCTTAGTAAAACTCTCTTAATGTTATAGTTCGTCCTTGATTATGACTAGTGTTATGATCTAGCAATAGAGGAGCAAAACACAGTTTCTGTCTCCTGGTGACTTATTCCATACAAAGAAGTTAAAATCTTTTGCTTTGCTTGTAACAGATAGTTGTTTTCCTACATTTATATCACTTTTCTAAAGAAATATGGCAGAAGAGTTTCTCTTCCTTGCCTAACCTGTGTGAATAATACCTTGCTACAAATTGTGGTAGCTTTATATAAATGGTGAAAATGGTTTATTATTATTGGCCTTCCCTGTAAACATTTTTTCTAATAAACCCCATGCTAAAGCAATTCCACATGAGAACACTGCCAGTTCTAAAAGAACAATGACATCTTCCAGTCCTGAAGAAGAATAGGTTTTTCCCCTGCTTAACTGATGTTGCTTAACTGATGTTGCTTTGCAGAGCTTGTAGGGTATCCATTTTTTAATTTTAGGAACTTCATTGCCTACCTCCCCTGTGAAGAACTTTGGGATATCATCATCATCATCATCATCATCATCATCATCTCTTTTATTCATTAAACATGAAACTCAGTCAACTGAACATTCAAAAATGCATCACAAATACCATTGACTGGTGCTAATCGTTGATACGGGATGCTGCCAGCATCCTAGGTATCAACCAAGTACCTTCTTAAGATGTTCCAAGTAGCACAATTTTTTCCAGTTCCGCTGGTGTTATTGCAGGAAGCTGCAATTTGTTGATGTATTTTATAAAATTCTTGGACATGGTACCAAGTGCCCCAATGACTATGGGTATATCTGTTACATGTTTCTTCTTCTTCTTCTTCTTCTTCTTCTTCTTCTTCTTCTTCTTCTTCTTCTTCTTCTTCTTCTTCTTCTTCTTCTTCTTCTTCTTCTTCTTCCTCCTCCTCCTCCTCCTCCTCCTCCTCCTCCTCCTCCTCCTCCTCCTCCTCCTCCTCCTCCTCCTCCTCCTCCTCTTCTTCTTCTTCTTCTTCTTCTTCTTCTTCTTCTTCTTCTTCTTCTTCTTCTCCTTCTCCTTCTCCTCCTCCTCCTCCTCCTCCTCATATTATTATTATTATTTACTTATACAACCAGTCATCATTATCATTATTATTATTATTAATTATTATTGTTGTTGTTGTTGTTGTTGTTTTTGTTGTTGCTGTTGTTGTTGCTGTTATTATTATCCTTATAATCAGGCAAATAGATACATTAACAATTTATTTTATTCTCTTTTTGTATAGAATGAAAAGGAAGGTTCTTTGTTGTAAGATTTCTGGCTGCTTTAGCCTAGGTTGGCAGGCTACTTTTGAGAGATTTTAGAGTAGAACTAGTGGTGATGTAGACCTACCTTCAGCCTCCTCCTTGCCGAAATCTGTGAGGTGCATTTTTCCAGACAGAATACGAATGAGATGTCAGTGGCTTTTTTTTTGCTATGTAATTATTCCATAATGTAGCAGCTGCTCTTTATCATCTTCCTAATGTTGTAGCAAAGCAGAGACAATAGTGTGATACATATTGCATCATCAATTACATAATTATCCCTACAAATGAAGATGCAATTGGCAAACTGCCAGGTAGAGACCAGAAGAGTACTAGGAGTTACAATTACTCCTTAAAATCTCTTCCGGCTTCCATAGCTTGTTGCTCCCCCTCTATTTAAGCATTTGTCGATCTTCACAACTTTAAGAGACTTCGACTCCCAGAATTCCTTAGAAAGCATTTGGACTGGGAGGTTAAACAATCTCTGTCATCATTTTGTTTAGTGACTGAAAATGAATGGGGTTTGTTATCCTCAACTTGTATCACAATATGGTTTATACTTATTTATTTTCTGTTTATACTTGTTTATTACTTTATGCCTATTTATAAATATTTATTTGTGTTTATACTTATGTATTTTGCTGATGTTTTTATTGTTTTAATGTCTTTAAATTGTTTTAATTGTTTTAGAAATTTAGAATTGTAAATTGGCCCAGTGTCACTTGGTTGAAATGAATAAATGAATGAATACATACATACATAATCATAGTATATTGATTTTATGATTTTATGAAGTATATTATTTTCTATGGCTTTAAATTGCATGCTATACAGAATAATTTTCATGAAATGGGCAGGTATATAAATTGTTTAAATATTGAAATAACTACGTAGGTCTTTATATATAATCTACATTACTATTTCCAAAAGTAAAATTGCAAAAAAAGTAAAGTAAATCATTTACTTTAATGACCCAGCTTCCCTTTACCTTTATTTAAATAAAATCTACCCTGAATAGTGTTTAAGAATTGCCTTATAGGGGAAATGGGTGACATAAAACTGTAATAAATAAATAAGTATAGTTTTCCAACTACACATTTGTTTGTGCAAGCTTTCTTTTTCCTAGTACAGGTCTATTAACATGCTTCATTTATTTACTGGTAGGTGATGAAGTTTCAAAGACAAATAAACCCATGATGGATTGTTTCTAGTAATTGGGTGTACAAATGCATGCAAAAGTTTAGGTCAAATTGTAAGCTTTAAGGAATTCTTAAGTGAATAGATGCTAATATAATGTCTCTGTGATCCCATCACAATATGTTTTTGCAAATGTATTTTGCATGCAGTTGTTTACAAATTCAGAATTAGAGGACAGTCCATATGGCAGGTGTGGAAGGTGGAAGTGTAAAATACATAAAACTGCTTAAGTGAAAGCAAGTTATGGAAGACAAAAAAAAATTCTGCTAGGTATATACCTGAATCTGATCCAATCCATAACACAGAATCACTGCAAAGGAAGATGGGCAGCATATATATTTAAAATGCAGCAGAGATCTTTAAGGGAATATTTGAGAAGAAGCCTTTGCTGGGAAAGGCAACATTAAAATAGGAAATGGGCTTTGATAAAAAAAAAATGACAAGCGCTTTGAGAGAAAAGACAAAAGATAGCAGAAGAAACCAGATGTTGGATTTTTTTTAATTATTATTATTATTTTTTTAATTCAAAAAGTTTTACAGAAAATTTCCCCCCCCTTTCCCCCCACCTCCCCTCCCCCCTCCCTTCACACACCCCCTCCCTCCCCCCAACTTCCCGGACCGAGCACAAGGTATAGTTAAAAATAAAACAAACATATGCTAAAAAAAATTCGTCCCAACTTAATTATACCCCTACAATCACCAATTCCTAACTTCCCACGAAAACAATCAAAAATAATACATCATAATCATTCAAAAACAGTCTGATAACTCACATTCCCAGAACTCAGGACGTTTCCACATAGCCCATTACCCAGGTTGTTTCAACACAGAAGACTAATGGGCACACAACTAGGACCACACCCACACAGGATGCTATGAAACAGCCGACTAATCTGCAAACATCCACTCCACCTACCAATCAAGATGCAACCACACAGCCAACCAACCTGCTTACAGCAACAAAGCTAACACTCCTCACATCCCCACCAGTATTTATAGAGAGATGGCAGCTCTGACCACACTTTGCTCGTACAAGCATGAAGCCATAAGCACCAGCCTGAAAATGACGACTGAGACCTCATCAAAATGTCACCAAGATACTCTCAACCTTACACGGGAAAAGACCCGAATATGCCTATTTAATGGCTATTTTGACTGGGATTATGTTAGCCTTTGATATATAAATAAGGGTTTATTTCTGGTAATGTTCAATACCTTTTTCAACATTTGAATATTAATTGAGGCAGGATTTTATTATTGAGAAGAATTAGTAAAGCTAATTGAGACAAAGATTAGGTTTTAAATAGAAGTAGAAATATACATTTAAATTGGTTGATTTTTTTTTAACTTTTACTGCTTTTGCTGACTAATAAGGTGAGTTGACAAAATTAATTCATAGAAAATGGGATGATGTATGAAGATATATTTAATGAATATATATTTCACGAATGAATAAAGATAAATTTAATTATATTTTAAGAGACAGTGATAAGTTGTTAATGTTGAATATACTTGCTAGGGATGAAAGGGGATGCTTATCTTTTTTCTCTATTTTGGTGGAAGGTCCTGCACTTTCTAAACATTTTTTTTCTTATTATTCATTTTTGTATTAGGTTCTAGTATCTGTTTTATCTGTTTAATATAAACCTTAATAAAATTATTGTTTTTAAACAATTTTTTAAAAGAAGTATTCTATAACCTCATCACAAAATTAACAGTTCAAGCTATACAACACACACACACACACACACACACACACACACACACACACACACACACCTTCATAAGCCTGAAACATTTTGGAACAAAATGTTTCAGGCTTATGAAGTTTCAGGACCTAAAACTTTTCAGCCACAAACACAGAAGATATATTTCAAAAAAAGAGAATGAAGCACTTGAAGAAACAAAAAGGAAAACAACAACAACAACAACTGACAATCATGGGATTAGGGGGAAAATGTATTAGAAAGGCTTTCAGTCCCCAGACTAAAAATATGTAGAGAGATTTTTCTGCATGTACTGCAAGCTTGAGATCTAAGAAGATGTTTTGCAAGAAAGAAGGGGCTAAAACATCTAAAAGTATGAATAAAAAGATTACATTATTTTAAAAAGAAAAAAAATAAGCAGAAACGTGAATAATATTATTAAATATTACTGTTAAACAGGTAAAAAAATAATACAAGCAGCAAAATCTATACGACAAAATCGTTCAGCTTCGGGACGGATTGGATCAAAATTGGGTAGATCCAGGCGAGGGTTCCGAGGCCCGTCTTGTTGAGGTGGTTTGGGATGACTTTGATCCTGTGACTCCCGAGGACATGGACAGGTTGCTGGGCAGGCTGAACGCCACCACATGTTTACTGGATCCGTGCCCCTCCTGGTTAGTACTGGCTACTCAGGAGGTGACACGAGGCTGGCTCCAGGGGATTACAAATGCTTCTCTGCGGAGGGGTCTTTCCGCGCCTTGAAAGAGGCTGTGGTGAGACCCTCCTCAAGAAGCCTTCCTGGACCCAGCTGTTTTAGGGAACTATCGCCAGTCTCCAATCTTCGCCACGGCGAAGGTTGTAGAGAGTGTGGTGGCATGTCAGCTACCCCAGTACCTGGATGAAGCTGTCTATCTAGACCTGCTCCAGTCCGGCTTCCGCCCGGATACAGTACGGAGACAGCTTTGGTCGCGCTGGTGGATGATCTCTGGAGGCCAGGGATAGGGGTTATTCCTCTGCCCTGGTCCTATTAGACCTCTCAGCGGCTTTTGATACCATCGACCATGGTATCCTGCTGCGCCGGTTGGAGGGGTTGGGAGTGGGAGGCACCGCTTATCGGTGGTTCTCCTCCTACCTCTCTGATCGGACGAGACGGTGTTGACAGGGGGCAGAGATCGACCCAAGGTGCCTCATGTGGGGTGCCGCAGGGGTCGATTCTCTCACCCTCCTGTTCAACATCTATATGAAGCCGCTGGGTGAGATCATCAGTGGCTTTGGGGTGAGATACCAACTGTACGCTGATGACACTCAGCTGTACTTTTCCACCCCGGCCACCCCAGTGAAGCTGTCAAGTGTTGTCCCGGTGTCTGGAAGCCGACGGGTCTGGATGGGGAGGAACAGGCTCAAACTTAATCCTCCAAGACGGAGTGGCTGTGGATGCGGCACCTCGGTACAGTCAGCTGCAGATGCGGCTGTCTGTTGGGGGTGAATCATTGGCCCGATGGAGAAGGTACGCAACTTGGGCGTGCTCCTGGATGGCGGTTGTCCTTGAAGACCATTTGGCGACCGTCTCCAGGAGAGCATTTTATCAGGTTCGCCTGATCCGCCAGTTGCGCCCTTCCTGGACCGGGATGCCTTATGCACAGTCACTCATGCCCTTGTTACCTCTCGCCTGACTACTGCAATGCTCTCTACATGGGGCTCCCTTGAAGAGCACCGGAGACTTCAGCTAGTTCAGAATGCGGCTGCGCTGGTTATTGAGGGAGCGCCTCGAGCTCCCACATAACACCTATCCTGCGCAGACTGCACTGGCTACCTGTTGTTTTCGGTGCGCTTCAAGGTATTGGTGACCACCTTTAAAGCGCTCCATGGCTTAGGACCGGCTATCTACGGGACCGCCTACTGCCGGCTTCTATCTCCCATCGTCCGCACGCTCCCACAGAGAGGACTCCTCAGGGTGCCGTCAGCCAAACAGTGTCGACTGGCGGCCCCAGGGGAGGGCCTTCTCTGTGGGAGCTCCGACCCTGTGGAACGAACTTCCCTCGGACTTGACAATTACCTGACCTTAGGACCTTTCGCATGAACTTAAAACTTATTTATTTCATATGGCTGGACTAGCCTGATTTTTATTTTTATTGGATGGGTTTTTAAAATTGTGTTATTTTATAGGGGAGTATGTTTTTTAACGTTTTGGGCATTTAAATTAGTTTTTTAAGGGTTGTTTTTAAATTATTGTGTGTATTTATATTTTATCTGCCTGTTCACCGCCCTGAGTCCTTCGGGAGAAGGGCGGTATACAAATTAAAATATTATTATTATTATTATTATTATTAAAAAAAAGAAAAATAGAGAAAAATAGAGAATAAAGAAAAAATAAGAATATAGCAAAAAAATATTATGAAGAAATGACTTCCCCCTTTGTCACAATAAGTATAAACAATATTAACAACTTATCAAAACTGTTAAAACTTTTCTTTTAACACAATCACAAGTATTTTTGTGAGCAGAGGAGAATTCACTACTTCCCAATATTATTCTTCTACTTCATCTCTTTCTTCTTCTGCCCTGCCACACCCAAATGTAGAGATGTTATACATGTCTACTTCTGAGCTAACTGTTGGTTCATCACCCAATTAACTTCTTTCCCTTCAAATGCCAATGCACTTACAGTCTGGTTAAATCTTAACTCAAGTTAAAATGTCTAGCAAGGCAATTAACTTTTATTCTTACCTTGTGTAATTTACCTATTTAAATTAAGAGTGGAGGGGTTGGATCAGGGGTGAAATCCAGCAGGTTCTGGAGAACCGGTAGCAGAAATTTGGAGAACCAGCAAATACCACCTCTGGCTGGCCCCAGGAGTAGGAGGGGATGGGGATTTTGCAGTAACCTTCCCCTGCCACGCCCACCAAGCCATGCCCACCAAGCCACACCATGTCCACCAAGCCACACCCACAGAACCAGTAGTAAAAAAATTTGGATTTCACCACTGGGTTGGATATTTATTTTGAGTAACATGCTTAGGGCATATACTTTTTAATAGAATAAAGAGCTACTGTTGGCAGATGTTCAGGTCACAATAAATAATTTATGTTTAATATCCCACAGTTTGAATATATAGTTTGAATATATTTATGGATGGCTTTCTTTTATGAAACTGAACAAATTCTCTTTATGTATCTGCATTAGTGAAAGAAAAAAATGATGATACTTTTCTCTCTGTCTTTTTTAATAACCCTTCTTCCTACTGTTAATTTTAATTTGAATAACAGCATTTTTGACATGTTTTTTTGTCCTTCTCTGGTCTAGAACAGGTTTTTGAGATTCCCACAAAGTGATGAGAAATTGATGCATGAGAATCCTGCTTTTCTTCAGCCTTCTAAATTAAAGGACCTGATTTGCTACACAGGTAGAGACAGATGTATTCTCCTGATTTATGGCAGTAATTTGGTTTTCTTCTGCAACCCAACTTGCAGAGTTCTGTCAAAATTATTGGTTTTATTTTCAGTTGGCTAACTTAACTGTGGAGTAGCCTTACTGCTTAAAGGTGATCTGAAGGATATTTTTAAGATTCCTTATTTTGCTTTGCTTGCTTTCAGCTGAAGGTGACGTTTCTTCAGTGAAAATACTATTTGTAAAATACAGTATGTAAACAGCTGGGCCTCCTGCATTTTTTCTATAACAAATAGCTTTATTAGGCCAAGGAAAAATGGGCGACAGAAACACATTGGAACATTATACTTAAATTGCACAACTGTCTAAGAAAAATATCTAATGTCTAACTTAGCTAACAAGGTTGGTAATAGAAAGAGTAAAGATCAGATTCTTATATCCTTCACCTTCTTTGACCTTGACTGAAATATTCTTTGTTCAAAAAAATAGGGGAGTGGCAGTGATATTACCTTAAAATCCTTTCAATAGATTCAAGACATAGCTTTATTATATATAATACTTAATGATGCTATGTGAGTGAGTCATTCATTTAATTAGTCCAATACAAGAAGTGGTGACAAACCTATCTTAAGAAACAAGTAAATAAAATTTGAGACCTAATGAAAATATGTCTATGAAACAAGCTGACTAGAACCCACAAGAAAAATCCAAAAGAAGTGATCTGTTTCTCAGCTATTAATGAGGTAGTATCTAAAATTACATAAATGTGATATTATCTAGCATGATATCTCACATTTTCATAGAGTGTGACAAATCTGAAGTTACATAAAAAATGTTAATATATATAAAATTGCAGAGTAGGAACTTGGCCTGTAAATTTCTGGTGAATCTTATGTGCTGTTGCGCAAAATCTAACCAGTTTGCTGTAAGCAGGATTTGGACATAGGCCAACATCAGTAATTAGACTGGTATAAGACAGCATTGATTTCCCTCATGTTGCTTTGCATCATGATTAGCCTTGCTGAGGGGAAGTGGTAACATTATTTACCTCTAGGAATAACACTTCAGTCTTCTCCTAGCCACCTCCAGCACTTGCAAAAGGCAGAACTCCTATGCAGGCAAGGTCTCCTATAGAGATGTCTTATAGCTATTCTGCTGAGCTGTGGTAAGTTGCTAAGAGAAGCAAAGAAATGGTACCCTTCTACTTTTCTCTTAGAAGCTTGAAGATGCATTTGTGGGTGGGTTAGGCCACCTCTAGATACACCATAATCAACCCTTCCTTACTGTCACTTAAGATGTGAAAAAGATGTGAAATTAAAAAAAAAGTACCTTAACCATTTTCAAAGTGTACAATGTCCAATTGTCCATCTTTATTTAATCTCCTTGACAAGGTCAGATAAAGGCTTACACATGCATTCATCTCACATTCTAAGTTTGGTTGGTGTTAACATGAGTTAGGGATTTTGTGGATTAGTATTTTGTGGTTAGTTAATTTATGATGCAATGCATTGTCAGAAGCCAGAAAACATGTTTAATTCATTAAGCAGGTGAAGAGTATTGTGTGAATATTGAATGAATCAGTTTGGTCTAGTGATTAAGGCAGAAGGCTAGAAATCCAGGACTGAGGTAATCGTTATAAATTATAATTTGTAATGTCAGGAATGAAAATAATGCAATGAATTAATGCTCCCTTAATGATATTTGAATTTCTGAACATTAGAAATAATTTGGATTCCCCCCTCAGTTCTGAAGTAATAGCTTTGTTATTTCATCTTTACTTGTCATTCATGTATGGTTGAAACTGATACAGTGGTACAGTGATACAGTACATTTGTTATTACTGGTTCTGTGGGCGTGGCTTGGTGGTGGTGGGGTAATGTGACTGGGTGGCATGGCCACCTTTTTATTACTTTTAATTTTTTTTACAACCTCTTCGGCCAAAAAAAATGCTTTTAAAAGGCTCTGACAATCCCAGCTGAGTTGCGTGATCATCAGAGGCATTTTTTTACCTTTAAAAGCATTTTTTTCAGCTGAAGAAAAAATGCTTTTAAAAGTAAAAAAAAAAGCACCTCTGATGATCCGGCAGGGATTTTTGCTACCGGTTCTCCTAACCGTGTGCCGCCATCGCTACCGGATTGGGCAATCCGGTCTGAACTGGGAGCATTTCACCCCTGAACTGGTACCTGAATATAGCTGCTGTTGTTAATAGGATGTAACAGCACATTGTCATTACTGGATACTACATATTAAATGGGATATCAGGTATAAGCAATAATGGAAGAAGATTTTATTTAAGAGTAAATTTAGGATTTTTTATTGTTATTTTATTTACCTTTTCATTTCTGTAGGAATTTTTCTCAGTCAGTCTCATTACATTACAACATGACTCTTTGAAAGTCTCAGCATTGTTTTGTATTCTTGCCAAAAGTTCCCTGTGCTTTAGAAAAATAAAAATACAGACTTTATAAGACTTTTCATAAAGCAGATATAATTACAGAAATAGATATATATTGAAGGTAATTCAAATTAAATTAGTTATATTTATTAAATCAAAAAGATCTCTTAATCATGCTAAAGTATCTAGTTAATCTAGATGTAATCCATAATCCATTGTCCTATTAGACCAATCATCACATTATCTTATAATTTATATTAGCACTTAATACATTGCTAAGGATACATGTAATATGCACAAAATATACACAAGGAAAATAATATTCAGATTTTAATGGATAGACACTAACATATGTTGAATTGAATGAGGAGAATTGATAATCCAATTTGGAATTTTCCTAGGAATTCTGGCATTTGCAATCAACACAAATCAATAGCATCAATTTTGAGATACAAAGCATTGCCGTGTGTGTTCTATGTTAAATTCATTAAAAGTATTTAAGACATCTAGTTTTAGAACAAGATATCCAGTGTGAAAGGTTAAAAATGTCAAAATAACCATAACTAATAATCTATATATATATTTATTTACTTAAAAAATGTGTTGCCTGTGGATGATCCCGAACAAAATGATGGCAAAGAGCAATTTAAAATCCTGCAGAGCATTTGGGAGTCTAACCTGATAAGAATGACTTATATTGTTGAGGATAGTATTATGCTGCTTTCTATGTCTGTGAATTAATTTAAAAATTAATTAATGTTACCATATAAAAATAATTAATAGTGCTAAATCTAATCCCATAAATTTATGAAATGGCCAAGGCATAAAGCTTATTTTATATTCCAGCATCTGAAATGGGGCGATTGAGCTCTGTTCATTTTTTCTGCAACTAACCTGCTTGCTAGATTTCATGCACCAACTAAATATGATTATTTGTAAGGTGTAGCAGAAATTCCGATTTGAGATGCCTTCAGCCTTTGATATTTCTTTCCACAAATTATCCTGCATTGTATTCTCTGTTGATTTCTGCTTGGAAAAAAGGATTGTCCTGCTGTTGTAGTGCTATTTTGAACAAATAACACAAAATGCCCTCCAGTCTTTTCCTCAATGTTATCCAAAGTCTGCATCCAGTCTGAAATGACTGAAAATAAAACAACAAAAGGACAAGGGTGTATTGTTGACTGTAGGAAAAAGGGGCAAGGAAAACAAAACCTTAGAAGCTGTAACTTTATTTGAAGACAGAGAAAAAAATCCTTAAAAATCCCTGAATTATTATCATTTATTTCATATTTATTCCAAGCCAACACATTCTAGGCTGCATAAACAGAGGGATAGAATCAAGTTCACGTGAAGTGCTAATACCACTTGATAATGCCTTGGTAAGGCCACATTTGGAATACTGCATCCATGTTGTGACCCAGGCCCAAGTAGGTAGTAGGAAACTCAGTCAGTGTAAAAACAAACAAACTTTATTTGAACAGTTGAGAACTACTTTATTCTCAGAGTAGTTCAACTAAATTAAAGCAAATTCCTCCCAACACAATTCCTCAGTCCTATCACCAAACTTGGTCCAATTAGGCAAACTGCCAAAGGCCTTTCTTGGCAAAAGTTCAGAAGACACCGATACAAAATAAATGCAACAAGATGAAGCTATCAAAGTTGTTTTTCGGCAAAGAGCCCAAATGCCATTGCTAGTCTTTTAAGCCTTATGGGAGGGGCCAATCATCTCTTGGCCCTACTCCTGAGTCATCCGCTTCAGCTGCTCTTGCCTTCTGGCAGCTCTTCTCATGCTTGCATTAGGAACAGGCTCCTCCTGTTCCTCTGCCTCACTACTGTCAGTCTCTGGAGGCTCTGGAGTTCGCACTTCACTCCCCGATTTTTTTTTATTTATTTATTTAAATTTTTATACCGCCCTTCTCCTGAAGGACTCAGGGCGGTGTACAGCCAAAAATAAAAACAATAAAATATACAAAGTTAAAATATCAATTTAAAAAACATATTCAATAATGGCCGAATTAAAACCGTCAATTGACCCAACCTAAAATAACCCATATAAAATTACAAAAATTTAAAAAATTTAAAATTTAAAAATCAGGCCAGTCCCGCTTGGATGAATAAGTAAGTTTTTAATTCCCGACGAAAGGTCCAAAGGTCAGATATTTGGCACAAACCGGGGGAAAGTTCGTTCCAGAGGGTAGGTGCTCCAACAGAGAAGGCCCTTCCCCTGGGGGCCGCCAGCCGGCATTGCTTGGCGGACGGCACCCTGAGAAGACCCCCTCTGTGGGAGCGTACGGGTCGATGGGAGGCATAAGGTAACAGCAGGCGGTCCCGTAAGTACCCAGGCCCTAAGCCATGGAGCGCTTTGAAGGTGGTAACCAGAACCTTGAAGCGCACCCGAAAGACCACAGGTAGCCAGTGCAGACTGCGCAGGAGCGGTGTTACCCGGGAGCAGTGTGCAGCCCTGATGGCCCTGGCCCCACCTCAGCCTCCGATGCAGACCCCTCATCCGGGCCTTCCCCAGCCTCAGGATTGGGCCAAGCTCTTCCTCAGCCTCATCGCTGTCCATCTGCATTGCCAGCTCCACAGGCTGCTAGCGGACCACAACAATCCAGTTTTGGTCGCCATGATGTAAAAAAGATGTGGAGACTCTAGAAAGAGTGTAGAGAAGAGCAACAAAGATGATTAGGGCAGGGATGAAATGCTCCCGGTTCGGACTGGATTGGCTGTTCCGGTAACGATGGCGGCAGGTGGTTCAGAGAACCAGTAGCAAAAATCCCTGCCCTCCCGTCCATGCCCACCCAATTGCCCACTTGTCCGCTTGACTGCTTGCTACTTCTTTCAGGCTCGCTTGCTTTTCCCAACCGAATATTAGGAATATGTTGTAAAAAATGCTTTTAAAAGGTTAAAAAAAGGCTCTGATGATCTCAGCTGAGCAATGCAATCATCAGAGCCTTTTTTTAACTTTTAAAAGCATTTTTACAACCTATTCAGCTGAATAGGTTGTAAAAAATGCTTTTAAAAGGTAAAATAAAGGCTCTGCTGATCACAGCTGAGCCGCACGAAAGAAAAAAAAAAGTTCGCGTGTCACATCTGATCACACACCCTTGCATGCTATTCTGCTTATCTCATGCCTCCTTTTGGCACGCACTTCGCCTTTGGTGTGTGGTGCGCATTATGCATGTGCACAGCGCACATTTGGCATGCAGCGTGCATGCACAGCCAGCAAACCAGTAGTAAATCGGTTCAGATTTCACCATTGGATTAGAGGACTCAAGGATAAAACATATACAGAACGGTTGCAGGAACTGGGTATGTCTAGTTTAATGAAAAGAAGGACTAGGGGAGACATGATAGCAGTGTTCCAATATCTCAGGGACTCCACAAAGAAGAGGGAGTCAAACTTTTCTCCAAAGCACCTGAGGATAGAACAAGAAGCAATGGGTGGAAACTAATCAAGAAGAGAAGCAACTTAGAACTAAGGAGAAATTTCCTGACAGTTAGAACAATCAATAAGCGGAACAACTTGCCTGCAGAAGTTGTGAATGCTCCAACACTGGACATTTTTAAGAAAATGTTGGATAGCCATTTGTCTGGTGTAGGGTTTCCTGCCTAACCAGTGGGTTGGACCTCCAAGGTCCCTTCCAACTCTGTTATTCTATTCTATTCTGTTCTGTTCTGTTCTGTTCTGTTCTGTTCATTAATTATTTTATTACTACTATCCAGCTAAATACCCCTGAATTTTTCCTAGCAATTTTCTTTTAGTTTCACAAAGGAAAATATTGTGTCGCCCTTTCTTCCAGGATTCTTCAAATCTATTCCAGGTTTTTGCACAGTTTTATGCTACAAAGATTTGCAATATTCATAACTATTGTTGCCTGTTCTTTTGAAACTGAGATATGAACAAAGCCCATGACTTTAACGTTGACAAGAATCCCTTGATTGCAACTAGTACTTTATATCCATGAAATATATTATAGTCCCTCCTTTAACTGTAGAGCATGCTACATTATCATGACAGTGAAACATGGGCTCACATAGATTGATGAATCTTTTTCTGGCATCAACACTTTCATAAGGGGTTGTTCTGGTGAAAAATGTAGTTGTCTGTTTGTCCTCTGTGTCATCATTTAAGTGCAAAAATTAGAAAGGAAAAGACCTAGGATCTCTTTACTGAGTAAGAATGTTCATGGATCACTCTAGAAATGATTTTCACCTATGGGTGTTGCAGTGCTCATTAGGAAATTTTAACCAATTTTTGTTGTTTTTTTAATTTGTATCAGAGATTTTCCCCTACATAAAAAATAAACATATAAAAATATATGTTTTTATATTCACAAAATATAAAAGAATAAAAGATTATATTACCTGATTCCCTTCTCTTATGCAAGTCTTTTAAATCAGCAAATTCATAAATCACCAATTAATTTTTTTTCACATTTTCAGCCAAAAGGAAGTGTGAATTTCCAGTCTTTTATACGCTTGTTTTAGCCTTGATCAAATAGGTCAATTTTGCCACTTCTGCAAATTCCACCATCTTCAAAGTTTACTCTTCTATTGTAGGTATTTTAATATTTTTCCATCTTCGTTTGTATAGTAGTTTTGTTACTATATACAAAACTAATCTTCCATAATTGTTTTCCAATTGGCATCTATAAGCAGATATATGTACACACATATACACACATACACACACACACACACATGCATATATATATATATATATATATATATATATATATATATATATATATATATATATAAGCATGTATATGTGTGTGTGTGTGTGTGTGTGTGTGTGTGTGTGTGTGTATCTATATCTTCAGCTTCATGCTTCTGGGAGCATGAAGCTGAAGCCTGAAGATGATGAATGAGACTTCGTCAAACGCCGCCAAGACACTTCCAATTTTACACGGGAGAAACCCGAACAACCAAAGACCTATATGTGTGTGTGTGTGTGTGTGTGTGTGTGTGTGTATGTATATATATATATATATATATATATATATATATATATATATATATATATATATATAGAGAGAGAGAGAGAGAGAGAGAGAGAGAGAGAGAGGGGGGGGGGAGAGAGAGAGAGAGAGATATTCTGTTTTATCATGTACTTCTAAAATATTAACAAAAACTTATACGGTTTTACAATCATGTGTTCATCATTTCTACATAATTCCATTTGAAATTCTTTTTTTACTACATGTTGTTTAATTCCAGTTATTTTTTATTTACAGTATATTAAATTTCTTTCTTAATTATGCATATACCGTAGAGCTAAAAACCAAATAGGAACCTTGGAGTCCTAGGTGATGATCACTTGAATATTTGCCAGCAGGGTGCAGCTAAAGCTAATACAATCCTGAGTTGTATAAACACAATTGTATAGAATCAAGGTCATGTGAAGTATTAGTACTGCTTTATAAAACCCTAGAAAGACCACACTTGGAATACTGCAACCAATTTTGGTTACCATGCTACAAAAAGATGTTGAGACTTTGGAAAAAGTTCAGAGAACAATTAAGATGAGCAAAGGTCTGAAGACTAAAACATATGAAGAGCAATTGCAGGATTTGGGTTTGGCTAGTCTAAAGAAAAGAAGAATTAAGGGCAACGTGATAGCAGTATTCCAGTATTTGAGGGACTGCCACAAAGAAGAAGGCGTCAAATTATTCTACAAAGCACCATAGGGCAGGACAAGAAGCAATGTTTGGAAACTAATCAAAGAGAGAAAAACTTCCTAACAGTCGGGACAATTAACCAGGGGAACAGCTTACCTTCAACACTGGAGGTTTTTAAGAATAGACTAGACAGTCACTTATCTGAGAACGTTTATAGATTCTTCTGCTTGAACAAAGGGTTGGCCAAGAAGACATCCAAGGTCCCTTCCAGTTCTATTCTATTCACATTTCTCTGCAGTCAATTGTTATCTTGACTTCATTTTAAGCTTTCCATATTCCTGTACTAACAAATATTAATCTATTAACCATTTCTCTTTGCCAGCCCAATTCTTGGGATGGAATGCTGTGTTTTGTTTTGCATGTACTGAAAAAAAAAAGATAAAAAAGGACTTTTCCAAAATTCTTTTATAGATTTTGATCAAGCTGGATTGCCCATTTAGAGAACACTGATAATCTGTCAACTTGATTACAGTAGTATTCCCATAATAAATGTTTGCTGTTGCTGGAAGAACTTGTGTCAAAATCAATTCATCCAAGGCAACAAGAAATTAAACATTAAAAACACAATTGGGATATATGAGAAGTTCTGAAATGGATTTAGCTGGAATGACATGATCATGAGAATATCTGTGTAGTTGCTAAGACTCAACATCAACTTAATGGCATATAATCAATCAGCAAATGAATCCATTACAAAAATAGCAACATGACACTTCATACCATAAATAGAGTAATAACTATGTGAACAGTACTACTCAGCAGTCAACTAAATGAAAACATTTGGTAAACATGAATTTATTATTTATTATTTAATCAATTTATAAGGCCATCCAAAATCTCAAAATGTTAACTCCATATTATACCAGAAATATAACAATAAACTGGACATCAAGTTATCAAACTTTGTCAAATCTTCTTTCTAGGACATAGCATATAAGCAAGGGATGCTTGGGATGCTATATTTCCTCTTCACGATGTGTTTTCTTCCTTACCTTCTGGGAGGAGGCTTCATGGTATCCAGAGCAGGACATCCAGATTCAGTCATAGTTTTGTTCCATATAGCACCAACCTGGTGAACTTTTAATTTTCCTCTTTCTGCTATATAGTCCCAATGGATAGTATAAGCCCTATCCCCCAAAATAAACCCTAGTTAAGATTCCGCCCACTCTGGGGTGCATGGGATGGGATAAGATGCATGGGGAAAAATTAAGCTAGGGTGGGGATGGAGGAGTGGAGCTGCCCCTATTTACCAGGCCTTGCACACCCCAACACCTGCCTTGCCGGCCTACTTCTGCGATCACTTGCCAATTGATCCGGATTATCCGGAGCTCTGTTATTGGCTGAAGAAGCCTTTCCTGAAGGGCCTCTGACAGTGAAACAGAGACTGGGGGCGTAGCACATGTCAATCCAGACCTCGTTTCTTGGCTGCTGAGGCCTTTCCTGAAGGCCTCTTTTGGCAAAATGGAGGCTGGGGGTGACATGCAAAAGCAGCAACAGGTGGCCACAGAAGAAGAGGACCGGCAGTGGGCTCCTGCTCGCCAGGGCTGTTGGTGCTGTCCCACAAGGTGAGTTAGTGGAAGACACCCCCTGAAAATAAGACCTGGTGTCTTTTTTGGTGGCAAAATATATATATAAGATCGGGTCTTATTTTCAGGAAAACATGGGTGCATGTGTATGTGCGTGTAGGTGTGTGTGTGGATAGATGGATAGATAGATGGATAAAGCAATAGAGAGATAGAGATGATAGAGAGAGATGTATGTAGTATGGGTATGGGTAGATATAATTTTCTCATAGTTCCCATCACCAATCTCTTTCCACTTATGACTGTATGACTTTAACTTGTTGCTGGCAATCCTTATGATTTATATTGATATACTGACCATCAATTGTGTTGTAAATGTTGTAACTTGATGAACATATTTTTTCTTTTATGTACACTGAGAGCAAATGCACCAAGACAAATTCCTTGTGTGTCCAATCACACTTGGCCAATAAAAAATTCTATTCTATTCTATTCTATTCTATTCTATATTTTATTTTGAGACTAGGCAACAGAATTTCATTTTTAATGTGGGCCAGTGTGCTCACAGTAAAAAATGACAATAAAGGCTATCTTATCACCTAAAAGTCAAACAATGGCAATAGTTATTTATCTTGCATGCAGATAATTAGGACATCCAGAAATTGCTTGGTTTTCTCTTTTTCCTCTTCTATCGGGGAAGAGTGTGTATTATGTTGGACAGAATATCCATGTTGCAAGTATGTGCTGGGCAGCTTCAAATTCAACGTATACAGTATTTTAGAATCTGGTCTAATGGGACTCCACAACGTTATTCCTGCCCATCTGCAGATTAGGACCATGGAAGTATATAAAAGGTCACCCGGATGTCTTTTACTCTACAGAGAGGTTGATAATCCTGCTTTTCTGCACACTCATTCTTGGTTAAAGGAACCAAAGTCACTGTTGTGACCAAGACCCAAGTAGTGATTACTAAACACAATTCAGTCCTCAACAAACTTATTTTATTAAAACAGCTGAGAATTAATTCATTCTCAGCTTCATCCAAAACAAAATTCTTAATAACCAGTCTGTCGGCCTTATTACCAACCTTTGATGTCTTTGGCAACCTGCCAAAGGCTTTTCTTGGCAAAACCCCGCAAGATGGCACCAACAAAGGCTGCCTCGGTGAAATGCTCTCAAATGATTTTATTTATTTCTTTATTTCTAATTGTTCTCTGTGACTCACAATGGATTTCCTACTCACGAGATCATCTACTAAGAATTAAGCAACATTTCTTTAAGGAGCAGCTTTCTGTGATCTCAACCCCCTGTTTTTACAAATGCGGATGAGACTGGAAGAACAAAGGAAGAGGCAATTCCCCCGGAGCCATGGATTACCAAAAAAACCCAAAGGCGGCGCAAATGGAAAGGAGGTAATCGGGCTGGGATCTTAAACAAATTAAAAAAGAAAAGAAATAAAACCCCTCTGCCTTCAATTTTCCTAACAAATGTACTTTTACTTGCAAATAAGATGGACGAAATGCTCCTCTTAAACAAATACTATTCTGATTTTTGCAACTCAGCAGTCCTATGTTTCTTTGAAACCTGGTTAAATAAATCAATTGACAATAGTATCCTGCATATTCCAGGTTTTCAGATTATACGATCAGACAGAATTTCAGAAGCATCTGGTAAAATGAAGGGTGGAGGTTTATGTCTATATATATATATATATCAGCTGGTGTCAGGATTTATCTGTAATTTACAAATTCTGCGACAATTTAGAGACTTTAATTATCAACTGCAAACCATACTATTTGCCTCGTGAATTTTCCTCATTTCTTCTAATTGCTGTTTATGTACTACCTCAATCCTCTGTAAACAAGGCATTACGAACTCTAGCTGACCAAATCATGGAGGCTGAAGTCAAATACCCTGATTCACTGGCCATTATTTTGGGAGATCTAAACAAAGCAAACTTAAGGAAAGAACTACCAAAATACTTTCAGCATGTCAATTGTCCCACTAGAGGCAATAATACGTTAGACCATTGCTACACAACACTAAAAGTTGCTTATTGGTCTTTACCACGGGCAGCTGTAGGACACTCTGATCATTGCATGATTCACCTTGTACCTGCTTACAAGCGAAGACTTAAAACCACAAAACCAACAATTAAATCAGTGAAAATCTGGACGGAGGAGTCAAAATTAAAGCTGCAGGCCTGCATGGAACATTTTTGAAGATACCTCTGCAGACCTGGATGAACTCACAGATACTGTAACATCATATGTCAGCTTCTGTGAAGACCTATGTGTACTGACAAAGAACTAGCAAATATTCAGTAACAACAAACCTTGGCTCACACCTAAACTTAAGCAGCTACATCATTCCAAAGAGGAAGCCTACAGGAAAGGTGATAAAATGCTGTACAATCAGGCCAGAAATGTACTAACAAGGGAGATCAGAGCAGCAAAAAGAAGCTACTCTGAAAAGCTAAAGAATCAGTTTTCAGCCAATGAACCAGCAAACATGTGGAAAACTCTTAAAAATATCACTGGCTATGGTAAACCTCACTCCCAGGCTGAAGGAAATCAACAACTGACAGATGACCTGAACGTGTTTTACTTCAGGTTTGAAAGGAAACTACAGCCACCTATCTCCATAACCCCCATCTCAGACACACCAACAACAGCCAAGCCTCCTACAACTGACCACATCCCATTGGGTTCACAACCTCTAGTGATCACAGAAAAGGCAGTGCAGGACCTATTATTGAAATAGACCTATTTTGTCTATTTCACAGACAAAAGCCAGGTAAAGCTCCAGGCCCAGACAAGATAATTCCGTCTTACTTAAAAGTCTGTGCTGACCAATTGGTCCCCATCTTCACCCATATCTTCAATAAATCACTAGAGATGTGCTATGTGCCTTCTTGCTTCAAACACTCTACCATCATTCCAGTGCCGAAGAAGCCCACTATCAAGGAACTGAATGACTATAGACCAGTTGCTTTAACATCTGTAGTCATGAAAGCCTTTGAAAGGCTAGCGCTTTCCTACTTGAAAACCATCACAGATCCGCTGTTAGATCCCTTGCAATTTGCATACCAAGCAAATATAGCAACAGATGATGTTGTTAATATGGCTCTGCATTACATCCTACAACATCTTGAATCTCCAAAGACCTATGCAAGGGTCCTCTTTGTAGACTTTAGTTCAGCATTCAATACCATTATTCCAGTCACTCTTCTAACTAAGCTAAACCCCTACAAGTATCTGAACAGACTTGTAAGTGGATCACAAGCTTCCTAACAAACAGGAAGCAGCAGGTGAAGCTAAGCAGGGTCATATCAGATACCTGTACAATTAGCACAGGGGCCCCCCAAGGCTGTGTGCTCTCCCCACTTCTCTTCTCTCTGTATACCAATGACTGCATCTGATCCATCTGTTAAACTACTGAAATTCGCAGATGACACAACAGTGATTGGTCTCATTCGAGACAATGATAAATCCACATATAGACGAGAGGTCGAACGACTAGCCTTGTGGTGCAACCAAAACAATCTGGAACTGAACACACTCAAAACCGTAGAAATGGTGGTAGACTTTAGGAGAAACCCTTCCATACTTCCACCTCTCACAATACTTGACAACACAGTATCAACAGTAGAAACCTTCAAATTTCTGGGTTCTATCATATCGCAAGATCTCAAATGGACAGCTAACATCAAAAACATCATTAAAAAAGGACAACAAAGAATGTTCTTTCTGCGCCAACTCAGTAAGCTCAAACTGCCTAAGGAGCTGCTGATCCAATTCTACAGAGGAATTATTGAGTCTGTCATTTGCACCTCAATAACTGTCTGGTTCGGTTCTGCAACCCAATAAGAAAGACACAGACTTCAGAGGATAATTAGAACTGCAGAAAAAATAATTGCTACCAACCTGCCTTCCATTGAGGACCTGTATACTGCACAAATCAAGAAGAGGGCCGTGAAAATATTTGCAGATCCCTCGCATCCTGGACATAAACTGTTTCAACTCCTATCCTCAAAACAACACTATAGAGCACTGCACACCACAACAACTAGACACTAGGATAGTTTTTCCCTGAAGGTCATCACTCTGCTAAACAAATAATTCCCTCAATATTGTCAAACTATTTACTAAATCTACACTACTATTAATCTTCTCATCATTTTCATCACCAATCTCTTTCCACTTATGACTGTATGACTGTAACTTTTTGCTATCATTAAGGGTTAAATTGCAACCTATGATCATCATTTGTGTTGTAAATGTTGTATCTTTGATGAAGGTATTTTTTTTCTTTTCTTTTTTCTTTGTCTTGTATGTACACTGAGAGCATATGCACCAAAAGAAATTCCTTGTGTGTCCAATCACACTTGGCCATAAATTCTATTCTATTCTATTCTATTCTATTCTATTCTATTCTATTCTATTCTAAAAAAGTTCAAGAGACGCTGACAAGAAGCATAGAAATCAACGTTGCTTTTCTACAAAGAACCCAACAGCTTGTTGCTGCTCTTTTAAGCCTTATGGGAGTGGCCAATCATCTTCTTGCCTTATTTCTGAGTTGTCCTTTTTCCTTCAGCTGCTCTTGCCTTCTAGCAGCTCTTTGCATGTGTGCCCTAGGAACAGGCTCTTCCTGTTCCTCTGACTCTCTGCTGCCTGCCTCTGGAGGCTCCAGAGTCCGCACATCACTCCCAGATGGCCCTGGCCCCATCTCTGCCTCCGAAACAGAGCCCTCGTCTGGGCCTTGCCCTGACTCCAGGACTGGCCCATTGTCCTCCCCAGCCTCCTCACTATCCAACTCCACTGCCAGTCTGCAGACTGCTGGCGGACTACAACAGTCACTTCAGTGTTCTTATGACATGCTGTTTTGTTTTCTGGTTTAAGTTTTATAACTTTTGTTATTGTTATTTTTTAATATCATATTTCAGTAACGATCTGAAAGAGACCAATTACTCATGTCCCTTTCACATTTCTTGATCATATGTTTTTGTCATCTTTTGCCCTTAAGATAAAATAAAAGATTTATAAATTCACTTTCTACCCCAATTCTACAGAGGAATTATTGAGTCTGTCATTTGCACCTCAATAACTGTCTGGTTCGGTTCTGCAACCCAATAAGAAAGACACAGACTTCAGAGGATAATTAGAACTGCAGAAAAAATAATTGCTACCAACCTGCCTTCCATTGAGGACCTGTATACTGCACAAATCAAGAAGAGGGCCGTGAAAATATTTGCAGATCCCTCGCATCCTGGACATAAACTGTTTCAACTCCTATCCTCAAAACAACACTATAGAGCACTGCACACCACAACAACTAGACACTAGGATAGTTTTTCCCTGAAGGCCATCACTCTGCTAAACAAATAATTCCCTCAATATTGTCAAACTATTTACTAAATCTACACTACTATTAATCTTCTCATCATTTTCATCACCAATCTCTTTCCACTTATGACTGTATGACTGTAACTTTTTGCTATCATTAAGGGTTAAATTGCAACCTATGATCATCATTTGTGTTGTAAATGTTGTATCTTTGATGAAGGTATTTTTTTTCTTTTCTTTTTTCTTTGTCTTGTATGTACACTGAGAGCATATGCACCAAAAGAAATTCCTTGTGTGTCCAATCACACTTGGCCATAAATTCTATTCTATTCTATTCTATTCTATTCTATTCTATTCTATTCTATTCTATTCTATTCTATTCTAAAAAAGTTCAAGAGACGCTGACAAGAAGCATAGAAATCAACGTTGCTTTTCTACAAAGAACCCAACAGCTTGTTGCTGCTCTTTTAAGCCTTATGGGAGTGGCCAATCATCTTCTTGCCTTATTTCTGAGTTGTCCTTTTTCCTTCAGCTGCTCTTGCCTTCTAGCAGCTCTTTGCATGTGCCCTAGGAACAGGCTCTTCCTGTTCCTCTGACTCTCTGCTGCCTGCCTCTGGAGGCTCCAGAGTCCGCACATCACTCCCAGATGGCCCTGGCCCCATCTCTGCCTCCGAAACAGAGCCCTCGTCTGGGCCTTGCCCTGACTCCAGGACTGGCCCATTGTCCTCCCCAGCCTCCTCACTATCCAACTCCACTGCCAGTCTGCAGACTGCTGGCGGACTACAACAGTCACTTCAGTGTTCTTATGACATGCTGTTTTGTTTTCTGGTTTAAGTTTTATAACTTTTGTTATTGTTATTTTTTAATATCATATTTCAGTAACGATCTGAAAGAGACCAATTACTCATGTCCCTTTCACATTTCTTGATCATATGTTTTTGTCATCTTTTGCCCTTAAGATAAAATAAAAGATTTATAAATTCACTTTCTACCCCAATTCGCTACATAGCTCCATAGTTTTCTATTTTTTTTACTTCTTTGCTTCTATCATAACTTTATAAACTGCTTCCTACGTTGTCATTTATTCTTTAAATTTTTCATCTCTTATTTTTTTTAGGATTAGATCAATTTTATCCAACCATGACTTTCTTAGTCTTCCCTTTCTTCACCTATCCTTCATATAGTTGCTTTGTAAACTAGTTCTCTATCTCTCTCTATATCCACTTCAGCATACTTCTTTTATTCTGGTTTCTTTGGATTCAATTCACATATGTTCATCACTTATTCTTTCTTGATCTTATCTCTTGTTTTACCACACATGCTTCTTTAAAAAGCCATTCCTGCATTCAACTTCCTTTGATGTTTCTCTTGGTATATTCAACTCTGAATGGTCAATAGGGTACTGTGAATTTCAAAGGAAATGTAAGATTTGGAGTACATTTTAAACAGTAGCCAAGATATGCTGCTGAACATTGTCTCTCATTCTGAATATCCTTTATTAAGAGCCATGTTATCTAGTTTTATTTGAATTTTTTATTGTTTTACATTGTCATGTTATCTTTTGAGTGTATGAAGTAATGAGCATTGATGTAATAAAATTGAAGTCAAGTAAAAAAAAAGAGATCAAATCAGAATAGATAACAGTGGAAGTAAAGAAAAATAAATTATTTTGAACTGATACAAAAATTGTTGTAGTGTTGGCATCAGCCCTGCTTTCCTTTGTCAGGGTACTAAGCTTCATCTTCCAATTAATTGTGCAATTATGCACTTGGAGAGCACCCTTACCTAATCAAGAGAAGCTTATAATGACTTATCTAGATATGTTGAGGGGCAAAACAAAATGTGTAGCTGCTTTCCTTTACAACAGAAGAATATCACATTTCCAATTCCTCAAAAAGTAGGTCTAAAATAAATATGTATGAAAAGTACAAAAGTACAAAATAAAGTACTATTTTGAAAAAATTCCCAAGGCAACTTAAATGTTGCAAAAACTGCTTTAGAAGTTATTGTACGATTTCAACAGATTTGATATGTACGCCCTACCAGAGGTGAAATCTAAATTTTTTTGCCATCGGTTCTGTAGTCATGGCTTGGTGGGTATGGCTTGGTGGGTGTGTGACTGGGTGGGTGAGGCCAACATGACGTCACTCATGTCACTCTTTCTTCTCCCTTTCTCTCCCTTTTTTCCTTCCTTTCTTTCTTCTCTCTCTCTTGTCAGCCATGCTGTACCGGGGCTGTCATTTTGGTGGGGACGGCAGCTGACGGATCCAACTGCCCCACATTCCAGCCACCCGGGAAGCCTCACCCTGCCTCCACTTGCTAACCCTGCATCCTGTCGCTCGCTGGTTGCTTCTCTGCCCACACTTAACACCGCCGACACCGACACCGATGCTGCTGCTGCTGCTGCTGGGAGACTGGCTGAACGTGACCGAATGAGGCTTGCTGTCCTGCCACAAGTAATAGAAAGTGCCTAGGATCCAGGCTATGGTCAAATGAGAAAAGAGAGCGAGAGAGCAAGAGACCGATGGGGAAATGGTGACACCCGATTCTCAGGCAAGCATGGCAGGGCTTCAGGGAAGGGATTAAGCTGCTAGCTTCTTCCCCACAGCCCTTGATATCTCGGTCTTCCTTGGTCTCTTTCACTCTCTTTTTGCTCTGTGGGACTAAGCTGGGAGACAAAAGTGCCAATGAAAAGCTGTGATTGCTTGAGCCAGCCAATTTCCCCATTGCTCTCTCGCTCTCTGTTCTTGTCTCCCCAAGAACTGAAGCTTTCTTCAGCTGACTTGGAGCTCCCAAGCAGCCCGGAGGTCCCGCAATGAGGCGGATCCAGGCTAATGCCATTGTGATCCTGATCGTAGCCTAGACCCTAGGCACTTTCTATTTATTGTGGCAGGACAGCAAACCTCATTTGGCTGCATCCAGCCAGTCTCCCAGCAGCAGCATTGGCGGCGGCGGCGGCGGTGTTAAGAGTGGGCAGAGAAGTTCCGTCAAAGTCAAGCTCCATAAAGAAGAGGGGACAGACCCCCTTCTTGTAAGTACAGCGTTACCCCCTGAGCTCCTGGAGCCTGGTGCCTGCCAATGGGTTGCCGATTACTGTGGCTGCCTTACTGCAGAACCAGATGCTGTGCGGGCATGGGGAGGTCATGGGGGGGGGGAGAAAGGAAAGGAAGTGCATGGAAGTGTAAAAGTGTCAGCCGAGTTTGTGGGGAGATTGGCTGTCGAGGAGGAAGAGATGGAGTGGCAAAGCAGTGGGGATGGGCAGGGCAGTGCGGCTTGTGCCACGGGAATTGATGTATTTATTCCAGCATTTTTCTAGCACCTTACTCCCTCACCTGAAGCCCTGCCATGCTTGCCTGCATTCCACATGAGTTTCAGCTTGCCTGCCTTCTCAAGCTGGCCACCGGGATGCCGGGAAGGCAGCGTGGAAGGCAGGCAAGCATGGCAGGACTGCAGGCCATGGATCAGTTCAGGGGCATGGCCAGCCAGCCATTGCTCCCAGTTTGGCGAACCAGCCTCAGTCTTTGTTACCTACTCCCCCATTCCGGTCCGATCCACTAGCATTTCACCCCTGGGCCCTACATATGTAGTTAACATATATGATGACGATAGTGTAACACAAACATATCGATGCACATGGTTAAGTTATACTAGATGGATATACTACATCTCAGCATACTAGAAAATTGTATCGATTTTTATAATATGCCTTTTTATTGTAAAGGAGTCCTCTCAAAATTGCTGTATAATTTATTCTTCAGATTTAATGGGAGAAATGCAATACAGCATAAAAGGCTGAGTCAGAGACTAATGGAAATAAAATAGATGAAAGCTTGGTAGAAGATTTTTGCATGCAATAAATCAATCTAAGAATATCTGCTTCAAGCCAAACTACACATTACCACAAAGAAATAACCACCATTTCCAATTCAGAACATCATCTTCATTTGGGCTATGGCTCATGTTGTTTTAAAAGCACAGAGGGATATATAAAATTTTCCTTTGTTAGCTGTTCTTAGTCTCCTTCTGAAAGTATCATGTCAGGAAGAAATATCAGTGGTAAAACTTTTATTTTCTACCAGGAGTGTATCAAAGAATTTATATCTGGATTGGAAATATATCCTGTCAAATATATCTCTATTAGAAAATAAGGTTTGGTTTTTAAAATGGATATAAGTTGAAGGATTTGGAGGAAGAATTTACTTCCTCACTTACATCTGAGAGCTACCTGTAAACAGAAGAAGGGGGAAAAAAGGAGGGCATCAGATTCCATATGTAATTAATGTTGTTTTCCCTGATTAATCTTAAATGTATATTACTTTAAATATATATATATATATATATATATATATATATATATATATATATATATATATATATATATATATATATATATATATATATATATATTAGGACCTTCATTCTGTGGTGAAGCTACATTTATGACAGACTCATTGGATTTTGTTTTAAATTATAAAAATATTAGCCTCCACCCAGCCATGCGAAGCGTGCTTTGCTTTTGCTTTGCTTTTATGAATATTTAGAGTTGACTACCTTTAATTTAACAAGCATTAGAACCATGAGGGTGAACCTATGGCATATGTGACAGAGGGGGCATGCAGCGCCCTCTCTGTGGGCACACGAGTCGCCACCCCAGCTCAGCTCTGGCGCGCATGCGCGCACACCTCCCACTGGCCAGCTGGTTTTTGAGTCTCTGCTGCACATGAAGGGGGGGTGCATGCAGGGGAGCGCATGCAGGCGCGGGGGTAGGGCACATGCACAAGGGCAGGGGGCATGCACGGGGCTGCATGCACATTTTGGGGGTTCAGGCATGCATGCATGCTTTGGGCGGAAAAGGTTAGCCATCACTGCACTAGAAGATGATGAGTGAGATCTCATCGAAACGTTGCCTAAATACTTCCAATCTTACACGGGAAAAGACCCGAACATACCAAAACCTGCATACGTATACCAGTGAAAACCTACGAAAACACACACACACGCACACACACACACACACGCACACACACACACACACACACGCACACACACACACACAATAGGGTATAACCAACATCTATTATAAAGAGGCCCCAAAATATATTCTTAACTTTTGGTAGACAGCTCATCAGGTTGCCATTTGCTTCATATATCTAATGCTGAATCAGCTTTAACAATGTTTAACAGTTTAATTTTCATCTACATTTTTCCATTTAATCTTCATTTTTTTAATTTTTTTTAATTTTTTTTTATAAAAGGTTTTATTTTAACATTCATATCCAATAACATATTTAATGTACCATCATATACAATTAATCGGACCTGCCCGGTCACCACGCCCTTCCTACTCTCTTCCCTTCTCTACCTTCTTCTACTTTCCACAACTATCCTCCCCTTCTCTTATCTACCTCCTCTCCTCCTTCCTCCCTACTCCTTTCTTCTCCCTCTTCTATCCCTCTTCCTTCCTTTCCTCTTCCTCCTCTTCTCTTTCCTACCTCCTTCTCTTTTCTACTTCCTTCCTTCCCATCATTCTGAAATGATAGCCAGGCTGAGCCAGGTCTGAGATAGCCCGCCATTAACGAAGTGGAGCCACCTGGAATCTTCATTTATTTTGACTGCTCTTGGTTGACCAAACCTCAGATGGCTGCATTTACAAGCCAAAATCAGTATCATTAAGAAATCACTGTAAACCCATTGGTGTGGTGGGGAGAGGAGGATAGTAAATTATCAATCCGTTTCTTTGCTGCAATCAACAATTGGATTATGCAGATAAATCAAGGTTAAAAAAATAGAAACATAATTAAAATGCATTAATAAATTTAAAAAGGAGGAAGAATAAGTTACATAGCTATGCAATAACATAGGCTAGATTTATTATAATAAGTTCTGGCACAATAAAATGGCAATAAGACATCTTTACACATATTTATTTGTGAAAAAAATTTATAGCCTTTGGTCAACCACCAAATGCAGTAAACATATAACTGGTGTTTCATCCTTAAATGGATAAAATTAGCTTACTACAATCAATATAATTACAACAAAGACAGTTTTGTATTTTAATAACACTGTGAAACCATTTTGGTTATGCTTAGGCTCACATCTCGTCAATTAAAAATAATTTCTTTCTGAGAACCTTAAAAACAATAGATCCATTAAAGTCCTTTCCAATATCCCAATAAAACATATACTATAGAACCGTGATGGCGGCCCTATAGGGCCCTCTCTGTGGGCATGTGCACCATCGCCAGCTGCTCTTCTGGTTTTCAGTGTGCGCCTGCATGCCAGCCAGCTGTTCTTCATGTGCGTCAGAATATCAGAAACGAAAAGATTAGTTGGCCAGTGTGCATGCGCATGCCGGTCACCTGGTCTTCAGGTTTCCAGTGCTCCAGCGTGCATGAAGAGCAGGTGGCCAGCACACATGTCTGTGCTGAAAACCCAAAGACCAGGTGGCTGGCAACCACATGCGCACTAGCCAGCTGGTCTTTGGGTTTCTGACACTCTGGTGCACATGAAGACCAGCTAGCCGGCACGCATGCGTGCATCGGAAACCAGAAGAGTAACTGGTGATGGTGCACATGTCCACAGAGAGGGCTCTGCGTGCCACCTCTGGCACACATCACGGCCCTAAACTAAATAATTTAAATCGGTAGTTTTCTTACTATATTTTTGTTGATGTCAATAGTTAGTACAATGCTTAATAAACTCTTTTAATGTTCACTGGTGAGCATCACAGTGACCTAATAGCAAAATATTGATATTTTTTTTTCCTGAGAAAGATAGTGTCCTAGTGATGAAGAGTCTTGCCTCCCACTAGGAAGGTTGAGAATTCAATTCTAGGTAGCAACAGATGTTTCTCTCTTAGAACACAAATAATATCTGCTATGAACTCCATAAAGGCATCAGGAAGGGCATCCACACAGCTCCATCCAGTCGCCCCAATTCTACTCTGAATTAAGGAACTACATACATGGTTGCTAAAAAGAAAAAGACTGATATATTCTTCCCATGTTTATAAGGCCAGAGTTTATAATCCTATAGAAAGGGCAGTGTAGAAATCCATGAGCTAGATATGTAGTAGTTATAGGGGAAATGTTATCTCATTTTCCATCTAACATTATTAAGACTATGGTGTTGAAGTAAGCTAAGGAAAAATATGACTTCAGTAACAAAAAATATGACTTCAGAAAATATGACTTCAGTAACAGAGTTATTAATGCTTGGAACACACTACCAGACTCTGTGGTATCTACTCAAAATCCCCAAAGCTTTAACCAAAAACTGTTGACCTCACCCAGTGGTGGGATTCAGCCAGTTCGCACTACTTTGGGAGAACCGGTTGTTAACTTTCTGAGCAGTTTGGCAAACTGGTTATTGGAAGAAATAAGCTGAAGTGAGCAGCTTTCTATTAGTCAGATAACAACAAATATTGGTTTGAAAAGTAAATTTCAACTTCACTGACTAATCCTTTTGCTAGCAGATCATTCAGATTGACATAAGGGGAACATGGAGAATCACAGCAGCAATTATTAGCACTGTAATATGAGCTAACAATGGATTAGCAAATAGAAATCTTTAACCATGGGGGTTAGAAGGGAAACCAATCCAAGTTCTGTTCTTATGTTCTAGATGCAGTTAAGGGTTTAGAGCTAACTTTTTCTTCGACATACAGCATATATTGGAACCATATGAACAATGTGGACATGGTTTCACCTTAAAAGAAACCCAATAGTGCTTTTTCAATGGTTTTCAGTATTTCTTCCCTTTGAAGATCTGGAAAAATAGAAAGTCAGCCTATGATATTCTGGTGTATTTACTCAATGACCATGTACGTATTAATGCTAGGAATGAGCATATTTTTGATTAGCAATATCTGTAGCTTATACTTTTTTTTGTGAAGTTGAAAGCCACAGTGGAAAGGTTCATCATGTACAGTGGGCAGGTTCGTCTGCTGCATATAATGGTGTGTGTGTGTCAGATTTTCAGAGTTTAGGGAGAATTTGGGAATTTGATTCTTGTAATTCCATATTAAACTTTTTTATGGCACATGGTTTTGTCTGAAGTTGTTCAACAAGGTTTTAGGGAACTATAAAAAGCAAGAATGTAGAACACATCTCCTTTAAAAAATAATAATAATTAGACTTCCATACCGTCCATCTCACCGTGACAACATTAGACAACTCTCCTTATTTCCTGGTTTGCTTTAAACATGGTTTAGAATATAAGCCATAGTCAGTTCACAAAAAATACCTAACCATGGTTTGAAAGCCCAAATTACAGTTTAACATATTAAGTTGGGAGTAGAGTTCACTACAAATTTCTGTGTGAGCCTAAGAATGTGGATTACTAATATCAGAGTCATAATATCAGATTGATCTCTATATCCTTACAAAGACTATCTTACTTTATGCTATTATGAACATAATATGTATTTCATAGGTGGAACATGGTATATAAGAGTAACAAATGATAACATAAATAAAAATCTAATTGAATTAAGACACTAGCGATTCAACACATGGAAGGATTCACATTAGATACAGAAGAAAACCACACATTTAACTGAAGGGAAAACTGTAATGAAGGTTGGCATGAATATAAGTAAAATTTTCTGTGCCATCTGGGACAGAACCCTGATTTGCCAAGAGAGTTGTGCTTATACACAAGAGAGTGTTTATTTCTCCATCAGATCTACTAAATGAATGCAGTTTAGGCAGAAATGGGATTGAAGCCTGTATGTTTGTGCTCTTCTCTAGCCAGTTTTAAGTTTCACGTTTTAGAAAATGCTAAAAACTACTGTATGTTTAGTCTACAAACTTCTGCATAAACAAGAGTTTCTTGAGAGTCAGAAAAGTCAAGATAGCCACCGTACAATTAAAGCCACACCACTGTTTTTTACAAGCATCACAGCATATAAAAAAGGTAAGACTTTGATCACATTGCATCTGCCACACCCACACACCCACACTTTCAGGGTACTCTGACTGCAAACATCTACTCAGTGATTTTGAGGACGCCAGAGTGAAGCCCCCACCAAATTATCTGGGGGGGGAAATACAGTGATGTTCAGTTGGTTGTAGATGCAACAGCAAAAAAAAAAGAAACATTGATTTTTAATGGATTTGTTACCTTGGAAGATTGTGCATGTTAGTCACTTGGTTCCAAAGCAGAAATTTCTGGAGATATTAACTAAATTTCAGACTGAGCATTAAAGTGAGATGACAATAAATGTGAAATAAATAATGAAAAGGATTTTAAAAAGACTTTTAAAAATGATGTTTCATAGTTACTGTCCACTTTTTATATTGCATTGTCTTTAAACATGGCTCTCTTCCTACAAGGACAGCAGCTGAGTTTATCAGGGGCTAAGTGATCATACAGGTGCCCCCTTTCCTCAAAATGCCTAAAATAGCACATCCGGCATGTTGCTAATGGAACAAAGTGTGACATTCTTATATTACTTCTAGGCCAGCGATCAAGTGCTTTGCTTTGATCAGTCCTTTATTTTTCCTATAAGAACAACTTTTCATCATAATTTCTTTGATTCCAGAGAGGACCATAAGGTTGCAGCTTAATGTTCATGAAATTGCTAGTTTTAACAATATGACATTTTAATCACCATTCACACTCTTAATTTTTTTAAAAAGTTTTTTTTTTTTAGAGTGTGACTTTCACAGATTTTTCTTACATCTAACAGAATTCTTTTGTTCTCTGCCCCACTTTGGGAATTCTGCCTTTGTATGTGATTGTCACTCTCTCAGATCCTAAAATTACTTTAAATCTTAAAGAAGACTACCTATGGGTGACTTTTCTCATTAAAAGAAATAGCCTAAAATAGCACAGTGGGTGGCTTGAATCTTTTGATATAATACTGTATAGAGTTTTATAAGATTTTAGGAAGATCTTCTGATTTACTACACAGAATCTCTTTTATAAAGGCACACACCTTGTTATGAGCTGAGGAGTTGTAATTTTTTAATGTAAATGATTAAAGTAGTTATATGTAAGAAGTATTTTTTTTTTGAAGTTCTTAAGATTTGCAATGACTATCAAATGAGATTAAGTCAAGGAATTTTATTTTGCTGCAGTGCAGTGGTACTGCTACCTTTCAATACCATCCTGGATTTTTATTTACAGATTCTTCTGCATTTTTAATGGATGAAGTTAGCCCATTGCAAGATCAGCTCTGTTTTGTCCCTTCTTCTTTGCTGGTGCCACAACCCATAAAAGATAATGTATTCCCAATTACCCCTGGCTTATGTATAATTATTTAAATGAACCAAATCATTGCTCTGACATGAGATGATAATTTCATGCCACATGTTCCTTCAGTCATCAGAGTTTGTTGGCCAGCCTGTTGCCCATTTACAAAGCATCATAAAAGGTCCTAGGAGACACCTGGGAGCTCTTCTGTAGCTCAGAAGTATAATTTTCACTTAAACTCTTCAAAGTAGACTTTAATGATCTCCAAGCATCACTCCTGTCATGCAGAGGGACAAAAATAATCATTGCCAATAACTAAATATGCCTGGGGAACTGATGTTGCACAGCATGTGTTGTGAGGAAAAGGGAGGGATATCCAAAGGTATAATATAAGATGGTGGCAAAAAAACAGCTAAAGCATGTTATATAACCAAAGTGTCTAAATAATCTTCCAATTTGTATATATATATATTCTTTTTCTGTGATGAAATTATTGCTCTATTAATTTCACCCTGCAGTTACTTTGATTATTGTATCATCTAAGTTTCATGTTCAAGAAGAATAGTATGTGAAAATTTTATATTGTAAATTAAAAATATTTGTGTTGTATAAACAGAAATGTAATCAGATTTTTAAAAATGTTTACAATGAAGGAAAAGTCCTGTGTTCAATGGATTCTTAATAAGCAAGCATCAATGTATTATGTTATTTACCTAGAGAGGGGAATGTTAGAATTGCTAAACTATCTTTTCCTCAGTTAAAGAAGTTCAGATTTGGCATTTACTTCTCCAAAAGGCTAATCAGAATATTTTGATATCAGATAACGAAGTTGAAATTTAGCATTTACAAAAACAAGCAAAATGTTCAGTTTTGGTATCAATATTTTCCAGAATACTGGGAAAATTCTAGTCTGAGTTTTCCACATCAGGTATAAAACATAATATTTATTATTTCTTTAGCTTTATTATATTTATACTATGCTTAGTAGTTCCAAGTGCATAGCACTTCTTTCTTCAATTTTTACCCACAACAATCCAGTGTGGTACATTGGCCTGAGAGAGTAACTATTCAAAAGTCTACCAGGCAGCTTCTCTGACTGAGGTTGACTTGAACATGTATCTCCCAGGTCTTAGTCCAGCATCTTAATCAATGAACCACACTAGCATTCTTATTACCCAATACCAGGGGTGAAATGCTCCTGGTTTGGACCGGCTCGCGCAATCCAATAGCGATGGTGGCTGCTGGTTTGGAGAACTGGTAGCAAAAATCCCTGGCCCTGCCCCCTGCCTTTGCTGAGCCGCACCATCAGCAGAGGTTTTTTTTTTTTTTTACTTTTAAAAGCAGGTTTTTCTTCAGCTGAAACATGCCTCTAAAAGCTAAAAAAAAGCCTTTGAGGATTCCGCCCCTCAGCTGAGATCGGCAGAGCCTTTAAACTTTAAAAAAAAATATTAAAGCCTTCTCTGGCGATCTCACCTGAGTTCCTCATCAGCAGAACCTTAAAAAACATGTTTTCTACAAGTAAGAGTAGTGATTCTAAGGCACTTACCTGATTACTGATCCAACACATGGCTTTTTTCCCAGCCCAAAAGCAGTTTCACTTTCAGCACCAGACAGAATCAATTGCTTAGCTAATCTATTTCCTCAGTGAGCAACTAATGCTGGCTAGCTTTGCTGGCTGAGGAACTCTGGGAATTGAAGTCCACAAACCTTAGTTACTCAGGTTGGAGACCCCTGATTTAAAAATATAAATATAAATAAAATAAAATAAAATAATAAAATAAAATATTTGTGCAGCTTTCTGAGATTTGGTGTGTTTCTGTACTGTTTCACTCTAACTACACAAACACACAAAATCTCACAAAGCTGTATGTGGCATTGTGTGTGTGTGTGTGTGTGTGTGAGAGAGAGAGTTGTGTTGTGCGTGTGTAAAGTGTGAAAGTTGGTTTTTGAGCTTTTTGTGGCTGTGTGAAGTATGAAGGGCAGCTGCTTTTACACTGTGTGTGAGTCAGTTGTGTTGTGTGTGTGTAAAGTGTGAAAGTTGGTTTTTGATACCTCTTATTGTTTTTTATACTTTGTTTATTATATTATTTATTGTTATTGGCCACGCCCACCCATCCATCTGACCACCAAGCCACACCCACCAATTAAGCCACACCCACACAACCGGTAGGGAAAAATTTTAGATTTCACCCCTGCCCAATACCTATGGCTTGAAACCATTCATTATTGCAAGTTATCTACCCCTATGTATACTGGAGTAGAGTTGACATCATGCTCTATGGCTATCATAGTTTCAGGGATGATAACATATCCCAAAAAAGGATGCACAAATATTTTTAAATTCACTTCAAAAGAAATAATATATATTGCTTTCAAATTTACAGTTAGATTATCATACCACCATATAGGCTATTATGATCTTCTATACTCTATCCTATCTTCCTTAATTATTTCTATTGTAACTTGTATTTCAATTTTCTTCCAATTGCTTTCTACGTTCTAATTGCCTGATTCTGATTTTTTACTTATATTCTGCAACAGCTGCTGCCAATCTTTTGGGAACCAGGGACTGGTTCTGTGAAGAATGTTTTTTCCATGGACTGGAGTTATTACATGTTGTAATATCTCATGTAAATAACACAAATTAATTTATGTTCAGTATGCTGTTCACATAATTTGTATAACAGATTTTCCTTTGGCTGCTTTGTGAATTCTTATAATCTCTCTCCCTCTCTCTCTCCCTCTCTCTCCCTCCCTCCCCCCCCCCTCTCTCTCTCTCTCTCTCTCACACACACACACACACACACACACACACACACATCTATCTATCTATCTATCTATCTATCTATCTATCTATCATCTATTTATCTATTGAATAGAATAAGATGTATTCAAATTGTATAGAAATTGCAATGCTGAATAAGTCTCATTATTCTCTACAAGGCTGTATGCTGGAAAGAACAGTGTCTACCTATCTCTTTTATCACAGGCTTTTGGATAAATTGTTCACTTTTGAAAAGTGATTTATTGATTTAATGTCGCTTCAGCTGTAAGACTCCAAATGTCAAGAGACGTAACATACATTAGAGGACTCCAAATAATCAAAATTATCAAACATATCAAGAAAAATATCAATAATAAATATCACTTGACATGCATTCAAATGGTAATATCATAAAATTATAACATAACATTGAGCAGTTTTAATAGGTTGATATAGTGAACATCAAATCCAGTTTTTCAGCTTGGACTTCAGTCACTAACTGCAAAACCTTCCCTACTGTATCTAAAATAGATTGCACAACTTAGGGGTTTTAAGGAAGACACAAGCATGATTTATTCTCTTTCCCAGCCACTCCTGTAATAAAAAGATAGGTAAAAAGTATGCAATCTATGCTATATATTAGTATATTCTGTATTCCCACCCCTTTATACATAGGCAGCAGTGATGACCTATTCCTCAGGCCACTAAAGGTTGAATTTTATGCCTACTGAGTCTCTTGACTTTGACTCATTGTCTGATTCCATGTGGGATATTGATTTGGTTTGAGCCAAATGGGCTATATATCATTGGTAGGAGTTTTTTTGTTTACTGCCCAGAAGCATAATGGTTCTATTTATCTTTAAGAAAAGCTTTGGTTTTTACATTTGGCTTTTGTCATTTACAAAATATCCCCTGCACATCCCTCTGAATAACCAGGAAAGAGAGATTCTGTCAATGTTGTTTTTACTAAATTTATTACCTTGGTCAACACACGTTTTGTTCAGCACTCCACTATATTGCTAGAAAATGTTTCCACAAGTATTTTGCTATATTTTCTTTTCTTACACATCTCCAAACTTACAGATATTTAATATACATCTCCTACTATGCTTTCTGCAAGTAACACTTCTAAGCAATGTGCCTTTTTGTGTTTGGTTTTCTGATACATAAAAAAGTATCAAAAAAGCGAGGCTGGATGTAATGCTAAAGCTAAAGATGACAGAAACTGGAGGGCCAGAAAACTTACAGAATGAGTTCAGGGGTTGTGAATGGTGTGTGCAAGTTGAAGATATGGATAAAACTACCATAAAGATACCATCAGTCAGATTACTGGGAAACAGAACACATAAAAGTTGGGAAATGAAGTGGGTGGGGCAACTACTGCCTCATTTAGCTGGTGAGAAAGAGGAGGAGAATAAGGAAAGAAATAACTAGAACTACGTCAGAATAAATGCAGCAGGTAGAGAAAGATAGACGGTAGAAGATGTATGGCAGAGCAGCCAAGACACATATCAAAAGACAAGGCTTTCACTCACTAGCCCATTTATGTGGAGAATCTAATAAAACAGATTCTATTAAATGGTTGAAAGGAGAATGATCTTAATCCTTACACTTATTTAAAGTAAAGGAAATTCTGGGAGAACAAGGCGCAACAAAACAGAATGGAACAGAACTGAACCACAAGCTCTCCAATTGAACATCAAACTGGGGTAGGGGGGGTTACTATCATCATCCCAATACAACTATGTGAGCCAACTGGGGAATGTTGGGAGAGGTAGGCAAGTAGGGGTAGGGAGCTAACTATGCATGTAAGATTGCATTATGAATTCTTCTCTTAGATTTCTATACTTACTGCTTCACTAATTCAATGTACAATAAGTGTACAATATTATTAGTATTAATATTAATGAATACTATTAATTAATTTATTTTAAAGTATTAATATATTTATTTATTAATCTCATTAATCTCATGACCAGCTGGGTGGCACAGTGGTTGCAGGCTAATTCTACCAACTGATAGCAATTCAATACGGACCAGCTCAAAGTTGACTCAGCCTTCCATTCTTCCAAGGTAGGTAAAATGAGGACCCAGATTGTTGGATGCAATATGATGATTCTGTAAACCACTTAGAGAAGACTGTAAATCACTGTGAAGCAGTATATAAGTCAGGGGCAGGTTTCAAAATCTGTCGTTACTGGTTCGCTCATGGGCGCTCATGCGCTCATGCATGTGATGCTTCTACGCATGCACAGAAATGTTCAGGCAGGTGGGTGGAGCCTCAGGCCACTGCTACCAGTTTACCTGATCTGGGGCGAACCGGTAGCAACCCACCACTGATATAAGTCTAGGTGCTATTGCTAAGTGCTTCTATCCAAGAAACTCTGGAAAGTGAACAAAATAAAAACAAAGGATTTTATTAAGACAAAAACCAACTAAAACTACACCAAGGCTCAATAAACATATGAAATCAGTAGATGTAGACATCAATACCACAATTTCCATGTTAACATCTCAACCACAATTTTTATTTATTTATTTATTTATTATTTAAATTTCTATACCGCCCTTCTCCCGAAGGACTCAGGGCGGTTCACAGCCAGATAAAAATACACAATAATATTACAATATAAATACAATTAAAATACAATTAAAAAACTTATTCAATTGGCCGAGATTAAAAATTTAGGATAAATAATAAAAAAACCCATTAAAAACCCATAAATTTAAAAACTAACCCAGTCCTGCGCAGATGAATAAATGAGTTTTAAGCTCGCGACGAAAGGTTCGGAGGTCCGGAAGTTGACGGAGTCCTGGGGGGAGTTCGTTCCAGAGGGTGGGAGCCCCCACAGAGAAGGCCCTTCCCCTGGGCGTCGCTAGACGACACTGTTGCGCTGACGGCACCCTGAGGAGTCCCTCTCTGTGAGAGCGCACGGGTCGGTGAGAGGTATTCGGTAGCAGTAGGCGGTCCCGTAAATAGCCCGGCCCTATGCCATGGAGCGCTTTGAAGACGTTCACCAAAACCTTGAAGCGCACCCGGAAGGCCACAGGTAGCCAGTGCAGTCTGCGCAGGATAGGTGTCACGCGGGAGCCACGAGGGGCTCCCTCTATCACCCGCGCAGCCGCATTCTGGACTAACTGAAGCCTCCGGATGCCCCTCAAGGGGAGCCCCATGTGCTCCACAATGCCTGGAGGAAATATACCAAGGAAGTTCACCTATACCTAGTTGATATACAGATTGTCTGATCTGTCAGAGCTGATATCCCCACTCATTCTTTATTGTTCATTTATGAAATGTGCGTTAGAATATTTAATAACTTATTCAGTAATAAGACATCACAATTATGCTGATTGCTACCACTGAGTCTTATCTTCTATATATGGTTAAATGGAAACTCTTCCATGCAATTACTGGGTTCTAGTGACATTGCCAGAGTGCTCTAAGGTTTCCTGTTCTATCTAATATTATTGCTAATTCTTTTTGACTTTGCTACTGGGAATAGCTTTGTTAAATCAATGCTAGCCCTGGGTCTACCAACAAACTCACATCGCTACTCGCTTTCTTTAATTCTTGTTTTGTTTTTGCTTAGATAAGGATATTAATTTTCTTTTGCTATAATCAAAGCCAGAGGCTTTAAGCTTGGGTGGAAAGAAATACCTAAGAAGAACACAGAACTAAGATAAATGCACCTGGCTTATGTTGTGACAGTGTTTCCATAGGTACAGCTTCAAAATATAGCTGCATCTACTTAGACATAGTTATACTGGGCAAGGAGGCCATAGTAAGCAATTTTAAAATCATGTTGATATTGATGAGACAACTGCACCTGTTGCCTGACTAATGAAAAAGCAACAGAGATATTCATATTTGATTGATATTCCTGAAACCAGGTCAATATCTATAGTAGTAGTGGGAAAACTCTTGTTCATTTATGTTAGACCTGTACACCGTTATTCATCAAGAGCTCAAGGTGGAATCTCTCCTAAAGTTTTTTTCTCCCTCACAATAGGTTGGGCTGAGATATTATGATTGGCTTAAGTTGCTCAAATGTGATAGTTCCATAACATAAATTTGAAAATCTCTTATAATCACCATCCGATTGCTATTACAAATATATGAAACCCCTCAAATGTATGGAATTTTAGATAGTCCAGTAAGAAACCCTTGAAAAAGGCACAAGAACATCTTTAAACATTATTTTTTGAAATCTTGCAATGGTTGTTCAATAATGGATACGCTGATGCCAGTGATAGATCTAACTGTTGTTGATATAAACATTGGAGTTATTGACAAATGAGGTACATGAAACTTTTTGGAACCATTGTCATTTCTGCCTCCCTTCTGATCATTAAGTAGATTTATTACTATATGAAGCAAATAAATTCTATGTAAACAATTTACTGATTTCAGTCACTTTCCTTTTTATTTATTTATTTTATTTATTTATTTATTTATTATTTAAATTTCTATACCGCCCTTCTCCCGAAGGACTCAGGGCGGTTCACAGCCAAATAAAATACACAATAATATTACAAAATAAATACAATTAAAATACAATTAAAAAACTTATTCAATTGGCCGAGATTAAAAATTTAGGATAAATAATAAAAAACCCATTAAAAACCCATAAATTTAAAAACTAACCCAGTCCTGCGCAGATGAATAAATGAGTTTTAAGCTCGCGACGAAAGGTTCGGAGGTCCGGAAGTTGACGGAGTCCTGGGGGGAGTTCGTTCCAGAGGTGGGAGCCCCACAGAGAAGGCCCTTCCTGGGCGTCGCTGACGACACTGTTGCGCTTGACGGCACCCTGAGGAGTCCCTCTCTGTGAGAGCGCACAGGTCGGTGAGAGGTATTCGGTAGCAGTAGGCGGTCCCGTAAATAGCCCGGCCCTATGCCATGGAGCGCTTTGAAGACGTTCACCAAAACCTTGAAGCGCACCCGGAAGGCCACAGGTAGCCAGTGCAGTCTGCGCAGGATAGGTGTCACGCGGGAGCCACGAGGGGCCCCCTCTATCACCCGCGCAGCCGCATTCTGGACTAACTGAAGCCTCCGGATGCCCCTCAAGGGGAGCCCCATGTGCTCCACAATGCCTGGAGGAAATATACCAAGGAAGTTCACCTATACCTAGTTGATATACAGATTGTCTGATCTGTCAGAGCTGATATCCCCACTCATTCTTTATTGTTCATTTATGAAATGCGTTAGAATATTTAATAACTTATTCAGTAATAAGACATCACAATTATGCTGATTGCTACCACTGAGTCTTATCTTCTATATATGGTTAAATGGAAACTCTTCCATGCAATTACTGGGTTCTAGTGACATTGCCAGAGTGCTCTAAGGTTTCCTGTTCTATCTAATATTATTGCTAATTCTTTTTGACTTTGCTACTGGGAATAGCTTTGTTAAATCAATGCTAGCCCTGGGTCTACTAACAAACTCACATCGCTACTCGCTTTCTTTAATTCTTGTTTTGTTTTTGCTTAGATAAGGATATTAATTTTCTTTTGCTATAATCAAAGCCAGAGGCTTTAAGCTTGGGTGGAAAGAAATACCTAAGAAGAACACAGAACTAAGATAAATGCACCTGGCTTATGTTGTGACAGTGTTTCCATAGGTACAGCTTCAAAATATAGCTGCATCTACTTAGACATAGTTATACTGGGCAAGGAGGCCATAGTAAGCAATTTTAAAATCATGTTGATATTGATGAGACAACTGCACCTGTTGCCTGACTAATGAAAAAGCAACAGAGATATTCATATTTGATTGATATTCCTGAAACCAGGTCAATATCTATAGTAGTAGTGGGAAAACTCTTGTTCATTTATGTTAGACCTGTACACCGTTATTCATCAAGAGCTCAAGGTGGAATCTCTCCTAAAGTTTTTTTCTCCCTCACAATAGGTTGGGCTGAGATATTATGATTGGCTTAAGTTGCTCAAATGTGATAGTTCCATAACATAAATTTGAAAATCTCTTATAATCACCATCCGATTGCTATTACAAATATATGAAACCCCTCAAATGTATGGAATTTTAGATAGTCCAGTAAGAAACCCTTGAAAAAGGCACAAGAACATCTTTAAACATTATTTTTTGAAATCTTGCAATGGTTGTTCAATAATGGATACGCTGATGCCAGTGATAGATCTAACTGTTGTTGATATAAACATTGGAGTTATTGACAAATGAGGTACATGAAACTTTTTGGAACCATTGTCATTTCTGCCTCCCTTCTGATCATTAAGTAGATTTATTACTATATGAAGCAAATAAATTCTATGTAAACAATTTACTGATTTCAGTCACTTTCCTTTTTATTTATTTATTTTTATTTATATCCCGCCCTTCTCCGAAGACTCAGGGCGGCTTACACTATGTTAAGCAATAGTCTTCATCCATCTGTATATTATATACAAAGTCAACTTATTGCCCCCAACAATCTGGGTCCTCATTTTACCTACCTTATAAAGGATGGAAGGCTGAGTCAACCTTGGGCCTGGTGGGACTTGAACTTACAGTAATTGCAAGCAGCTGTGTTAATAACAGACTGTCTTAGCAGTCTGAGCCACCAGAGGCCCTTTTGTCCAGCATTTTAAGAAGAACTGTCCTAATAATACAGAAAGGGAACTCTAAGTCACTATATAAATGTTAACTGGCCTCCAGTATTGATACATATAGTCATGGTAATGGTGACAACAATGAATCATGTTCAATATTCTCATTATATCTGTTATTATTTTCATTATATGTTATATATAACATAACAAAGTTTAGTGGTATGTTAAATATTAGTATTTTTTATTATGGAATAGTTTCTCATAGATTAGGACCTACTTCATCCAATGTTTTATGGTAAAGTTCAATCTGAAATTGACAGAACATCCAAATAAGAATGTTGTTTGAAATTGGTATCTAGAAGGCCAACGTTGTACATATTAATGAAAAAAAAAATGTAGTTGGACTATATGGTCAGGAAATAGAAATGAAGCATGATAACAACTGACCAATTTCTGGCAATACAATTATTTCTTCATCTCTAATACAATCTTCAAACAATTAAAATAGTACCTATATCCTGCATCAAATTGAGTATGCAGAAATCAAATTAACAAAATAATTAGTATAGGAACGTGGAAAAGCTTAATTACAGCAGCATAGATGTGGCCAAGGGCTTACTAATTGTTCATGTGCAATGCAAATCAAAGTGGAAAAACAAAGAAAGACAACTTTCACAATATGAGCTTGAAATATCCGCCATCAACAGGAATCATTTTGAATTCCTAACCTTTATTGGGAGTGAACCAGAGGTACTATGGAATGAAACCAGAGTCATTATTAAGAATGAATGTGAAAAGAAATTGCCAAAGACAAAGAAACAAAGCAAACTGAATATCAAACAAATGGAAATTGCTTAGAAGACAAGAGAGGCCAAAGCCCCAAAACCTCAAGAGGTAATTTAACAAAGAATTTCAGAGAATGTTAGAAGAGACAAGAATCCTATTTCAGTGATGTACAATATGTAAAGATTTGGAAGATGGAAACAGACATGGAAATCAAGGAAAGCCTTCTGAAATGTCTCCAGACAGAAAAGAGGTGCTAGCCTTAAATTGGTATGCAATAAAACATCAATGAGCAGCCAGTAAGTGATTCAAAGACGTTCAATCGAAGATGAAAATTCCTTATAGCAGAGATGTCAAGATCCAAGATATCTTAGAAGATAATCCCCATTTACAAGAACCTTAGTATTAGAAGATGAAGTTAGATCAGCACTCTGATCATTACCAAGTCAGAAGGCTAAAGGAATTAATGGAATATCTACAGAAATCTGGCAAGCAAAAAATAAATAAATCAGTAAAGATTCTTATGCAAACTGTGGCAAGAAAACTGCAAGAATGATGCAGTGGCCAAAATATTAAAACAGGTCAATGCCAACGTCAAAGAAAGGACGAATATGCGAAATATTGTACACTATCTTTAATTTCCTGTGCCATCAAAATGAATATAGATAATATTTTATCTAGTTTATTTAAAACAATACACTACACAATCATTGTAGGAGGGGGAAAGAGCCAAGATGGTAAGTAGTGCACACATATTATCTATGTGCTCCTAAAGTTCTTTTTTTTATTTTATTTTGTTCTTATTTTGCCATTTTCCAAACATTACCAAACACTTCTTAATATTTAGCATCAAAGAATGACCTGCCAGTAAGTAAATCTAATAATAATGGTAGAAACTTTGCTTACATGAATTGACAGAATGCCCTGGGATGGGATTTGCAGAGATCAAACAACAACTGTTTTTACAATAGTCTTGTCTCCTGAGACTGCTGCTGTCCCTCAGGCAACTTCAGCCTCTAATAGAGAAGGACAGATAAGAATTTCACAAATGAGACTACTACAGACTTTATATCAAGACAATGTATCTTAACTGCACAGACTGTACTCCCTATCTTTACTTAACAACACTAAACAACTATTCCTTTAAGAAGTATTTTGAGACTTTTGCTCAGAAATATTTAGACGAACCTTTGGCCCTTAAGGTGGTACAAACTAGGTCTATGAGAGGGCAGTCTGCATTTAATAGCAAAAATTTTTTTTTGAACTTTTGAATTCTAACATCAGAAGTACAGAGGACTCAAATCCAGTCACCCTAAATATTTATTCTAATAGAACTAAAGGGTTTGTTTGGATACCAAAAGAGATATTTTTCTATCATTAAGTCAACCCCATCTGATTCTACAAGCAGCAGAATGGCTAACCACTGAAAGGGAAGGTAAAAGTGTTTTAAAGGGTGCTAGTCGTTCCCAACTCTAGGGCCCGGTGCTCATCTCCATTTCAAAGCCAGCGCTGTCTGTAGACGTCTCCATGGTCATGTGGCCAGCATGACTCAATGCCAAAGGCTCATAGAACACTGTTACCTTCCCACCAAAGGTGGTCCCTATTTTTCTACTCACATGTTTAACGTGCTTTCGAACTGCTAGGTTGGCAGAAGCTGTGACAAGTAACGGGAGCTCACCCTGTTACGCGACACTAGGGATTCAAACCACTGAACTGCCAACCTTTCGATTGACAAGCTCAGCATCTTAGCCACTCAGTCACCGCTTCTCTCTTCTACAATCCCTGGTATGCTGTTTAAAATAAAATATTTTGTTGGTACAATTCAAGTATTCCCATTATATGAGTTTCACAATAATAAAATATTCTCACTTTTTTTTTCCATCGATGCAAGTTGAAGATCTCCTAGGCTTTAGGAACAATAAACTGCCCAACCAGATAGTCTTGAGAGTTTGGCCTTGACAAAAAGAAATTCAGATAATTATCTAAAGACAAGTGTTGACAGACAGATGAAGCTACAAAGGCACAGCTGATTTATTCTTTTGGAGCATTGTCAAGTCAGTAAGCAAGAAATATTGAGAAAATTAGGGAATTTATAAAGACACTGTTAACAACATGTATAGTAGCAGAACCTCTGATTGATTTAATGGGAATACATCCCCAAAAGGTTTGTAATAACAATAATAACCATCTGCAGACACCTGTGATACATTTTGGCTTAACTGGGGATTTTCAACAGAAGAGCAAGCAGAAGGAAGACGATCTGACAATTCTAACAGAAGAAGAGGCATTGAAGCTGCAGTTTCAAATTAATGACTATCTGATACAAATTCTGATCCATAACACACTAATGCTTTGTTTTTGTTACAGGCCACAGTTCTACAAAATGGATGCAATGTCAGAAGAAAATTTTCAATACTTTGGATGTACTACTGCCATGAATAGTTTAGCAACACTAGAAGACCCTCAAGGTCTCTTCCAACTCTCTTATTCTATGGTCTAAACCAGGGGTCTCCAACCTTGGTCCCTTTAAGACTTGTGGACTTCAACTGACAGAGTTCCTCAGCCAGCTTTGCTGGCTGAGGGACTCTGGGAGTTGAAGTCCACAAGTCTTAAAAGGACCAAGGTTGGAGACCACTGGTCTAAACCCAACCAAATATTGGAGACTTTTATTAGAACTCCTTTTAAATCCTTTAGATGAGGGGTGTCAAACTGACGGCCCATGGACCCGATGCATCACATAAAGGCCATGCACACCCCGGCTCCACAAATGGGGAAAAAATATGAAACATCACATGAAAGCAACATGACACATTGAGTTTGATGCCCATGCTTTAGATTCTAAGATAAGATATGGGAGATTCATGGAGTTGCATTTCAAGAAAGACTGTACCTGTGGCACACCAGCTATTGAAGACATTGTCCACGTCCTTTTTTTACTGCAAACTATATTCTGCAGAAAAAATATCTTAAATTCTTATTTAAAAAAAAATCTAAAAAATACTGGGGCACCTAGGACTGTCTTACTTTTTTGCAGGGAATGAACCTGCAAATCACTGGTAAGACTGCACTCTTTATATCAAAAGCTATTTCAAAAAGCATGGCATCTAGAGCAGATTGGAGTTAACTGTAGGGGCGATGACTTATTTTGAAGATGTCTATTTTCTTTGAGTACCTTTGTATGTTTGTACCATGACCAGTTGACTAAATCAATAATATATAAAACAAAACCTGTTATTTAAATTACTTAAATTACTTAAATTCCTACTGATCAGTAAAAAAGTAGACTATCTTCAGGCTAACAGTCTAAAGAAGTATGACAGAAGTATGACAGAAATGGAAATGGAAAGAAGAATGATGAGGAAAAGATTCATTGGCTTCTTATCTGCTTTTCCTGTAAGAGTAAATTTACATTAAAAGGCTGTGAACTCTCTGAAAATGATACAGTATCTTTTTGAATTCATTAAAGTCCACTGTCTCTCTGCTATTCATTAATAGTAACTACCTCAAAACATCTACTGTAAAAGCATTTTCCTCCAATTTCTTCCTTCAAGCAGCCCCATGAGGTAGTTGTGACATTACTGAAGTGTCTCTCCAATCCTTTTCCCACAGAGTAATTCTTGTTTGTCTAGTAAAATGGCAAACGACTGCTGGAATGTTTTAAGAGTAGATTAAAAGGATTGAATAAATAACATAATTTAATCAAAGGGACCCAGAGTGCACGGACCCTGGGGATTGACTCAGCCAGGGAGATTTAATGGGAGACAAGTGGTCCCTCAAGTAACCAGGCCCTATGCTATGTAGGCTTTTATAGGTAACAATCAGCACCTTGAGTTGCGCTCATAAGCAAAGTGACAACCAGTGCAGCTTGTGAAATAGAGGTTTATGAACATACACATATCTAATTGATGAAGATAATTTGATGCCATTCCAAAATTTAGTGACTCTCATTTGTCATTTAGGCAATGTTACTCAAAATTAGAGAATTACAGCAGCAGCCCTCTGCACACACACCTTCTTTATACATACACATTTATGACATCTAACCCACATAATCAAGAAAATGTTCTAGATTGATTGAAATCTCCCTTAGCATTTGTGCAGGCCCTGGATAACTTGAACATGTGGCCAATTGTGTTGATAGGGGAGGGCATAAACCAGGCATACTTATTGTTCTACCTTTCCCAAGAGTCATCCAAGCATTACAAGTTATGCTTTTAATTGTATTTGCTCAAGTACATTAAAGTCTTGTTCTTTTTTACAATGAGTAAATTAATAGTATTAGCATTTGGCTGTTAAATTTGTTGAGGTATAAAATATAACATTCTGCTGTACTGCATTTACAAATGTCTCAGTCGCAAACATTTCCCTGTGATCTGTTAAAAGGATAATCCAGAGTGGAATAATAATCTGATGAGCAGAGGAGGCCAACAGTTAAAGAGAAAAGTTTTTTTCAACAATTATTTGATCTGTCTCACAGGAGCAGATACAAAATGGGGGCTGCTACAGTACTTATAAATATGCAGAGCACAGTGTGTCCATTTCTCATTAGTTTACTGTAGGCTTTTGACTTGTATGGTTAAACTTTCCATTTTTTGCATACACAAAAGCATTTTGTTCCCTTAGGGTCTTTTAAAATGCTGACTAGCCGTTTACCTATCCTAGAATATCCTAACATGCATACTAATTTATTACCTTGGTTTTTCTGTATGTCACCCTCTAAGAGCTGATTATACAATCTCTTTAGTATATTAATAACTACAACTAAGTTGCTATTGCATATTATTGAATGTGTATTGAATTTTCTTCTGGTGGTTTGGTTAACAAGGAAACATTTTAATTAAAAGATAACAGAACATTTCAGTGATGAAATAACATTGATGAATTAGATGAATTAGAATTGATCAGATCAAGACACTGTTATGTATTTATTTTATTGTAGATTGAATATTTATAGCTTAACTGTGAGAGAGACTTTTCTTTTTTCATTCAATCCAGTAACTAAATATAGCTAGGATGAAAGTTTTGACCTATCAGGTTTTATTTTTCTAATCAAGTCTATCGTATCATGTCTGGTTCTGTCTGTCTGTCTTCTATCATCTATCATTTATCTATCTATCTTTAGAAGATTTTGCAATCTTCCCTCATAATGTTGGAAAGCATTGAAAGATTGGCTTCTATACACTAACTGCTCAATTAAGATCAACACACTAAAATCCTTGATAACGGTGGACTGGAGAGTAGTAAGGAATTAAGAAGTCAATGTATCCTATCTATATTTAATATATTGACATAATAACAGTAATTGGAAATAACATTAGGATAATGTTTATTTAAAAAACCTATTGACACAATGACAAATCATTCATATATGTGTATGAAATTATCTGAAACATTTCTGCCTTTCTGTTTAGCAGAAGAGCTATTAAAGTAATTTACATATGATGATTTTTTTTAAAAGGAAATCCTATTCAAAGGCCTTTTTTAAAATGCAAGAGGGAAGAGGCGTTGGAAAGGAAAAGGGGAACAAGCAATAACAGGAATAAGTTTTAACTCTGCAGATATATTTCAAAAATTTTAAAAATGCATTTTGTTTTTTGTGCTTTATATTCTTCTCTTTTATGTCTTACACCAAAATAACATATCTGTCTGTAAAGTCACTTGTTTTCTTAGCTAGACTTTTCACTATACAGGTTTACTGAAAGATGTGCAGGAAATTGCAGGATATTAAGAAAATGATAAACATTAGGGTTTACTCATAATTTTACAAGACAGGAACACCTTTGTTAAAGCAGAATAAGCTAGAAACCAATAACTATTTTTGTCTGTTCACTGATACATCCTGCAATGTTATTCTTCCATTAATGGAGCAGAGATGACATTCATTCAAAGAATTGGAAACCTGCACCTGCACTTGAAAACATAATTAAATAGATCAGATCAATATGCAATTGATCTTGGCCTTCTTTGATCTTACATCCTTACTAGATTACAATGTGGCAGTAAAAACAACAAAGGGCAAAAATTACTTGATTAGACTTATTTTAAAACTGTAATTAAGCAACCCACAAGTTACTTGCAGCCCTATGTGATCAGTGAAACTGGTTTTGATTTAGTCATCCCTCAGTCTTTATCCCTACCCTATAACGTATTTACATACATGATACCTTTCTCATCAAGAAGCAGGAGTGTCTAAGGAGCCAGGAGTCTAAGACAGGAGTGTCAAACTCGTGACTCGCGGGCAGGATGCATCATGCATTGGCCACACCCACTCCCAATTAGTGAAGGGGGGAGGGAAGTCATGATACGTCACGTGACAACAACCTGATGCCACAAATTGGACACCCTGCTCTAAGACCGTCCGGGTCAAAACATTGAGATATGGTTTCTGTAACTCAAGAAGAAGCCTCTATAATAAAACAATTTTTTGTTACTCTTTTTAATTTCCAATGTACATAATAACCCGATCCTGTTTTACACACAACTTGATTCCCATCTGACCCAACTTTTTGTAGTGGTCAGATTTGCTACCAGATTGTTTTTCTCTCACAGGGTAACAACCAATTCTCACAATATGACTTCAGCAACAGAGTGGTCAATTCCTGGAATGCACTACCTGACTCTGTGGTTTCATCCCCAAACATTTTAACCTAAGACTGGCTACTGTTGACCTCACCCCATTCCTTAGAGGTCTGTAAGGGGCATGCATAAGCGCATCAGCATGCCTACCATCCCTGTCCTAATGTTTCCTCTATTTGTATCTATTTTATGTATCCAATCCATGCTTATACTTATTACCTAATACGTTCTTGACAAAAATAAATACATGAAATAAATAAATAACAATCTTTCACATGGTAGCCATCTATCATTACTTACTTAATGACCCTTGAATTCAAAGGCATACTGTCCTGAACGCACGTGGATTACCATACTATATGGGGAGTAGTTAGCAATACCAGATTTATATATGTTTCCCTTTCTCTTATTTTGTGCCTTATTTTCTTACTTATTCTCTGCACTTTGCTAAGTATTGCTAATTATTCCAAAGGAAACTGCATAGGAGAAACTTTTGCAGTATTTTAGTTTGCCTGGATCATGCCATATTAAGTGTGCTTTTCAAAAGTTAAAGCTGAATATAATAATCTATGTAATTATTTCAGTGTGACTTTTTACATTCAAACTATGCTCTGTGAAAATGTAAGGTGGTTGGATACAATGACAATTTTAAGTCAAGAATGAGTTTCAGAGTCAATGCTGAAATTCAAAGTATAATTCAATCAATGCAGGCTTTTATTATTATTATTATTGCCCTGCAGATGACAAAATGCCATTGTCTTCTTTCCAAAGATTCAAAATCTCATCAGTGTTGAAAAACTAAATATTTGATTATCTAGAAAATCAACCAGTTACCATGAAAAGCCAAACTAGTAACAGCTTAAATAATGATCTGAATTTATTCTAAAAAATGGATCTTCAGTCTTCCCTTGCTTGACCATTTTAGATCATATAGTAAAGGATTCCTTCTTTGTATCATATAGCTCATATAACACTTCTATGCACTCAACTCCATATGTTCCAGAGGTGGGTTTCAGCAGGTTCTGACCAATTCTGGAGAACCGGTAGTGGAAATTTTGAGTAGTTTGGAGAATCGGTAGTAAAAATTCTGACTGGCCCCACCACAACCTGTTTTCTGCCTCCCAGGTCCCAGCTGATTGGGAGGAAATGGGGATTTTGCAATAACCTTCCCCTGGATTGGGGAGGGAATGGAGATTTTACAGTATCCTTCCCCTGCCATGCCCACTAAGCCATGCCCACAGAACCGGTAGTAAAAAAATTTGAAACCCACCACTGATATGTTCCATTGGTGGACTTAAATAAAAACCATGAAGTAGAAGTGATGCTGAGCCAATAGAATTTCTAGAGTTCACTGATAAATTACCTAAACCTGCCTCCCAAAACATCCATCCACCCATCCAACCATCTATACAACCACCTGTTGTACACAACCCCCAACCTACCAACATCCAAAACTAGGTATGCATGCCCCTTACCTCTTCAACACCAATTACTACAGATCTCAAATGCAAATTGATAAATGCGAGAAGCATTGTTAACAAATTACTTGAATTTATCCTCTTGTTAAACAGTGGTACATTCGATATCATTTTTGTTTGTGAAACATGGCTGAACTCATCCCTTCCTGACTCCATTATCTCAAACAAAGAATATCAAGTTCATCGATCAGATCGTGAAATCTGAAGAGGTGGTGGAGTGGCTATCTTTTACAAAAAGTCACTGAATCTAAAAAATATTCAAGTTTCACACAAACTTTCTCTCCCTGAAACTATTGTATGCGACCTATCCCTTAACACCACTCTTCGATTCTTACTATGCTACAGAGCCCCTGACTATGACATTACCCATGCAAATATGCTAACCTCACTGCTAACATGGGCTACCTCTTGCCCATACCCTCTCATCTTCCTGGGCGACCTAAATCTACCTCTCATTAACTGGATAACTAATGAATGTGCAACTGATCCAATCCATACTACACTATACAATGCTGTTACAAACCTAGGTCTTGAACAACTTGTAACTAACACCACAAGACTCAACAACTGCCTTGATCTCATCTTCTGCAACAACCCAAACTCAATTTATGGACTACAAATTAAAGAACCTTTTTCCAACAGTGACCACTGCATGATTGATTTTCGTCTCAATATACGTCCATACTCAAATCATCATAACAATAGTATCCCCATCTACAACTTCAAAAAAGCCAACTACGACCTTATAAACAACGATCTTTCATTTCTGGACTGGCAAAATCTGTTTGCAAACTGCATATGTGCTGAAGACCACTATAGAGTTTTCCTACTTGAAATCAACAGAGTCATTAAACTATATGTACCACAAATGACAACCGTGATCAGGAAAAGCAAACTATCCATATCAATAAAAAAGCTTCAATCAAAAAAAAAAAAAATCCCTCTGGAAAAGAAACAAAAAAGGTTTTGTAGCAAATTTCAAAAACCGCTACAGAAATATATGCAACCAAATAAAAACTGAATGCACAAATTACCACACCAAACAAGAAGAGGACCTTCTGCGCACAAATTCCAATCGTGCCTTTTATAATTTTGTTAACAATAAACTTAAAGACACAAGATCCATCCCACCACTAAAAGATTCTAACAACAAAGAATGCAATGACGAAACAGTTAAAGCCAACCTCTTCAACATATTCTTTGGCTCAGTTTTTGTTAACAGCGATGACACATATCCGACATTCCACAATTGTACCAGCAATGAACATGAACTCATATAGACTTCACAGAAGAAAATGTTGGAAAAGCTCTTCATAACATAAAACCATCGCTATCTATTGGACCCGATGGACTATGTGCATATTTCTTAAAAAAACTTTCCACTAATATAGCAGAACCCCTAAGCATAATCTTTGATAAAGCTTTCACTATCAGTTCCCTTCCCAAACTTTGGTCACTGGCCACAGTCATCCCTATATTCAAAAAAGGAGACCCCAGCTTAATCGAAAACTACAGACCAATCTCTCTATGCTGCATCACCTGCAAAGTCATGGAATCAATCATCAACCAATCCATTACCTCACACTTAGAAGCAAACAACCTACTCTCCAATAAACAATTTGGTTTCAGGAAAAAATTATCATGCAACTTACAACTTCTCCACTGTAAAAACATATGGACTACAAATTTGATCAAGGCAAAACAATAGATGCAATCTACATAGACTTCTGCAAAGCTTTTGACTCAGTAGTACACGATAAACTTCTCCTAAAACTAAAATCCTACGGCATTTCAGGACCCCTTCACAAATGGATATCTGCTTTTCTGTCTAACAGACAACAAGTGGTCAAAATTGGCAATGCTCTATCAAATCCTGTTCCTGTCAAGAGTGGCGTTCCTCAAGGCAGCGTCCTTGGACCAACACTCTTCATACTATACATTAATGATCTTTGTGACCATATCTCAAGTAATTGTGTTCTCTTTGCTGATGATGTCAAACTATTTAACACCACTGATAATACATCTATCATTCAAAAAGACCTTGATCATCTAACCGCTTGGTCTAAAACTTGGCAACTCCAAATCTCAACCAGCAAATGCTCAGTCTTACATATAGGAAAAAAGAACCCAAACACTAAGTACTTGATGGACATTACCTTACAGATGACCCCCATCCCGTTAAAGACCTTGGAGTTTTCATGTCAAATGATCTAAGTGCCAAAGCCCACTGCAAATACATAGCAAAAAAGGCTCTAAGAGTTGTAAACCTAATCTTGCATAGCTTCTTTTCCAAAAACACTACACTACTAACCAGAGCATATAAAACATTTGCTAGACCAATTCTAGAATACAGCTCACCTGTTTGGAACCCTCACCATATCTCTGACATCAATACAATTGAACGTGTCCAGAAATATTTTACAAGAAGAGTTCTCCATTCCTCTGTAAACAACAAAATACCTTATCCCACTAGACTTGAAATCCTGGGCTTGGAAAACTTGGAACTCCGTCGCCTTCGACAAGACCTAAGTTTAACTCATAGAATCATCTATTGTAATGTCCTTCCTGTCAAAGACTACTTCAGCTTTAATTGCAATAATACAAGAGCAACCAATAGATTTAAACTTAATGTCAACCGCTTTAATCTAGATTGCAGAAAATATGACTTCTGTAACAGAATCATCAGTGCTTGGAATACTTTACCTGACTCTGTGGTCTCTTCTCATAATCCTAAAAGCTTTAACCAAAAACTTTCTACTATTGACCTCACCCCATTCCTAAGAGGACCATAAGGGGCGTGCATAAGCGCACAAACGTGCCTACCGTTCCTGTCCTATTGTTTTTCTTTTCTTCTTCATATATATATAAAAAGGAAGAAACAGCTGCAGTCACACATTGCTCCCAGAAGCACGAAGCTGAAGCCTGAAGATGACGAATGAGACTTCGTCGAAACGTCGCCAAGACACTTCCAATTTTACGCAGGAGAAAACCCGAATAACCAAAGATCTACACACAAACACCCACGAAAACCTTAGAAAACAAATAAATAAATAAATAAATAAATAAATAAATAAATAAATATATATATATATATATATATATATATATATATATACTTATACCTTTATATACTATATAACCTATCTGTATGATAGTTACATATATTGTTGTGACAAAATAAATAAATAAATGATCTGATTTGCCTCTTAGAATATCTGAGATGATGTTCCATTACCTGCTATTCTATTTCAATCTCCAAGAGAACAAGGAAGGGGGGATTCTGGTATGGCATGCCAAAAGCCACAATATAAATGTATTAGTGTGTGTGAGAGAGTGAGAGTTTAATTTTCCTTGAGTTATTATTATCTCTTTTAGCATAATTATTTTATTAACATTATTCATAACATAATAAAAAGTATTTTATTATTTGAGAATATTTTTATGTGATCTGATTTTTATGAGTTGCAATGGCTGCAGTGTTAGCATATTCTCCCAGCCTGATGTCATTTGCAAATTGAACGAGTTTCTGTTCTATCCCACATCTGGATCATTTATGATTGTATGCATAACGTTTTTAGAAATAATGAAATGCAATTTTCTTAGTTTTGGTTTGGACTCCACATTTTAACTGTATGTACCCACAATAAGACTTACGTAATCCCCAAGATTTTCAGATGGTTTTATGATGAGAAACGCTTCCACTTATTCCGGTGAATAATTGAAATTCATGACACTTGGCAGCCAAGCCTCTGCATGTAAGGTCAGGCTGTTAAAAATGATCAGAAATGTTCTATGCCACTTTTGCTTATGGACACAGTTTGAAAATTGCTAATTTAATGTGATTTATTTCCAGGTGCATTAAAAAAATTGTTAGACATGACCTGATTCTTAGAACCCTTTGAGCACAAAAAGTTCCAAGGGGCCCACCCACTGACCACTAAACAAACTGCTTATTGTCTCTATATTATATTAGATAGATTGTGTTCGCCTTTCAATCCAACCTGTCTTCCTCCTTTCAGAACAATTCAGGGCATTGAAGCAGGGTTAGATTGATTAGGTCATCTAACCCTCCTCCTTCATCATTGCTAAATTCTTCCTGATAGAATGCAGGGTTGCTGTCTATCAATAACCCACAGCTCAATCTATCAATCAAAGAGAGAAATCAAGTGGAGTTAGTTCTCCAGCAGCTACTGGGGAAAAACCTGAGATTGTAGGAAGACAATTTTGTTGTAAAATAAAAGCCAGTTCAGTGTGGTGCTTAAATGCCCTGGAATAGGACCAGGTAGATCCCAGTTTAAAAGCCATCCAAGTGCTTTTGTCTCAACCTTAGACAGGAAAGTTGAAAAATATCCAAGAATTGGGGTGACTCTCATGTTATAGAACACTTTTCAACTTCTGCCTTTAGAAAATGAATTCTTTAAGACATCTTTCTTTAGTCAGACTTTCGGTGTAATTTATAATCAGTATTTTTGTTGTACAGTCAGCCAGATGTTCAGACTGGATTTGGCCTTTTTGTCTGTCTATTAAGTCCTTCCCAAGGACCTGAGGTAGGCAGATGTGGATATTTGATGGTGTTGTAGGTATCGTCACAGGATGGAAGCTATTCCCAGTAAAGCCAACTTTTGCAACTGAACAGTCCTGAATTTGTCAATGACAATGATGTTCAAGTGGTGCTCCAGTTGTTTTGGGATTGCACCCAAGGTACCTATTACTATTGCAACTACCTTTGCTTTCTTTTGCCATCATTGTTCTATTTCTACTTGCGGGCATTTGTATTTTGTTTTTCTTTTTATCTTTTGAATTTTAGAAGTTTGTTCCTGTATTTTATTTTGTAAGCCAAGTATTCACCCTGTACAAAAAGACAGGATATGCATGAATAAAACAATAATCAGAAAATAAATCAGGATACTGCTCATACTTTTAGTTTTCAAAGAGCCTAAGGAAAGAGGAGAATCAACAGACAGACAAATTGATCCATTAGACACATCCATTTTTGTTTTATTGGCACCAATATGTGCTTTCCTTTTCAACTACCATTCTACTCTATAGCACAGTGATTTCATAGTCATTTCCCATCTAAGTATTAACTAGATCTCACTCTACTAAACTTTTTAAGGTGTAGCTACAAGTGGCTAGGTATTACCACATGCTGTGACATTTCAATATATAGTGACCAATAAAACATTGCAAATAAAACATTCCTTAGGAATAAATTCCCTTCCTTTCCAGAAGCAAACTCCTCTCAGCACATCATGAGAGCACAGATTAATATATTTGAAATCTTAAAGAGAATGTGACTATATTAGAGAGCTAGTTTGATGGGGTTAAGGCACCAGACTAAAAATGGGGAGACTGTAACTTCTAGTCCTGCTTTAAGCATGAAGCCAATTGGGTGACCTAGGGCCAATCACTCACTCTCAGCCCTAAGAAAAGGAAGGCAAAAATAAACACCTTTGAAAAACCTTAAAAACGGAGAAACCAGAAGTATCACAGCAATATGGGCTGAAAAATAGCAAGCTCCAACGAGCTTCATGAAAATCCAGCCAGACAAACAGCTGTTTTGGGGTCTTCAGGCTGGAACCGTCTTAGAGGGACGGGGAAGAAAGAGAGGCATCTTGGAAAACCAAGAGGAACAGGCAAGTTCCTTCCAGAGTCATAGGCAGCTCTTCAATCAGATGGCAGGGGCGGTTGCCATTGAAATGACTGCTACAATTTGGGGCAACCAGACTAAGATTTGTGCTGGAGTGGTGATTGGAGTATTGTTACTGGGTGAGAAATTGGTCAACTCACAGGTAAGAAGAAAAAACTTCTGAAAGCTTGAAAGAGGTCCTAGTGTGTGAAATAAGCGGCTAATTGGCACTTGGGAATTCAAAGTGACAGAAAAAACCAAAAAACAAACAAACAAACAAACCCAAAGAGGAACTTAGAAGATTAAAGCTCAAAAAGGAGAACTTTCTACCTAGATTTAAAATTGGATTTAAAGGAGATTAAAAATAATACAAGAAAAAGAAAACTGAGGGAAAACATTCTTTAACAAAATAAAGGAATTAATGGAAGAGAAAGTACTTTCTATGTGGATTTATCACTGATACTTTGTTGCCTGGGGATTTATGGATCGGAGAGGGACAACTGCTGGTGGAAAAAAAGCATTGCAATGATTGTTTAAAAATTGAAGAAATAAAGGATTTAGACTATCATGGAAAGTTTTAAACAGCTGGAGCACAACTTCAAAAGAAGTGGAAAAAACAAAGCCTTAAACTGGAATGTCTAAATGAACATTTGAATTGAACACTATTGGGAAATAAAAAAAGAAAAAAGAGACATTATATGGACTTGAATTTGGACTATACATAAACTAAAATAACAATAAACTTAAAGATTTTTTTCTCTTTGAATTGACAACATGGAAAATTGGGAGTATGAGTATGAGGAATTAAGGGAGATGGTTAAGAAGGTGCGAGGAGTGTTTAAAAGAAATAAAGAAGCAGACAATTGGTTAGAATATTAAAAAAAGGAAAAAGGAAATAAAAATGAGAAGCAAGAACATAATTTTGAAAAGAAAATAACTGAAGATAAAAAAATAGATAATTATACTGGGATTGACAATGACAAAATAAAATAGATAGGGAGAATATTACTCAAAAAAGAATTGAAGAGAAGGAAATGGGAAACAATTGAGGGGGAGAATCAAGAGAGTAACAATCTTAAAAACTAGAGAAAGGATTCAGGAGGAAGGATACAATAAATATAAAAAGAAAAAGAAAAAGAAGAAAATAAGAAAATGGGAGAAAGGGAGAAAAATATAAAGAAATGGAATTCTGGAGAGACCAAAAGAAAATGATTAAAAGGGGAATAATAGAGGATAGTAGAAATTAAAGCATTAATTTGTTAATTTAAGGGAATGGTATTAGTAATAGAAACTCTATGTAAGAAGTAAATTAGAAGTATTCAGATTACTGTAAAATGGAATAATTAAGATACAAAATTGAAATGTTAGTAAATGATGTATGTAAGGATGAAATGTAATGTATGTAAGAAGCAATTGTTTATTGTAAAATGGATCAGCCGATGCAATGTGAATGATAAGAGTGGTTTAAATGCAAAAATAATTGAAATTGAGTTATAAAATTGAAATGCTAGTAAATGAGAAAAATAATTAATTGATGTGGGAATAAGAAATTAGGAATTAAAGAAAATAAGAAGTGGAAGGTTAATTTAGTTATAAGTTTTAAGGTAAAAATGGAATTTTTTTGAAATATACTTTCAAAATTGTGAAATACACAATTTTTTTAAAGTTGAAATACACTGTTAATAACTAAAAATATGATGGGGATTCTGAGAAACATATTCAATAAATGGAGAATAATTCCAGGTTGTCTGGACACCATAGCAGAAAATATTGAACTGAAAAGGAATACAACAATAGAAAGAGAAAGGAAGAAGGAGTAAGGAGATGGAAGGAAGAGAGAAGAGAGGAAGGAGAGAGAGGAATAGAAGAAAGGGAAAAGGAGAGGAAGAAAGAGAGGGGAAATAAGATTAGGAGAGAAGGTTAGATAGGAAAGAAGAAAGGAGGAGGGGTAGAAAGGAAGGAGAAGTAGAGAAGGAGTAGGAGAGGAGGAAAGAAGAAAGTAGGAAGGATAAAAGAAGGGAGGAAGGGGAAAGAGAAGAAAAGGAGAATAAGGATTGCTGTAAAATAAAAAAGATGAAATGGAAGAAAGGCAACCCCGAATATGTTTAAACTTACCAGGATGAAGAATGGATTACTATGAAAGTTAAAAGAGAATATATATGATTAAAAATGGAGAAATTAGAATTTGAGGGGGGAAGAAGATGTTGTTTATATAATAAGCTTAAAAGTATTAAGATAAGATTAAAAAATATGGAAAAAAAACATTTTGGCAGAAATTGTAACTATGTAAAATGTATTTGGATATGACAAGTTGTATTAAGATATGATATGGTCAATACTCTGTTCATAAAATATGTGGCTGTGTGTGAAAGAAAAAAAATCAATAAAACTTGATTCAAAAAAAAAAAAGAAAGAAAGAAAGAAAGAAAAGAAAACCTTAAAAACAAAACCAGCAGGAATTACTGTAGAGCCAAGGTACCAAAAATATTACATTCACTATTATTAATTCAAGAAATAATATTTTATTACTTATTTTTATTTAACACGGGTGTATTTTCTAGAAAGATAACTTCTGTAAATGAACAGTTAATTACTGACATTATAAAATTAATCTTTAGTACAACATTAGTAAACGATGAACTATGCCAAGTGAGGGTGTATTTTTCCTGATATGAAAAAATGAAATATAATAATCTTTGCCTTGACCACGATATTTTGGAGGGACACGCCTCCCATATACACACATCCCTATGCAAGTATCTATGCATATACACACATCTCCAGAGAAAGATACATGTATTCATACATATATACATACATTCATACATTCATACAAACATACATCAATACATACATACATACATATAAACATTTCACAGGCCTGGATTAAATTGTAGTTGGCAGTTCTGGGTGACAAAATGGAAAAGCTAGGATTACACAAGATTTATATCTCTATGTCCATACATTTAATGCCATTAATGTGTGCACAGACATATTGTCTGTCTGTCTGTCTGTCTAGCTATCTATTATCTAATCATCTCTCTCTCTCTCTCTCTCTCTCTCTCTCTCTCTCTCTCTCTCTCTCTCAAACACACACACACAAACACACACACACACACACACACACACACACACACACACACACCTATCCCATTTGCTTTGTTTTGTTTTAGAAAAAATATCTTAAATTTAAGCTCATCCCTTTTCAGGCAAATGCAGGAAAATACTTTTTAAATAAAAGTTTTATTTATGTTTGTTACTGAAGCATTGAAAATGTTGAATCAATTGTACCAAATAGCATGGTTTTTCCAAGGTATTGCTACAGTAAATATGTTGGATAACAAAAAGAACGAATTAATTTCTGTTGTGGGTCCATTTTATATTTCCTGGATAAAGTGAATAATAAAATTACATTAGGCTTAATCATTAAAGTCTGCCACATATTTTTCCAATCTTCTCAAAGCTGTCAAAAAAAATGAGTAAAGAAATAGCCATTGTCCAGGAAATTTTAATATTCTGTACCATTTCTGCAGTCTTTAATTCCTTTGTTTTGAATTTGAAGAGTGACTCATCCAGTTGGAAGCTAAAGCTTGCTTAAATGGTAAACTTGTTAAGCATAGTGCTATTTAACTTATCTTTTCCTGAGTTTTTCTTTATTATTTTTTTTAATTCGGCACAGGGCTAATCTGTGAAATTCATATGAAAATTATGAGACCTCACTTATACTTACAAACTCTAAAGAATAAAAACAAACCTGTACTGCTACACCTTTTATTTATTTGTATGATGTATGATTGTATAGTCAACCATGTCATACAAGTGATTCTGGGTGCCTCACAAGGATTGTAAACACATACACAGAGTCACAAACACCATCCACACAAATCTCATAATATATTCTGAGATTTATAATAATATAATAATATATTATTATTATTATTATTATTATTATTATTATTATTATTATTATTATTATTATTATTATATAATATAATAAGATATATAAGAACACGCCTTCGACATGACCTGAGTTTAACTCATAGAATCATCCATTACAATGTCCTTCCTGCTGAAGACTACTTCAGCTTCAATTGCAACAATACACGAGCACACAATAGATTTAAATTTAATGTTAACCGCTCCAATCTTGATTGCAGAAAATATGACTTCAGTAACAGAGTTGTTAATGCTTGGAATACACTACCTGACTCTGTGGTCTCTTCCCAAAATCCCCAAAGCTTCAACCAAAAACTATCTACCTCACCCCATTCCTAAGAGGTCTGTAAGGGGAGTGCATAAGAGCACCAGTGTGCCTACCGTTCCTGTCCTAATGTTTCCTTTCATTATATCCAATTAATTTAGTTATTACATACTTATGCTTATATCTAAAATGGACAGCTAACATCAAAAACATCATTAAAAAAGGAAAACAAAGAATGTTCTTTCTGCGCCAACTCAGTAAGCTCAAACTGCCCAAGGAGCTGCTGATTCAGTTCTATAGAGGAATTATTGAGTCTGTCATTTGCACCTCTATAACTGTCTGGTTCGGTTCTGCAACCCAACAAGAAAAACACAGACTTCAGAGGATAATTAGAACTGCAGAAAAAATAATTGCTACCAACCTGCCTTCCATTGAGGACCTGTATACTGCACGAATCAAGAAGAGGGCCATGAAAATATTTACAGACGCCTCGCATCCTGGACATAAACTGTTTCAACTACTACCCTCAAAACGACGCTATAGAGCACTGCACACCAGAACAACTAGACACAAGAACAGTTTTTCCCCGAAGGCCATCACTCTGCTAAACAAATAATTCTATCAACACTGTCAAACTATTTACTGAATCTGCACTACTATTAATCTTCTCATAGTTCCCATCATTAATCTCTTTCCACTTATGACTGTATGACTATAACTTGTTGCTGGCAATCCTTATGATTTAAATTGATATACTGACCATCAATTGTGTTGTAAATGTTGTACCTTGATGAACGTATCTTTTCTTTTATGTACATATGCACCAAGACAAATTCCTTGTGTGTCCAATCACACTTGGCCAATAAAAATTCTATTCTATTCTATTCTATTCTATTCTATTCTATTCTATTCTATTCTATATATATATGCTTATATATTATATAGTTACTTTCATGTTTATGCTTATATATACTGTTGTGACAAATAAAATAAATAAATAAATAAAAATAAAATATATAACTTTTGAATCCAAGGATAAACAATCATTCCCAGAGGAAAAACAAAGCAAAACAAAACAAAACAAAAGCCAGTGATAGTAGCCGAGTACATCTAACCATTTGATTCAAATATTAGCAAACAACCAAAACTTCAATACCTTGCAAAAAACTAACAAAGTTGGGGGTCATAAAAATCTATATCACAAGGCAGGTGTTGACTCTAACAAGATACTATTGTTTGATAAAAGAAACCTAGAGCATTCTCCCCTCTAAAACAATCTTGTGAACAGAAACAATGGGAGAAAGGCAGGCCTACAAATAATCTGACCTTGTGCCATGTAGGACATTATAAATGATAATCTTCAAGATCAGGCATGTTGAATTGCACCAGAAGTCCACTGGGAGCCAGCAGTTTGCAGAGCTAGAAAGTTATATGAGCATAATTAGAAACCATAATCTAAAGTAATGCCCCTTTTGCTTCATTTTGGACCTGGTTGCAGCTGCCAAGTGCTCTTCAAGGGCAACCTCATGTATAGTGTCTTAAAAATAATCCAAACAGGAGAGTACGGATGAAACTATGAGCAAGACAACCAGTCCAGGTATGAGCAGAATTGCTGTGCAAGACAAACCAGTACAAAAATCCCTGGCTGTCTTCAAGAATCAATAGTACAGGATGTACAGCAAGAGTACTCCTAAGAGGTCTGTAAGGGGCGTGCATAAGAGCACCAGCATGCCTACTGTTCCTGTCCTAATGTTCCCTTTGATTGTATCCAATTCGTATAGTTATTTCATGCTTATGCTTATATATTTGCTTATATATCATATAGTTATTTCATGCTTATACTTAGATATACTGTTGTGACAAATAACTAAATAAAATAAATAAAAAAATGATCCCCAAATGTGCACCAACTCTGACTGGGGAAGCATACCCTAATGCAAAGATAGTAGATCTTCAGAGATGGGGGCCTTAAAAGCTACACTTGTGCAGTTTTGCTAGAGTTGAAAAAACGCCTGGTTTTTTCCCCATCCAGACCCTTAAAGCATTTAGGCACTAGGAAAAGGAATTTGACAATATCATTTGACAACAATGGGCCAGGGCCTTTATTGGGTATCATCAACATACTAATGATATAACACCCAATGGCAATGGATGACCTCACCCATTGGTTTCATGCAGAAGTTAAACAGGAATAGTGAAAAGGCAGAGCCTTGAGGTACCCCACAAACCACGGACGTTAAGTTCAAACCCTCTTCCTCTCCAACACCAACTGGATCTGGTCCTGAGAAAAGAGAAGAACCACAATGACATGGTGTCTCCCACTCTTAACCCTAGAAGGATGCCATGATCAATTGTATTGAAAACATCTGAGTGATCAAGGAGACCCAGAACAAAAGTACTATCCTTATCCTAAGCCTGCCAGAGAACATCAATAAATCTAATCAGTGCTGTTTCACTATAACCAGGCCTGAATCCTGAGCAAAAATAGACCATCCACGTCTTCCAGGGTTCTCTGAAGCTATAAGCTAATCAACTAAAAAGGAAAGTTTTGAAACTGGATGAAAATTGTTCAGATCCATGGGTTCAGCATTATCTTTCAAGGAGCAATCAGACAATTACTTCCTTCAAGGTAGATGGAAATATTCAACACTGTAAAACACCTGCCACCTCAAGAGGACCTTAACCAACCAGGACCTTAAACGTACAGGGACCTAAAATACAAGATGATCTGTACAGCTCAGCATTAGCTTTCATACATGTATAAGGAGCCACTCACGACCATCTTGGTTGGCTGAGTTTGCATTTCAGTGCTTTGCAGAATTGGATCATGTCATTTTTACCAAAATAATAATAGTAATAATAATCAAGGTGGAGTACTTTGTGGTGAGACTCCCTACTATATATACCTGAAAGTAGCTAAAATATATAAAAACATCATTTTGATTTATTAGCACCGGAGTTGTTTTTGAGAAAGCAAATGTTTCAATGGAAGAATTGAGGAAAATTTTAGAGATTGAAAAAAAAATATTGAATAGGGAGAGGTATTATATTGCATTTCATTAGTGCAATATGAACACATCCTACATTGGTCACACTTCCTTGTAAATGCTGAAAATCTATTATTACACTCTTGGTTTTTAGAAATAATCTTTAAAAAATGGAAATATATTCAAATAACTTACATAAAGTCTAAACGGTGATTTACTTTTCAAGATTTTAGAATCAAGAATGACTTACAGAGGAGTGGTAGTGTATGATAAAACAAAGGAAAACATTGTAATTACTAACCTAATAGCAATTATAAGTCAACATTAAAAATCTTTGATGATTGTTTCAGGCTTTCTTCAGTCGAATATATCAAGAAAATGGATTTCAGGTTAAAATAAATTTTTTAGAGTCAAAATATAATGGATTTTATTAATCCTACAATGGGAGATGAATTTATTCATGTTTATTTGATGTTAACTTATATTCTCGTTTGTACATAGAAATGTGATACAATATCTGAATTTTTCCAGGCACCAGATAATAGCATTTTGTAACCTTCTTCTCTAGTGTAAAAAAAATAGAATAATGAGTGAATAGATAACATGATGCTTTTCAGTCGATAAGCAATTCGTTTATAATTTATACTTTGATTTATTTTGAGATTATTTTTATTAAACAGTTATATTTACTTCAGTAAATATTATTCAACTATTGTTCATGCATGGAGAAGCTCAGTGTCCTAAATTTAAAAAACAAAATTATCTGAAGGCGAGTTAGTCCTTTTTTTATGTAAGTAGCCTTTTATAAAGGAATATGCTTTTAGAAATTTGATTACAAAAAAAAGTAGTAAAATGATCTGGAACAAAACAGAAAGCCATTTTAAACAGTATAATTTGGTTGAGTTAGGTTAAGAAACTTCTGATTTTATATACTGATTATCTATCCATGTAGATAATCTTAAAGTATTCTGTTTGACAGTCATTTCTGTTAACTAAGTATTTTTTAAACTTTTTTTTTCTCTTGTACAACTAGAATTTCTTTTTCTTTTTAAAATACATATGCAGTTACACAGAATCGTTTCTGTGCATTATGGATCCACAGAATCCAAAATAATGGATTGCCATATTTTATGTAATTGTCTATACATAAGCAACTTGTTCAGTTCAAGAGAAATTGGAGCTAGAAATTTATCTTTCCAATGTTGAAGAAATAATCTCTTAGCAATAAGAAGAGCATAGAGATCCATTTCCATTCTGTGACTGTCAATTTCATTTAATATGGATGTGGTTATTCATTATTTATTCATTAAATTTATATGGATGCCTAAAAGTATTATTTATTTATTTATTTTATTTATTATTTAGATTTTTATACCGCCCTTCTCCCGAAGGACTCAGGGCGGTGTACAGCCAGATTTAAAACAATACAATATACAGATTAAAACAACAGTTAAAATAACCGTCAAATTTGACCCATAAATAAAATACCCCAATTAAAATTATTAAAATTCAAAAAAATTAAAAAATTAAGCCAGTCCCGCTTGGATAAACAAGTGCGTTTTCAATTCACGGCGAAAGATCCGAAGGTCAGGTAATTGACGCAAACCAGGGGGAAGTTCGTTCCAGAGGGTAGGTGCTCCAACAGAGAAGGCCCTTCCCCTGGGGGCCGCCAGCCGAAATTGCTTGGCGGACGGCACCCTGAGAAGACCCTCTCTGTGTGAACGTACGGGTCAGTGGGAGGCATAAGGTAACAGCAGGCGGTCCCGTAAGTACCCGGGCCTTAAGCCATGGAGCGCTTTAAAGGTGGTAACCAACACCTTGAAGCGCACCCGAAAGACCACAGGTAGCCAGTGCAGACTGTGCAGGAGCGGTGTTACACAGGAGCAACGTTTGGCTCCCTCAATCACCCGCGCAGCTGCATTCTGGACTAACTGAAGCCTCCGAGTGCACTTCAGGGGTAGCCCCATGTAGAGAGCATTGCAATAATCCAGACGGGAAGTGACAAGACCGTGAGTGATTGTAAATCTTCTGAAAGTCAAACTGTGTATCAAATGAGCTGTGATGTTGCAGTGAATAGTGATTGCCGACTGCCAGCAGTTCGATCCTGACTGGCTCAAGGTTGACTCAGCCTTCCATTCTTCTGAGGTCAGTAAAATGAGCACCTAGATTGTTGGGGGTAATATGCTGGCTCTGTAAACTGCTTAGAGAGTGTTGTAAAACACTATGAGGTGGTACATAAGTCTGAGTGCTATTGCTAAGTCCTAAATGCCTCCTTCTCAGAACATAGCAGTTTTAGAATGTTAGGGGGGAAAAAACAAGTTTTAACCAATTGTTACTCCATTTCCAAGCATGTGATGATTTACTCATTCATTTTTATATAACTATGATAGGATCCTATAAATCAGGCATATTTATAACCTGTTTTAGTGATTACTTCTATTTATTTATTTTTATTTATTTATTTATTCATACTTTTATACCGCCCTAGGGACTCAGGGCGGTGTACAGCCATATAAAAACAACATAAATATACAAAGTAAAACATTAATCTAAAAAACTTATTAAATAGGCCAAATATTTAAAATAGACATATAAATAATAAAACCCAATTTAAAACCAAATCTAAAATTTAAACAATTAAAATTTAAAAAACTAGTCCAGTCCTGCGCAGATAAATAGATGTGTCTTAAGCTCGCGGCGGAAGGTCCGAAGGTCAGGAAGTTGACGAAGTCCTGGGGGAAGCTCGTTCCAGAGGGTGGGAGCCCCCACAGAAAAGGCCCTTCCCCTGGGCATTGCCAGTTGGCACTGCCTAGCTGACGGCACCCTGAGGAGTCCCTCCCTGTGAGAGCGCACGGGCCGGTGGGAGGCATTCGGAGGCAGCAGACGGTCCCGTAAGTAACCCGGCCCTATGCCATGGAGCGCTTTAAAGATCATTACCAAAACCTTGAAGCGCACCCGGAAAACCACAGGTAGCCAGTGCAGTCTGCGCAGGAGAGGTGTTACATGGGAGCCACGAGGGGCTTCCTCTATGACCCGTGCAGCCGCATTCTGAACTACCTGGAGTCTCCGGGTGCTCCTCAAGGGGAGCACCATGTAGAGAGCATTGCAGTAGTCCAGACGAGATGTCACGAGAGCATGAGTGACCGTGCATAAGGCATCCCGGTCTAGAAAGGGGCGCAACTGGCGAACCAGGCGAACCTGGTGAAAAGCTCTCCTGGAGACGGCCGTCAAATGATCTTCGAAAGACAGCCGTCCATCCAGGAGAACGCCTAAGTTGCGTACCCTCTCCATTGGGGCCAATGACTCGCCCCCAACAGTCAGCCGAGGCTGCAGCTGACTGTACCGGGATGCCGGCATCCACAGCCACTCTGTCTTGGAGGGATTGAGCTTGAGCCACATTTTTGAATCAATGTGATAGTGATAGATTTAGATTTAATAGGTTTAATCTATTATATTTTGAATTCTAAACAGGCCAAATGTTTGTTCTGGACAGACATTTCAAAAGTAGTCTTGAAGGACAATTTATACCACACCTAAGTTTTGACACTGTCCCAAGGTATGAATATAACTTGAGATTATTGAATTATAAAATTTATGTTTTTATAAGTGTAATTAGATAAAATAGGACCAAGAAACCTGTTGGAGATAATTTCCTTTAGTCTACTTGTCAAAATTCAGATAGTTTGTATGGCTTTTTCTTTCATATCATTAAATTTAATCAGGCTTCATTTCCTATCTAAACAAAGTTTTAGTAGTGCTCTGAGCCATATTGGGTTCACAAACCATCACCTCAATGTGCTTTTAATGGATTCATTCTCACATCCTCTAACTGTGGCACAAACATGTCCCACTCTTTTTAAATGTCACATCCTCATGATGTTTCCCTGTTTCATCTCAAGCTTATGGCAGAGGCCACTTAGAACCAGCCTTAGTTCTTCCAGCTTTTAAATAGTTTTTTCTTCATTTTTCTTTTTTGTCCCCAATACAAATTAGATTGTTTTATGCATTACAACACCGCTCCTATTGGCAGCTGAAGGCAGCTCCTTCTTTCTGCTGCTCATTGGAACCAGTAGCGGAAATTTTGACCAGTTCAGAGAACCGGCAGTGGAAATTTTGAGTAGTTCAGAGAACTGGAAAATACCACCTTTGGCTGGCCCGAGAGTGGGGTGGGAATGGAGATTTTGCAATATCCTTCCCCCAGGAGTGGGGTGGGAATGGAGATTTTGCAGTATCCTTCCCCTGCCATGCCCACCAAGCCATGTCCACTAAGCCAAACCACGCCCACCAAGCCACGCCCACAGAACTGGTAGTAAAAAAATTGGATTTCACCACTGCCTAGGAGCATTCTCTCTTGCTTTACTCCACATGTCCAGGTCACAGCACAGAGAAGTGGGAGGAAAGATGAGGGGTGAAGAAGGAGAGAGTAACTGATAAAAGACAGAATTTTGTGAAAGCAGTTTTTTTTAATGCATACAGAAAATCTGTTTAAACATAAAGTTTACAGCCTCCCAACAGTATGGATTTGCTATAGCAACAGAATAAAACTTTATAGGCATAACTTTATAGTCCATAGAATTGTTGAGATCTGCCCATGATTACAGGATAACAGCAAACACGCACAGATTGTTGATTAAGCAGGGGTGTGTGTGTGTGTGTGTGTGTGTGTGTGTTTTAGTCAGGCATTAGGAGTATCAAATTATGTTCTTCCTACATACCTGCAACTTGTCACAGGCTACTTACAGACACAGATTTGGCTCTCTTTCAAAATTATGCCAGTCATTCTCAGAAATAGCCTAATTGACAGAGCCTGTGACAGGCTCCATCCCTGGCCTGTGACGTGACATCTGGCCAAGTTGAATTTATAAATTAAATAGACTTATATGGCCACCCAACTCACACATAATAACCCCATAGCTGAATGCTCCATCCCAGGGATTCACTCAATCTCACCAGACTACCTGGTAAGGAGAATTAGTCCAGGTGGTTTCCCCATTGACAGATGATGCTCAGCGGGAGCAAAAAAAATAAAGCCAGGGAAATTCATTTCTCATTTTCTTTAACTCCTTCTATGCTAAACCTTGAAGACTTGGTCATGACAGCAGCACAATTTAATGCAAGCATCCTTTTCTGCTGACTCAGCAATTAGAGGATAGAATTTTTCATTTGTTTTAGGCATCTGCTTACATTTGAAAAAGTATTTTAATAATCAGTCAGGAAAAAGGGAGGTTAGAATGCCAGCTTACAAAAGAAACATCTTAGAGCAGGGGTGTCAAACTCACATCATCGTGGCGGCATCACATGATGTATCGGAACTTTTTCCCCCTTTGCTAAACTGGGTTGGGGAGGGCCCAGCATGTGACACATCTGGCCCTCAGGCTGCAAGTTTGACTAGCCTGTCTTAGATGCTGACCTTTTTTCATTCTTTGATCGGTCATCTTCTTTTCCTTTTTTCTTTTATGATACATACTTTCCGAGTGACACCTTGAAAAAGAAGCCTCATGTCACTTGGTATTCCCTACCATCCAAACTTCAGCAAAACTCTGGGGGGGGTTTAACCAAAAGAAAGTCAGGACAGAATTGAGGTCTTTTTTAAAGACTGAAAACACTTGCAATGAAGGATGCGTGAGATTTTGAAAACTTGTCCCACAAAAGGAAGTCATTTGGAGATTCAATTTGACCGTATAGTGGAACTAAAATGACAAACTTGTCCCAGTTTGTCTCATGAGATTAGACTAGTAAATTTGGTTAGTTTCCCCCTCTATTTCCCCTCCTGTTTCTCCCACTAATGCTTTCCTCTTCAGGAAGCGAACTTTAATATAAGCCAGATATTTGGGATCATAAGTCCTAGAATATCTCATTATTGCTTTATGAGACTTATAGCTCAAAGCATCTCCTAAATAAAAATCACTTCCATGAAGAAACGCATTAACATTTCAATCACCCCCCTGTCCTCATTTTCCACAAGACTGCTGGAGGAGGTGGGGGGAGACTCTGTTTTCTTATTTAAATTAGATAAGTCAATTTATCAGCCTCGGGTTTATCATTAAAGTTTGTTAGTTCAATACCAGTGTGGCGCTCGCCTTCTTTCTCCCTGCTTCATTGAACATGAATTCTCTTCTATAGCATAAGCCAGATGGAACACAAGTGCTAATGATAGTTCTGCATATTAGGAAAGGCAAAAAGGTAGATTAAAGTACATCCGTTCATTCTTTTCAGCATAACAAATTATTCTGTGCAGGGATCCATAACAGAGGCACTTGTTGAATGTTGATGTGATTGTTGCCAGTGCTTTGCCTTTGCTAAGAAATCTTCTGTTTTTATTTCACATCCTTTGGAACTGATGTTGATGATTGTGAATGGCATCTAACAGAAATAAATGTTTCCATATTTGTTGCTTTTTGATTAATGGAGATAGGTTCTTCTGTTTAAAAGCAGAGTTTTAAAAATTGTTTTCAAAATGACGTGGCTGGTGATTTGATTCATTTTTTTTTAATGTTTGTGGTTGCTAGTCACATTGCAAACTTTTTAAAGATTGAGAGACAGGACATGGTTTGTTTATGGCTGTTTTTTGGGGTTTTTTGGAATTAATAAATAAAAGTCAACATTCAAATATTAGCATTTTATTTACTGCATATTGATTCAAACAAGCTAAGTTAGCACTGATTTACACATACACAGTTGGAATACTAAGGCTGTAATCATACATAAATATACCTGGAGTGAATCCTGCTTGATTGATTCTTATTTAGTTTTGTTTGCAGCAAGCACACCAGACAGAATAAAGTAGGACAGCTCGAGCACCACACGTTTTCCTTCACTGTTGCACCTCCTTGCATGGGTGGGTGGGAGGAATTTTTGGAGTGCCCAGATCTATGATAGCAATAGCCAATATAGTTTATGTCTTTCAGCTTATCTGTAGCTAATCCCTTGGATTTTCTCTCTAGCTATGAATCCGAACAATAGTGGCTTTCAGTCCTGAGCTCATCTGACCACTTCTGTTACAGATTTCTATTTTTAAGTTTGATGATACTTCCCTGCCTTTTTTTTTCCTTGTTCCAGAATCAGATATGGTCCGAAAAAATGAGAGTGGATAGAAAGAAGAAGGGATATCACACAATAACTTGACTCAAAAAGCAAGGACTTTTTGAAGATCCTTTCCTTTGTTGTGTTTTTATCTTGCATTTTTAACTGAACGTTCCTGACTGCACTAAGAAATAATTGGCTATAGCAAATAAATAAGGCTATGCATGATAAACAAAGCAATGAATGAAAGCTTTTGAGCATCTGAACAAATAAACTTGATTAAGAGCCTGTTGGGGAAGCTCCATATGTCAATATAATATTGGTTTAGATTTTAGGTGGAAAAAGCTTTTTGTCTCAAGGACAAATGCATTGCAAGAGTAAGCTGTTTACACTAAAAAAAACATTTTTAAGGGGGAAAAAAAGTACAAAAAAGCCCAACTCCCAATCCTATTTCAAGGCTTAGTTTTTTCCATAAAACATCTTTTAAGTCATGTTTACAAAAGAAATTGCTGCATACTGATAAAACTCAAAAAATATATATTTAATTTGCTTGATTAATGCCTATGGTGAAGGCACTGTGGTCTTTTCTGTCTGCAGGAGTCCTCTCTGTAGCTGTTCATGGCTATAATGTCAAGGACATCACTACTGTTTGATGTGTTCTATGGTTAAACTATACAAAAAGTCACTGGAAGTGACTGGATAGTGGAACAGAGACCTCTTGGCAAAATAGGATACTCTGGTTTCATAGTGGTTGCTTGCTTGTATCTTGATAATGCATTAAGATTCTTTATCACATATCGACAATCTGCAGCCTAAGACCACATACTGTGGTCTGGTGATCTCCCTGTGGCCATGGGATTTTTTTCAACTTCTCCCTTCCTTGTATTTCTGTATTATTTCCCTGTACAGATGTACTACTTCCCCATTAGTAATAGTAACAACTAGTAACCAACCATTCAGTGGGGCTGCTGCAAGGGAATTAATACTTCCTTCCCAAACCAGAGAATTCTCTCTTTTCATACATATGCATGACTGAAGGTTTGTCTTTGTGTATAGGAGAGGCAACAAGACTAGAAGGAAATGTTTGTACATGTCAGATATACTGAATATGATTGTGCATATGTGCATTTCTTGACTCCATCTATCAAGTTTACTCATCTGTGCAGCCCCAAAATAGTCCTGAGAGAATTAATGTAACACACACCTAAAATGATTCTTTATCACTACTTTAAACAATTTGAGTCTGCCACATGTTAGGAATTCTTGTTTTTGTAGTAATAGTAATAACAATACTAATAGTAGCAGCAACAACGCTACTATTAAATGCTTCTTTAAATCTATTACTTCTGTAATTTGGCCAATATTCTATATCCACTAGAAAAATGCATACTATTATTCCTATACTGCAGGGGTCTCCAACCTTGACAACTTTAAGACTTGTGAACTTCAACTCCCAGAATTCCTCAGCCAGCTTTGCTGGCTGAGGAGTTCTGGGAATTGAAGTCCACAAGTCTCAAAGTTGCCAAGGTTGGAGACTCCTGCTATACTGTACATAGATTAATACCATTTGACACCCAAACACCCAGTGGTGGGATTCAGCCAGTTCGCACCTATTCGGGAGAACCCGTTGTTAACTTTCTAAGCAGTTCAGAGAACCAGTTGTTGGAAGAAATCTTGTTTTGTTTTTTCCCACTTTACAGGGCTAATCCTGTAAGGAAGGCAGGAAGGAAACATTCTGGTGGTGTTTATAGCCTAATCTTTATTGCCCTGCTTACAGAAACTGCCTCTCTGGTTAACCCTTATTACATTGTAACAGGTAAGGCGAAGTGCCAAAAGACATGAATGACTGAGTTGGCCACGCCCACATGGTCACATGACCACCGAGCCACACCTACCCAGCTGGTCATTAAGGCAGAGAACCGGTTGTTAAATTATTTGAATCTCACCACTGCAAACACCCAATATTCATCAATAAAAAAGTTTGAAATTGTTTTAACCCAGGTTGCATATACAGATGGAGGCACCAATACAGTTTTTCTTATTGCATCACTAAACCATAACACCTGGCCCTCCAGGGGTGTTACTAAACCTCCACACTACCTTTCCCCACTAAATAACCACCCACAGTCAATGTAACCCAGACCCACCAGCCAGATCCACCAGAACCAAGCCTCCACATAGGAAGAAAGTCTAAATACACAAACCAGGTGCAGAGTTTGCCAAATAAGGTCCGTAAGCCACAATCCAGAGTCAGAATCTGCAAAACAAAGTAGGCAAATCCAAAGGCTGAAACATGGGTCAAAGTCCACGACTCAGGTTTCCAAACTTCAGCTGAGTATGTGTCGAGAGAAACTATTATTCCTGACAGACAAGCCTTCCCCGGCACTTGCTTAAATCACCCCAAGCCATGTGTTCCTTGTGAAGACAGGTGGGGCAGACTCCTTGTGAGCAGCCTCTCAGAACACCTGTGAGCTTTTGTCCACTCCACTCTCCATGCCCACAGATCAGGTGTGGGAGGCAGCTGCTGTTCCTTGCTTCCCATCTGCAGCCCATCCTCATCTTCATTTGTGAAAGCAGGCTCTCCCTGTCTGGTAGACTAGTTCCCCCAATGCCATAGGGACCTGGGACAACATTGTCCTCAGCCCCTGGACTCTCTGGACATTCCAGAGGTGACATGCCATCTCCTTTGGATGGTCCAAGTTCTGATTCTTCTGCCTCCTCTGAACCAAGATCCAATGGGACCCTAAAATGAAGAATAGGTTTACTCAAATATGGACACTAGTTATTAGATATTTGCATAAAAGTTTTCTGATTGATTGGCCCATCAGCACTCAGATTAGTTATCTATTAACAATGCTGCAGTCTCAAAATTTTCTTTTATTTTTTTCCTTTACTCCTTTGCTTTACATGAATTATTGTAATTCTGAGTTTAAGTTATTATTTTATTTTTTAGAGATAATAGTTTTTATATTTTTTTGATTTTGCAAATAAAAGACGATAATTTAAACGAAACTATTTAGCAACTGTTTACAATCTGCTTTATAAAAACCATCCTTCCCTAATTGTAACAGGAATGTTACAGAAATGTTACAATTTCTGAAATATTCACATATTAATTCACATTGGTATTACTCTCAACTGAACTTAGTCTGCTGGGTGACCTGGCACAATGGCCTATTCTAATCCATGCTGGTGTAATTATTCACAGATTAATTTAGGAAAAGAATAAAATAGAGCTATGGGAGGGAAAAAAAATCTACAGCATCAGGAAAAGAACAGATAATTCAGCACAATTGCTTTTGTCTCCTCCTATCAGGACCAGTGGTGGGTTTCAAAAATTTTTTACTACCGATTCTGTGGGTATGGCATGGCTTGGTGGGCGTGGCATGGCTTGGTGGGCGTGGCAGGGGAAGGATACTGCTAAATCTCCATTCCGTCCCTAATCCAGAGAAAGGTTACAGCAAAATCCCCATTTTCTCCCAGTCAGCTGGGACTCGGCAGGCAGAGAATAGATGGGGGGTGGGGCCAGTCAGAATATTTACTACCGGTTCTCCGAACTACTCAAAATTTCCGCTACCAGTTCTCCAGAACTGGTCAGAACCTGCTGAAACCCACCTCTGATCAGGACCAAAAATTAGTTTGATGATGTGCTCTTTTCTTGGTAGTGTGATTGACATTAAGTCTTGCTTATTCTTCTCAATGTCTAGATGTTTTATCTATAAATCTATGATCCTAACATCATGCAATATAATGTGATGCAAGACCATAATTAGGAAATTGGAAGAGCATCATTGCAAACTTTGTTTCCCATTATTCATGATTTCCCTAATTTATATTATTCATGGGTTTCTTATTATCCATGAAGCTGACTGGAGTAGCTACATAGTGAGGATAACGGATAAATTTAATAATAATAGACTCCATTTACCAAGTTAAATAGGTGGGCATGAAATGTTGCAACTACATCAGATGGTTGAACAAGAAAATAGGGCATTAGAAGAATAACTGATGGATAGTGAAGAAGATGCACTGAAGCTAGTACACCAGGAATACCAGTATACCAGTATACCTACTGAGTACTGGAGAGACCAAAATGGCCTACAAGCAAGACTAAATGAGGGACAGAAAAAAGGCATGGGAAGACAAAGCATTAGTAAACTTTAAAAAGTAGCAGGAAAAACAGATAAGGAAAACAGGCAATGCTAAGAGCAGGAAAGTGGAAAAAAGAGTCAGAGGAGCTAATTCTGGAGACACAAAACCAAGCCTTAAGAACAAATGCATACAAAGTCAAAATTGAGAAGACAGCAACAGATAGCAAGCACTTTCTTTCTTTTTTCTTTTTTTTATTTATTTTTGTCACAAACAATTGCCATAGATAAAACAACATATTTTGAAGAAAATATACTAATATGTATAAAAATATGCATCAACTATATCAATTTGATATGATGAAGGGAAAAATAGGACAGGAACGGTAGGCACTTTTGTGCTCTTATGCACGCCCCTTATAGCTCTCTTAGAAATGGGGTGAGGTCAATAGTAGACAGTTTTTGGTTGAAGATTTTGGGATTTTGAGTAGAGACTATGGAGTCAGGTAATGAGTTCCAAGCATTAACAACTCTGTTACAGAAGTCATATTTTCTGCAATCAAGTTTGAAGCGGTTGACATTTAGCTTGAATCTATTTTTTGCTCTTGTAATATTGCAATTAAAGCTGAAGTAGTCTTTTATAGGAAGGATATTGCAATAGATGATTTTGTGTGTTAAACACAGGTCATGTCGAAGTCGACGGAGTTGTAAGTAATCTAATTCTCTGCAAAGAAGCTGGAAGAAACAGTTAGCAGTCTAAGAGTCACCTAGTTAGCTGCTGCAAGATGATTGCACAGACAGACTGCAAACAACAGTATGACAAAGTAGCAACCTTGGTGCCTTGGAAGATCTGCAAGAAATATCATTTACGTGCAAGCAAGAACTGGTGGGACCATAGAATAGAGAAAGTCATAGAAAATGAAGAAGCCAAAGTGCTCCGGGACTTTAAAATTCAAACAGCTAGGCATCTGCTGATTAACATGCCAGACTTAACAATTGTCAATAAGAAAGACAAAAAAGCCTGGTTGGTGAATGTGGTAGTAGCTAGAGACAACACAATATGAAAAAAAAAAGCTTTAAAAAGGATAACAAAATACAAATAGATGTATCAAAGGAAAGCAAAGGTAATGGTAGCAGAAAGCAATAGTAATAGGTGCCCTGGGTGCAATCCTTGGGTGCAATCCCAAAATAACTGGAGCACCACTTGAACACCATAAGCATTGACAAATCCACCATCAGTCAGTTGCAAAAGGCATCTTTATTTTGAACAGCTTACGTCCAGCAATAATGTTTGTAACACTATCAAACATCCATATCTGCCTATCCCAGGTCCTTGAGAAGGATTTGATAGAATAGAATAGAATAGAATAGAATAGAATAGAATAGAATAGAATAGAATAGAATAGAATAGAATTTTTTATTGGCCAAGTGTGATTGGACACACATGGAATTTGTCTTGGTGCATATGCTCTCAGTGTACATAAAGAAAAGATACGTTCATCAAGAATCATAAGGTAAAACTCTTAATGATAGTCATAGGGTACAAAGAAGCAATCAGGAAACAATATCAATATAAATCGTAAGAATACAAGCAACAAAGTTACAGTCATACAGTCATAAGTGGAAGGAGATGGGTGATGGGAGATAGGTGGACGAAAGTGCCAAATCCAGTCTGAACATGTGGCTAACTGTGCAATGAACCATAATGATTCTCCCTTCTCTGAAATGCATAGAATCAGCATGCCAGAGAAAAAGGAGAAAGAAAGGAGGATAAAAAAGAAGACACACTGTACTATGGTACTAGCTAACCCAATGCAGAATATGGCACATGTTCAGTTAAAGGTAAACATGAACCTATAGCAAATGTAGACTAACTACTCTCTATACTTTAGACCAGTTGTCGTGTCCCACCCCCCACTCCGACGAACGAGTCAAGGAAGTCCATGACAAACTTGGCAACGAAGCCTCTGCAGCTTGCCAAGTTCCTTTAAGGTTTATCAGGGCAGGCAGGAGTCCAAGTTGTGACTTCAGCGATAGGGTCCAGTATTAGCAAACTCGATAAGACTTTGCTTAACTCAAGGTTGGAATGCCAAAAGCAGGTCCTTTATATAGGCTGTGGGGTGTGGCTCCATGACTCAGCATTTATCCAGGCCTGCCCCTCCCTTCCTTCTGCTGGCGTCACCTCTCAGATCTCCGGGAGCGAGGATCCTCCCACTCTGAATTGTCTTCAGCTGGATCTGCTGGCAGCTTCTGGGAAAGGGAGGGGTCAGAGGGAGTAGGGCCGAGTAATTCCAGCACCTGGCTGCCTTCCTGCTCTGACGGCTGAGCCGAAGGAACACACGCTGTACGAGTGAGGTTTATCGGGCTTGTCCTCCCACTCCTGGAATCCTCTCCGGGCATGGGGCCAGGGCCAGGGGCTGGAGGCATGACAGGCCGTTCATCTACATTATCAGACTCGGAGTCTGATAAAAGGCCCGGTTGGAGACAGGAGGGGCCCGGCTGAGGAAAGGAGGGAGGACGAGTCACAACACCAGTGCTGTCAAATTCCTGGCCCATGGGCTGGATGTGTTGTGTGTTGGTCATGTCCATGTCCAGTTTAGCAAAGGGGGGAAAAGTCCCGATACATCACGTGATGATGATGTGATGACGTGAGTTTGACACCCCGGCTTGGACAGTACTACTAGAGCTAGTGGGAGACAATGTCGAGGAGGAATGTTGTACTACTGCTCTGTAGATTTTGATGCATTACATGTCCCAGCATCCCTCACCATTGCCAATGCTGGTGGGGACTCTGGAGAGTTACAATTCAGCAGCATTGGGAAGCTACTAAATTATGCACCTAGTGCCATCAGTTGATGGTGCTTATATATTAAACATATTTTGAGTTAGGATACTCAAAATGAGTACATGAATACATGAACATTCTTATTAGTAATACTGCTTTGCTGCCTGCAGCCATGTTATTCTTCTGCTTTTTTGATATCTCTATTATTAAGATTTTGGAACAGCATGGATTAGCACTGCAGGGTTTTTTTTTCATTTTGTGTCTTGGCATGTAAGGTTATTTCATCATCAGCGGCATATTTATAACAAATAGCAGGAAGAAATATTTCTTTTTTTCAAGTTCATCTATAGAAAAATATTACAGAAATATTGGCTTTTAAACAGCATTGGTTTCTGCAGAACAGACTGCCTCTATATGAATAGAAACCATGCATACTGTCTATTCAGGAGTTACATGCTATGTTTCTCTTAGTAAAAATATAAGCAAAAAAACCACACGACCAGCAATACTCTCAACAAAACAGGAAATATATGAAAAAGGAATCAGAAATTCAACTTTTGTTTTTATAACAGATTATGGGCAAATTAAGAAGTTGGAATATATACTTAAAATGAAGATACTATTAAATTTAGAATTCAGAACTATTTATACCTTTGATAAATATTGATGTATCAGTGGCATCCACAGCAAACCACAATGATGCTAGAATGATGCCACATGTATAGTGATGTCATCATGAAAATGCTGCAATGTTGTATTGGCACCCCCACCATCTAACTGGCAACATAAGTTTTATTATTCTCCTTTATTCTCTCCTTCATAGGTGACTTTGGATATACTTAAAATGTACAGGCAAGGCAGAGAATGCAGAACATACCTGAATGGTCACCATCAATATGTTCAGTAGGTTTTATACTTGTTTGCTTATATCCTTCATTTGGGCAAAATTCGAAAGTATAGGGCCATGATGGTGAACCTAAGGCACGTGTGCCAGAGGTGGCATGTAGAGCCCTCCCTGTGGGCATGCACGCCGTCACCAGCTACTGTTCAGGTTTCCAGCGTGCACATGCATGCTGGCCAGCGTGCACATGCATGGGTGCCGAAGTGCTGGAAAACAGCCTGAAAATGGCTCCCAAAACGGCCTGAAAATGACCCCAAAATGGCCCCCAAACAGCCTGAAAAATGGTCTGAAAACAGCCCCAAAAACAGCCTGAAAATGTCCTAAAATGGCCTGAAAATGGCCAAAAATGCCCAAAAACAGGCATGAATGTGCCGGCCAGATGATCTTTGGGTTTCCGGCATTCTAGCGTGCGTGCATGCATGCACAATTCAGTTTGGGCACTCAGTAATGAAAAGGTTCGCCATCACTGGTATAGGTAACTAAGACACACCCATCTTCCTATGGGCTAACTGACAGAATGCTGGGACCAATGACACCCATGGGAATGACATTTGAAAAAGTTGTGACTGCATCACTATGCTTTCCAAATACATTTCCCAGAAACCCATAGGTTTCATAGTGCAAGAGAAGATGGGTGTGTCTCTGCGCTCCTTCCTGCCTTCCTCTTGCCCCTGTGCCATATCAGCTAGCAGCAATGCCGGTTGGGGGGAGAAGCCATTAGCTGCTTTAGAAATGTGCCCAAAATTTGAAATCTCTTAATGGTGACAGCTGATTTCTCTTAACTTCTCTTACCCTTGTTCCAAGTTTCGTTTCTTTTCTTTTCTTTTCTTTTCTTTTCTTTTCTTTTCTTTTCTTTTCTTTTCTTTTCCTTTCCTTTCCTTTCTTTTCTTTTCTTTTCTTTTGGCTGCTCAGAACCTTTTCTTTTTCCTTTTGGTGCTTGGAAATTTAGGCTGTAGTGGCATGAGACTCTCCATAGGCTAGATTAGGTTCAAAAACTGTTACAACAATTATAAGAAATTTGTTGAATACTTAAATCAGTACTAGAAAACAAACCTGAGAGATGAACCACAAACAGGTAGATGATAATAATAATAATAATAATAATAATAATAATAATAATAATAATAATAATAATAATAATAATAATAATAATAATAATATAATTTGTATACCGTCCTTCTCCCGAAGGACTCAGGGCGGTGAACAGGCAAGTAAAATACAAACAGAAACATACACAATATTAAAACAACCCTTAAGAAACTTATTAAATTAGCCAGGAAATTTAAAATAACATTACACCCTATAAAATTACATAAATTTAAAACCCATTAAATTCAATTAAAATTTAAAAATCAGGCCAGTCCAGCCATACGAAATAAATAGGTTTTAAGATAAGCCAGCTCCTTTGTTTCCTGTCCCTAAAGGACAGTGCAACTACCATATTTTTCGGAGTATAAGACGCACCTTTTTCCCCAAAAAAAGAAGGTGAAAATCTGGGAGCATCTTATACTCTGAATGTAGCCTTGCCCAACTTCTCAAACAGAGGTTTCAGAGGTTGAAAAAAGCATCAGAAATGGAGCTTCAGAAAAAAGGCCCCAAACGGAGCTTAGGAAAAAAGCCCCAAATAGAGCTTCAGAAAAAAAAACCCAAACAGAGGTTCAGAGGTTTTTTTCTGAAGCTCTGTTTCAGAGGCTTTCAGAGGCAGAAAAAAGTTTTTTCTGAAATGGAGTTTCAGAGGCAGAAAAAAAAAAAGCAAGACACAGAGCTCACAACCAAGGAACCTGTTGCTAAAATTCACCTCTGGGAACAGCTGATTGGGGATATTCGGGAAGGCCAATCCACCTGCCAATCAGCTTTTTTCTTATTTTCCTCCCCAAAAACTAAGGTCCGTCTTATACTCTGAAAAATATGGTAATTTTCTTCAGAACATAAACTTTGCGTATTTTAATACTGCTTTAAGAAAAGAAGCATTTCATTTTTAATGTATTAGGAGACATAGCATGAAGCAAAGCCAAGAAATTTCCTTTGTGTGCTTAATGCTTATATTAAGATTTTTTAAATATATATTTATTTGTTTGCAAAAATTGAAATGACCACTAGATGATGCAAAAGAGATGCAGAAAGAGCTCATCCTTTCCTGCCATCTAAAGTTTATTCAGAACTTTACAGCCCAGATCTGGGAGCCCTATTAAATAAATGCTAAGCTGCTTGTACCTTCCTGCCGCACTTATACATTTTTTATGCCTCTTTAGCTTCTTGATTTATGTCCACACCCTCCTTTCCCTTGATGGAAGTGATACTTACTCATGTGAGCCAAGGTGATAAACTACAGGCCTTGCTCTGCCAAATCTAATGTCCTGCTGCTTATGATGCACAGATGTTGTTTTCTTTCAGAAGGCAAAATAAGGTTTCCAAAATGGCCTTCCCTTTTATTCTTGCACTGAGGGACCTAAAGCAAAATGGCAGGAATCCAGATGAACAAATAACACACTATACTGGCTCTTCAGTAAATGATAAATCATTCCTAATTACTTCTTTGTCAACAAAGGCTATCAGCTGATGGCAGGGTGGTGAGATTTTTCTGAAGGTCTCATGGATTCCAGGCACGGAATGAAAAATATGACTGATGTTTTTAATGTCCTTGTATATATATATATATATATTTACATTTAATCCCGCCCTTTTCCGAAGACTCAGGGCGGCTTACAGTGTATAAGGCAATAGTCTCATTCTAATTGTATATTTACAGAGTCAATTTATTGCCCCCCCAACAATCTGGGTTCTCATTTTACCTACCTTATAAAGGATGGAAGGCTGAGTCAACCTTGGGCCGGGCTTGAACCTGCAGTAATTGCAGGCTACTGTGTTTTAATAACAGGCTCCTTACAGCCTGAGCTATCCACGGCCTTCACTTTTTATGCTACACTTCTATGCATAAAGCTTCAAATATGGAGTTTCTTCACCTGTAGCCCAAGTGGCTCTGCTTAGTGAATTGTATCATACTATTGTTAAGATGATCTGGTTTTGGAAGTCTGATTTTAACCATACCATTGAGCTCATTACTTGAAACTAGTTCCTAGTGTTTGTTTTAACTCAGGAAGAAAGACAGACAAGTGAGAAAGACTAATACAGAGAACTAAAGGAATTGTTCTGACCTAGGCTTCCCCAGCAGCACGAAGCCAAGTCCTCATCCCGATAAACCCCTTTTATTTAATTTACAGTGAATTCCTCTCCAGCAAAATCTTTCCTCCCACACAGTCTTTCAAGATAGCTCACAATTACCGACCTTTAATAGGCTTGGAGTGTGGGCAGGCCGATATCTTTCAGAGACTGCAATACTTGACAAGAATGCAATAATGAACTAATTGTCTCCTGAAAACTCCACTCCCCTTTTGTTCCTCTTTTATTCCCTCTGGGAGAGGCCATTCATCGTCCACCTGTGGCCTTACTCCCAAGTTGACCCTTGTCCTTTAGATGTTCCCTTCATCTGGCAACTCTGGGCATGTGCACACTGGGAACAGGTTCCAGCTGTTCATCTGCCCCACTGATGTCTGATTCCAAAGGCAGCTGATAACTGGCATACAGCTCTGCCCCCATTCTGCCTCCGATGCAGAGCCCTCATCAGAGCCTTCCCCAGACTCCAGAACTGGCCCATGTTCCTCTCCAACCTCCTCACTGTCCAATTCTGCTGCCAGATCCACTGGCCGCTGGCAGGCTACAACAGGAATACTCAACATAACTGCTTTCTAAAAACAAAATTTCTTCTCCTTTCGCTGGTGGGAAAGAGCAGATGGGGGACACTGGAGTTATAACTAGCCTTTACATATATCTGTCACGGGGATGTCTGTGGATTCACAGGATTTGATATAAGACATAGTGCAAAATTACTCTTGTGATCAGCAAATAAAGGAAAATTTACTTTTGGCTTTCACAACCTTCCTTTGGAAAAGTTTTTTACAACTAGATTGGACTGTGATCCATTCTTTGGTCTCTTTTCTGGCTGCTCTCTTGCCTGATAACCACAGTGGTGGTTTTTTTATTGTAAAATATTTATAAATTGCACAACTGGCTTGGCATACATATAAACATATTTATTTCTAAATATCCTACTCTAGGGTATTCTACTCTAGGATATTTAAGAGTTACGTATGTGGTCTGCATTCTCTCATTCAGGTTGGGACTAGCTTTCTCTCTAGAGGCAGTAAAAGCTGGTCTTTGCTGTTCTCTCTTTAGCTTCCCCTAGAAAAGTGATGGCTAACCTTTTTGCATCACGTGCCAAAAGCTGGGGGAGGGCTGGAGGTCACCTGCGCGCATGGACACATCCATAATTCAATTCACCCCAACCCACGTGCATGTGCATGTGACCAACCCCCCATGCTCTTCCTGCTTTTGGCATGCAGTGGCACAGTGGGTCCAGTAGGCCTGTTTTTCACCCTTCCCAAGCTCCAGAGCCTTTCTTGGAGCCTGGGGAGGGCAAAAACGGCCTTCCCCACCCCCTGCAGGCCCTCTGGAGGCCGGAAACATCCCATTTCCCAACTTCTGGTGGGCCCAGAAGGCTCGAAAATTAGCTGGCCGGCGTGTTCATTTGCACTGGAGCTGAGCTAGAGGAACACTCATGTGCCCACAGATATGGCTCTGCATGCCACCAGTGGCACACGTGCCATAGGTTCGCCATCACGGCCCTAGAAGAATTCTGCAAAGAGTAGGAAAGATCCCATTGTGCTTTCTCCTCTTTGGATCTTAGCCATCGCCACTTCAGGACATTTCAGGCTGTCCTCAAATCGAGAAGGATTTAGCACCATACCCTGCTCAATCTATCTCAGGTTCCAACCCAACATTAATCTTTGCTAAAATCAACAACAAATCTTCAGCATGCAAAGCTGCCTAAATCCATCTTGAGTTACCAATCATTGTCAAATTTTCCTTATTCATCAGACTTTTTATTGTTTTAAATTTTCCCCTTCCTTGTCACTTTTTTTTTTTTCATCTTATCTTTTACTATGGGAAATATTCATTTAGAGTGTCTGAGTGTTTGCATGGATAAGTGACAGACTTGGAGGAAGACATGGTGTCCTGTGGAATGTCACCTTACGGGGGACAACAGGAACCCAGAGAAACCAGAGAATATGTGTATTAATTGAAGATGAAGAGGGAATTAAAAATATTTTGTTCCTCTGGAGCATGAATAATACCTACATTTAGAAACTGTTGATCTGGATTTTAATGGAGCACTAATGTATTTAGTGCTCCATTAAAATCCATTAAAATCCAGACGCGGTGGCTCAGGGGCTAGGACATTGAGCTTGTCGATCGAAAGGTCGGCAGCTCAGTGGTTCGAATCCCTAGTGCTGCCGTGTAATGGGGTGAGCTCCCGTTACTTGTCCCAGCTTCTGCCAACCTAGCAGTTTCGAAAGCATGTAAAAATGCAAGTAGAAAAAATAGGAACCACCTTTGGTGAGAAGGTAACAGCGTTCCGTGCACCTTTGGCATTGACTCATGCCGGCCACATGACCACGGAGACGTCTTTGGATAGCGCTGGCTCTTCGGCTTTGAAACGGAGATGAGCACCGCCCCCTAGAGTCAGCAACGACTAGCACCACGTATGTGCGAGGGGAACCTTTACCTTTACTTTTTAATGTATTTATATGGGATGCGGTGGCTTAGTGGGTAAAATGCTGAACTTGTTGATAGAAAGGTCAGCAGTTTAGCGGTTCGAATCCCTAGTGCTGCGTAACAGGGTGAGCTCCCGTAACTTGTCCCAGCTTCTGCCAATCTATCAGTTCCAAAGCACATAAAAATAAAAGTAGAAAAATAGGGACCACCTTTGGTGGGAAGGTAACAGTGTTCCATGCGCCTTTGGCATTGAGTCATGACGGCCACATGACCACGGAGAAGTCTTCTGACAGCACTGGCTCTTTGGCTTTGAAACAGAGATGAACACCACCCCCTAGAGTCAGGAACAATTAGCACGTATGTGCGAGGGGAACATTTACTTTTAATGTATTTATCCAGTGCCCAGAAATGAAAGAACATTTTGTTGTTATACCTATAAAAAGCAATATGACTTTGACTGTGAGAGTGTAATATCCATCAGCCAGACATAAAAATCAAGTGTTGTTTAAGATATATTTGGTTTTAGAGATGGGAAACTTGAAAGAAAAGACATTATGATAACCTTCCAGTATAGTGCAGTACTAAAGAGTACTATGAAGAGAAAGAGTGAAGAGAAGAGCCACAAAGATGATTATGGGAGTGGAGACTAAAACATATGAAGAATGGTTGCAGGAACTGGGTATGTCTAGTTTAATAAAAAGACATGATAGCTGTGTTCCAATATCTCAGGGGCTGCCACAAAGAAGAGGGAGTCGGGCTGTTCTCCAAAGCACCTGAGGGTAGAACAAGAAGCAATGGGTGGAAACTGATCAAGGAAAGAAGCAACTTAGAACTAAGGAGAAATTTCCTGAGAGTTAGAACAATTAATAAGTGGAACGACTTGCCTGCAGAAGTTGTGAATGCTCCAACACTGCAAATTTTTAAGAAAATATTGGATAGCCATTTGTCTGAAATGGTGTAGGGTTTCCTACCTGGGCAGGGGGTTGGATTAGAAGACCTCCAAGGTCCCTTCCAACTCTGTTATTATGTATGTATTAATATCTGCTCTCCATTTGTTGTGTTTTTATCTATGGCTGTCTTTGCTTTATTATTATTATTATTTTTTAAGGTTTATATTCAAACAGTATCAACAGATGGTAATATTTGGCTGGCATTGCCTGGGCACAAAAGTTAAAGAAGGTTAATTCTTGTTGTGGTGGAAAATTCACCAATAAATACCAACACAATATTATTTTATTTCCCAAAGCTAGCAGATTATAGTGAGTCCCTGGTTTCTTAGATCCAGACAAGCCAAGAACAAAGCTTTTATTATATAGAAGGTTGATCAATATTTTTTTGAACAGCTTCTATTATTCATTAATAGGACAGTTTAGAGAAACAATAGTTATACAATGATTGGAATGCAAGATAATAGAAAACAAGGACTATAACATATTTATCCTTAGAATTTATAATGTATTAGTTTTATTTTATGTGAAATTGGGAAGAATGATTATACTGTGCAAAACTTTTGGTGAAGTTTAAGGCTTAAGCGTTTTTGGTTTTTTTAAAATACATTTTTATTAAAATTTTTACAAAGGGCATAAAAATTAACACAATCTAATTAAAACAAGCACAGGAAAAAAAGAAAAACTATGGAAAAAGTAAAAAGAAACAGAAAGAAGAATATTCTAATTTCCTGTGCTGAGATAACTAAAATTATCTCACATATATATGATATTTTAGCATTGCCATTTTACTGAATCTTTGTATAAATTTAGAGTGTTACGCAATTATTATTTGGCAGCTACTGCCCAGTTTCTAAAGATAGTGAATTTCTCTGAGTTTAACTAGTCGAATTCTAAGTAAACACAGGGAAGAAAGGAAATATACTGATTCTCCTTCCTTCTTAGACTCCTTATTGCCCACTAGAATGCTGTTGCAGAAGGTTAGATTTTCTAGAGAAAAGTGCAAGAGAAAAGGAAAGTCACTTTCCACGTAATTGTGTCTATGGGTCTCTTTTTCTTTTTTAAATGGAACTTTCCATTTTGGATTCAATATTCTGTGGATTAATGAGGTACATATATTTATCAGCATTGTATTTAGAATCTCACAGTTCTTATACGACTGTTTAGTCAAAGGAATGCAATTCAAGGAAGGTTCCCCCTTTAACATTATGTTATCATGCAGAGAACATATATAAATATTCTGATAAATAAATTCTGCCTCATGCATTTGAATGCCAATAGTATTTAGAGAAATGTAAAAAAGTAGCATGAAGCTCTCAAGTTATTCTACACAGAAAACACCTCACTCATCTTATCTTGTCAAGCCTGATCAGTTCTTTGCAGAATATTAAAGCATGAATCCAGGAAAGAACTTATAAAAACATAGAATGCTGTTCTTTTTTCTGTAATTATTGAATATTTAATAGAATAATTAATCTTTGAAACTAAACTTTCTTGCAATCCCTGTACAACATAAATTATCTCCATAGATCATAGAACTTCATTATAATTAGTTTCATTTATCTGTAAGTTCACTAAACTACTATAACAGTTAATGAAATGTTCAACAATTACTTTCTCTGCTTCCATATGTACATTAGCTTATGACTTAATTGTAAATTGCCAAGACTTTGATGATATTTTCCTTATCATGGATAATGATCATCCCAAGGGGCAGTCAGGCTATGATCATCATTTAGCTACTCAATTTATCTTTTTTTTTTTTTGTTTGTTTACATTTATACCCCGCCCTTCTCCGAAGACTCAGGGCGGCTTACAGTGTATAATTATTATTTTTTTTATTTACATTTATATCCCGCCCTTCTCCGAAGACTCAGGGCGGCTTACACTAGGTTAGCAATAGTCTTCATCCTATTTGTATATTTATATACAAAGTCAACTTACTGCCCCCAACAATCTGGGTCCTCATTTTACCTATCTTATAAAGGATGGAAGGATGGAAGGCAATTGCAAGCAGCTGTGTTAATAACAGACTGTCTTAATAGTCTAAGCCACAAGAGGCCCTTTTAAGCACCTTTAGCCTTCCTTGGGTTGACAAGTCATGGACCTAGGGCAGGCTCCAGCCTTAACTTCACTACTACTTCCTTTTATTTCTCCCCTCCCCCCCCCCCCCCCCCGCAAAACCTGCCAGCTCTGATATATCAGCTACTGCCCACTCCCCAAAGAAAAATAAACTGCAGCGGTGTCTGGAGGGAAGGTTTAAAAAATAAAGTTGGTTGATTGACAGTAGTGCAATTATTTATTTATTTATTTATTTATTATACTTATATACCGCACCATCTCCCGTAGGACTCAGGGCGGTTCACAGGCATATTAAAACAATATAATAAATAAGCATTAAAACCCAGTTAAGACTAAATATTATCATGGCCTGATCACTAAAACAGTAAAAACCAGTAAAAACCCCATTAAAATTTACTAAAACATTTTATTCTTAGGCTAAAACTTACCTCTTTTGAATATTCATCAATGTCCTTCATGCATACAAGGGTGGAACTTGAATTGCAGGGTGCTGCAATTGCAATTTTGAATTTGTGGCCCTCTGTTGTAGATACCATTGATAAATTGAGCTTTGATGATACACATCCTGAGCAGTGGTGGGTTGCAACTGGTTTAGCAACCGGTTCTGTGAGCGTGCACTTTGCAAGCGCGTGTGCCTAACCCACTTGCACGCAGCATTCAAAATACAAAAATTTGAAGCTCAGCTTCTTACCTTCTAAGGCAGCCCCAGTAAGTAGAACAGTGGAGGTGCAGAAATCAGCTGTGCTGCGCAAATCAGCTGAGCCAGAAAAAAGGAAATATAGGACAGGATAGGGCAGGGGTGGGGCGGGGCGGGGCGGGGTGGGGCATCAGCTGATCATCAGAACTACCGGTTTGCCCAAACTGGTCCAAACCGGCAGCAGCCCACTGCTGATCCTGAGTGCCAGAAAGCAACTTTGCCAGTTTTCCTTTTGAGAATGACCAATATTTCCCCAACCTAAAGTAACTATTTTCTTTGAATTGAATAGAGTAGCATTCTTTATTGGCCAAGTGTGATTGGACACACAAGGAATTCATCTCTGGTGTATAAGCTTTCATCAATTTACACATGGACCCCAAAAAGGTTATTTATTAGGGTTTTGTGATTCAGTCAACATCTCATTTGAATCATTATTTTGGTTTAAAATTCTATATTTCAGATTGATTTGAAAAACTAATTCAGTTTGGTTTGGAGATCTGAAATCAAATTGTCAAATGTGTTTACTTTGATTTAAACTGAAAATTCAGATTATCTTAAAAAAACCCAAAAACAACCCCCAAAAATTCCTCCAGATGTGCAGAAGCAGTTTAAATATTTGAAGTAATTTTAAAACATTGATTTCAACACAAAGGTTTGGTTTCATTTTCCAAAGAGAATGAGATTTTTACTGTTATTCGGATATTTGATCCCTCTGTTCTCCAACTGAATTTATGGATTGGAGTTTTACACACAGCCTACAATTTGCTAAGAATCTTTATGTGCAAAGCAAGACAGCATCCGTTTTTCTTTAATTCAGGTCCATGTCTGCTGAGGGTTATCATTTAGCACAAAAAAGGAGCCATCTGTTATTTCCAATGTTAGTTTAAGTAAAAGTGAAACTTACCTTGAACTCATTTCTGCCAGCATTTTAATTCTCTTCTCGTTTAAAAAAATAAATAAACCTAAAATGGACTGCATTTTTATTCACACTAATATCAGTAGTACTGCTTTACACTTATTTCTAATTTATAAAAGACCTTGGAGGGATAAGAAGGGGTCTGCTAGGGTTATCTGAATGTGTTCCTGCAAATCTGAGAATTGTTTGCTTTTATTGCTTCTGCTAATGCATTCAGTGTGGATATTATTGTTGATAAATGTTTGAAAGATATTTTATTCACCATCATTGTGATGGATGTTGAAAAGTGCTGAATAAGTGGAGCATGCCATCATGTGGTAATATTGTTTTTTCCCTTATATTGCTTTGTAGATATTAAATATGAGCTGAAAACTCTTACCATCACTTGAATACATTGTCAAAAAGGAGCCTTTACTTTCAGGAATCATTCAACAGCTCCCAGAAGCACGAAGCTGTAAACACCTAGCCTGAAGATGACGAATGAGACTTCGTCGAAACGTCGCCAAGACACTTCCAATTTTACGCGGGAGAAAACCCGAATAACCAAAGACCTACATACAAACACCTGCGAAAACCTCAGAAAACATATATATATATATATATATATATATATATATATATATATATATAAATATATATATATATATATATATATATATATATATATAGGTCTTTGGTTGTTCGGGTTTTCTCCCGTATATATATATATAGAGTGTATATATATATATAGAGAGAGAGAGTGTGTATATATATATATATATATATATGTATATATATATATATATATATATATATATATATATATATATATATATATATATATATATAGAGAGAGAGAGAGAGAGAGAGAGAGAGAGAGAGAGAGAGATTTAATAAATCCATGTTTATCGCCTGGTTTGAGGTGTGGCAACAATCATCCACATGTTCCATATACTGAGTGGCCATGTCAATCATAATGTGTACAGCTGCAGAACTTGGACCTTTTCTTGCCAGATTTCATAGAGGAGTGAAGGCATTTGACTTCATTTGTATGTGAATTCAAATATCATCTCAGTATCTTCACATGGAATATATTATGAAATCTGAGGAACTGGATGAGAGTTGATTTTGATCATTATTGACAACCTATGCCTTTTCATATTCATTTTATATGAATTTAATAAATAAATAATGTAGTCTATATTTCTTTTTTTAATAATTTTTATTAAACAGGTTTTTTTTTAAAAAAATTGACAATTTTCTTCTTTACATTTCCACATCAGTATACATCTCTTATATATCCATTTCCCCCCTTATTTCAATTTACCTTTATCTTTACATTATTTATTTATACATATTAATATATCAGTATACTAAATTACAGTCCTACATTATGTGTCAATTCCTTTTCTGTAAGCTTGTTACTAAGTTCTAACTCTTGTAACTTCTTCATTTAATCTTTCCTTACCCTTTACACCCATCCTCTAACCATTCATACCATTTATTCCACACTATATAATACTCTGTTTCTCCCTTATCTTGTATTTCTTTTGTGAGTCTATCCATCTCTGCGCACTCTAAAACTTTCCTTATCATGTTTTCCTCTGATGGTATATCGTTATTCTTCTAATTTTGTGCATATATTATTCTCGCTGCTGTTGTGATATGTAGAATTAAATATTTAATAATTTAATATTAAATATAGTACTCTACATCTCTATTAACCTTCCACATTATGGGAATATTATTTAATTATTACTGATTATTTTTACTGGCTTTCCAGGAGCCTTTTCTCCATCATGGTGGTCATATGTATATTCTACGTATATCACTTTAGAATATTCCCCATCGTTTTTTCTACTTTTGTCATCTGCAAAGCCCAGAGCCAACATGGAAAAAAGCCTGATGGATCTCTTACTATAATACGGATTTCTGTTATACATCACATAGCTCCAGGTCTTCATAATCTGAGTTGAGTTAAATTATGCTAAGGCGTGAGATTAAAAAACCAAGCACAACAAAATTTATTTCAATTTATTGCCAGCATCCGGACGATGGATAAAGAAGCTTAATGCCACCACTTGCTCCCAGCCATCAAAGCAAGATAATCAAAATTAGTTCCTATTCTGTTTATTTGCCACATGTGTTGATTATAAGTCATGCATCTGCAGTGCATTTAGCTGCAATCTTGTGCATTTTATGAGCTTGTACAGTTCACTGAAATCACTAAGATTTATATGTGCTTCAAAGTGTGTAGTATTTCCTCTTTATTTGTACCAATAAACATCTGAATTTTGGCAGAGTGTATAAAAGGAAAAAAATATGCAATCTATTTTGATGCTTCAGTAAAATTGTTCGGTCATTTATATATGCTGGATTCTACCAAATGAATATCAAACGCTGTGATTGGCAGAATTATGGTTATGTTTTACACTAATGTGCTGCTACATAATTTAATATCACATGTGTGATGTGCTACATTGTTTTTCAAGTATGCATAGGCAATTCCATTGTCATTTTTGTCTAGAATTTTCATTTAAACTGCTATAGTTCAGCCACATTTATGTATCAGTTCATATGCTCGGAGAAAAAAAAATGTGCATGAATATTCAAACACATTTTTATATGTGCTTTTCTTAATGTACATGCTTAAATATGCTGCTGGTGGTTTTTGTTTTTTTAAGCATGCAGTTCTTACAAGCAACTTTTTCACAGTAATAGTAGCTTGTTTGTTCTAAAACAAGTGCATGTATTTTTCTAGTTTTTTTTTAAAATGAGGGACTTGCATTGCAAATTTCTGAACCTGAGTGTGCTATTAACATAAATCAACCCAGCCTGCTTATTAATATAGCCATGAGTTTTAACCACTGGGAGGTAGGAATTGCCCTGTATGTAATCTGCCCATATTGGGGTATTACAGAATTCATAATAATAGAGTTGAAAGAGACCTTGGAGGTCTTCTAGTCCAACCTCCTGCCCAAGCAGGAACCCTTATACCAGTGAGGGCTAACCTTTTTGCCATCATGTGCCAAAAGCAGGAAGAGTGTGTGTGTGGGGGGGGTTGTGCACGCCCGTGCCCAAATCCATAATTCAATGTGCTACACCCCGCCTCTGCATTCCTCCCGCTTTTGGCACATGATGGCATGGTGGGCCCGGTAGGCCCATTTTTTGCCCTCCTCAGGCTCCAGAGGCTTTCTTGGAGTATGGGGAGGGTGAAAACAGCCTTCCCCATCTTCCCGAGGCCCTCTAGAGGTTGGAAATGGCCCGTTTGCCAACTTCTGGTGAGACCAGAAGGCCCGCTTTTCAGTCTCACCAGATTTCAGAGGCTCCCCCCCCCCCGGAGGCCCTCTGGAGGCTGGAAACAGCCTGTTTCCTGACTTCCGGTGGGCCTGGAAGGCCCAAAAATCAGCTGGCCGGCATCCGCATGTGCACCAGAGCTTAACTAGGGCAACACTTGCGTGCCCACCGATATGGATCCACATGCCACCTGTGGCACACGTGCCATAGGTTCACCATCCCAGTCTTAAACCATTCAGACAAATGACTGCCTAATCTCTTCTTAAAATCCCCCAGTGATGGACCACTCACAATTTCTGAAGGCAAGTCGTTTCATTGATTAATTGTACTCATCGTCAGGAAATTTATCTTTCGTTTTAGGCTGAATCTCTCTTTAAAGCTCTTCCAAGTGTTATTTCTAATCCTGCCCTCAGGTGCTTTGGAGAATAGGTCAACCCCCCCTCTTCTCTGTAACAGCCTCTCAAATATTATTTTTTTTAAAAGGTGTTAAGTTCGGGAAGTAACGAGGCTGGAGACCAGGGTAGTGACAACAGCTCTTTAATATATGGTGAACCCAGCAACCGGGCTGGGGAAAAACCTCTCCTTATATACAGTTCAACCGGCGGCTTTAACCAATCAGCAACGTGCTTGTTTCCCGCCAAAACCATTTAAAGATACATTACACTCCTTCCCCCCAGAAAACACTTTACCCATATTTACATGATATTTACATATTATTTTTCAACGTAATCACGCAAATAGACTGGGCGTCTCCTGACTCTTTCGGACCTGCGCAGTACATTCCCTGGGAGTGGGTCGAGCTGACCGGAGGGGCTGTTTGCTCCTCTCAGCTCCTTCTCTAGGCCATCCGGCCCTGGATTATTAGCAGAGTCGTCCCTGCTGTTTTCTACTGGAACCTGTGGGCGTCGCTGGACCTCCGGAATTTCAGCTAAGTCCTGCGAGTTCTCCGGTTTTGAGTCAGCTGTGGAATCAAACATTGTGTAGTCAGGGCCCGTCTCTATTAATTCAGATTGTTCGGCTATTCGTTTTCGTATTTGGTCTATGTGGCGCCTCCATACTCGGCCGTCCTTTAACTCCACTAAGTATGACTTTGGGCCTGTTCTGTTTAGTATTTGTCCTGCTATCCAGGTTGGGCCTTCACCGTAGTTGTGTGCCCACACTCGGTCGCCTATGTCCATTTCTCTTGTTTTTCCTATTTCCCCCTTGTAACCCTCCGGCGTATAATTTGGATTTAGACGGTCTAGGGGGCACCTGAGCTTCCGTCCCATTAATAATTCGGCTGGGCTTCTGCCGGTTGTGACACAGGGGGTTCTGTGTTGGACGGCCAGGAAAATATCGATTTTCGTTTGCCAGTCACCTGGCTTAAGTCTGGACAATGCCTCTTTTGCGCTCCAGACGGAACGCTCTGCAAGGCCATTCGTCGCAGGGTGGAAAGGCGCCGAGAGGGCATGTCGGATGCCCTCTTCTGCCAAGTACTCCTCAAATTGGGTTGCCGTGAATTGCGGGCCGTTATCGGAAACTAGCGTGTCGGGCAACCCATGGGTTACAAATAGGTGCCGTAGGACTGAGATCACGGCCTCGGCTGTCATGGATCTCATGAGAATGATTTCCAGCCATTTGGAGTAGGCATCTACTACAACCAGGAAGGTTTGGCCGTGGAAGGGGCCGGCAAAATCAATGTGTATTCTAGACCAGGGGCCCTGGGGTTTCTCCCATTCCCGAACCGGGGCCGTTGGGGGTAGTGGTCTGGACTCCTGGCAGGCCTGGCATTTCCCTACCCTTTCAGCAATTTCTGAGTCCATTAAGGGCCACCACACATAGCTTCTCGCTAGGCCCTTCATCCTAACGATCCCTGGGTGACCCTCGTGGAGGAGATCCAGCACCCTTTTCCTCAATTTTTCTGGGATCACCACTCTATCCCCCCATAGCAGGCACCCCCCTTGAGCCGAAAGTTCCCCACGTTTTTTTACAAATTCTTTAAAACGCTCGCCCGGCGCAGCGGGCCACCCTCTTTGTACCCAACCGAGTACAGTTCTCAAAGTAATGTCCCGGTATGACGCCCTAGCCACCTCCTTAGATGTGACTGGGCCAGAGTCCAGAGAGTCAATTAGCAGGATGGGCATCCCCGGAGTGGGGTCTTCGATCGCCCCTGGTAGTGGGCATCTGCTTAAAGCGTCCGCATGCCCCAACTCTTTTCCGGGCCGATGCTGCAGTTTGTAGGAATAGGCGGCTAAGAAGATAGTCCATCGGGTCAATCGTGGTGAAAGTGCCACAGGCGTTGGGCGGTCGCCAGCCAGTATCCCTAACAGTGGTCTATGGTCGGTAACAATTTCAAAGTTTCTACCAAAAACGTATTCGTGAAACTTTTTTACCCCTGACACAATGGCTAGCGCTTCCTTAACCAACTGGCTATAGTTCCTCTCTGTCGAGGACATCGTTCTGGAGTAAAAGGCTATTGGGGCTTCTGTGCCATTTGGAAGTCTGTGGCTGAGCACAGCCCCCACGCCGTAAGGGGAAGCATCGCAAACCAATAATAATGGCAATGAGCTATGATATTGAATCAGTAAGCTATCGCTCGAGAGTAGGTTTTTTACTGCTTCGAAAGCCCTAGCTTCCGACTTTCCCCAAGACCAAACAGTATTTTTACCCAATAGCTTATGTAGCGGCTCGGCAACGGTCGCCTTATTCTTTAAAAAGACCGCGTAAAAATTCACTAGATCCAGGAACGCCTGTAGCTCTGTTTTGTTTTTGGGCGCTGGAGCCTTTCGTATTGCCTTGACCTTGCTTTCAGTGGGGTGAATTCCCTCCTTGTCTATTCTGTAGCCCAAGAACTCTACGGATTCTACCCCTATCTGGCATTTGTTCACTTTAACCTTTAGACCGGCTGACCGGAAAATGCCCAGAACTTTTCTCAAACGCTCCCCCAATTCTTCTAAATTTTCGGCTGATATCAATACATCATTGAAATAGGGGACTACCCCCGGGAGCCCTTGCAGAAGTCGCTCCATTAAATTTTGGAATAGACCAGGTGCCACACTCACCCCAAACTGTAACCGGGTACACTTGAAAGCACCTCGGTGGGTCACAATCATTTGGGCTTCGGCTGTGTTGGCGTCTACGGGCAGTTGTTGATAGGCTTGAGCCAAATCTAACTTGGCAAAAACGTGCCCTTGCCCCAGCGAGTGCAGTAAGTGTTGCACCACGGGGACCGGGTAAGCGCTTTTCTGCAAGGCTTTGTTTAACGTCGCCTTGTAGTCAGCGCAGATTCTAACTGACCCATCTGGTTTCACTGGGGTGACGATTGGCGTCTCCCACTTTGCGTGATCGACTGGCACCAGAATCCCTTGACTGATGAGCTTGTCTATCTCCTTGTCAATCTTGGGTTTAAGGGCAAAAGGGACTCTCCTTGCCTTTAACCTAATGGGGGCTACCTGGGGGTCTAAATTGAAGGAAATAGGGGTCCCCTTGTACTTGCCCAGGCAGTCCTTGAAGACATCTTCGAACTCGTTCATGAGTGTGTCTTTAAGGTTAAAGTCACTTCTGTAGATGCCAGTCACTCCCATGCTCAATGCACGGAACCAGTCTAGTCCCAACAGACTTGGCAGGGTCCCTTCGACTATCGTGATGGGCAGGGTCTTCTTGTGTGGTCCGTACTCGACGCGGACGGAGGTGGTCCCTCGAACAGGGATGCGATTCCCTTGGTAGTCGTGCACTCGTAACCGTTGTGTTTGCAGCTTGCGTTTGGCGATTCTCGGCAAAGCTTTCGCAAAAGTGTCCCAGGACATGATTGTGATCGCTGACCCGGTGTCCACTTCTAGTCGGCACGGCACTCCTTCAATTTTGGGTTTAGTGAAGATTTTCTTCTCGACGCGGGTTGCTGCACGGCCTATGATCACGGTCGTTCGGTTTGAATTCGCGCCCTTTTTGTTCTGACCAATCGCGGGTCGCCTTGCCGATCCTGCGCTCTGATTGGTCGGTTTGAATTTTCGGCGGGAAGGTTGGGGTGCTCGACAGACTTGAGCCAGGTGCCCCTTCTTCTCGCACCACCGACATGTAGCGTCCTTGAACTTGCATCGTTGGCGCTGGTGTTGCCCTCCGCAACTTCCGCATTCGTCCCGGTCTTCTTTGCCCCTTCTCTCTGTGAGGCAAACTCCTTCCTCATCCTCGCCGTCGGATTCGGTCTGGATCTCTTCGTTGTGGACCGGGGTTGATTTTGCGCTCGCGCTCGCCGTTGGCGTGAGTGGCTTTTGTAGGGTTTCCGCCGCTTGGGTGGACATTTCATGAGCTCTGGCTTCATCCAGAGCGTTTGCCAGCGTTAGATTGCTCTTTGATAGCAGCCGCCTCCGCAAACGAATGTCTCTGACCCCGCGGATGAGTTGCTCTAACAGCTCCTCGTCCAAGTCTCGGTACCCACAGTCCTTGGAGGCTTTTCGCAGGGCGGCCATGTAATCGCTGATAGATTCGCCCTCTTGCTGTCTGCGCTCCCCAAATTCAAAACGCCGTACGTACTTGGACGGTGTAGGCGCGAAATGGTTCTTTAAGAGATTTTGCAGAGTTTGCCACGATACCGATTGTACCGGCGTTGGCTCTGCCAGGGCTTCCGCGATGTCGATGACCTCGGGACCGCAGTGGCTCAGGAAATATGCCCTTTTGCGGTTGTCTGGAACTCCTTGCAGTTCGTTTGCCTCTAGGAAGCTTTCGAAACGGGTCATGTACGTTCCCCATTTCTCCCTGGCTGGGTCAAACGGCGCGGGCGGAGTGTAGCTGGCCATCTCCGCGTTTCTGCCCTGAGTTTGCTGGGTTCGGTTCTTACGTGCGTTCAGCTCGTTCTGGTGCTCTTTAGCCTCGAGATCCCACCTTCGTCGCCAGTGTTAAGTTCGGGAGGTAACGAGGCTGGAGACCAGGGTAGTGACAACAGCTCTTTAATATATGGTGAACCCAGCAACCGGGCTGGGGAAAAACCTCTCCTTATATACAGTTCAACCGGCGGCTTTAACCAATCAGCAACGTGCTTGTTTCCCGCCAAAACCATTTAAAGATACATTACAAAAGGACATATTAACCTGTTATCAAATAGTTTCAGTTTCTGTATTTAGAATGTTTAAATTAGAAAAAAAATAGCAACGTGTTTCTCAATCCTTGAAATGGGGCTCTCTACATGGGGCTCCCCTTGAAGAGCACCCGAAGGCTCCAGTTGGTTCAGAATGCAGCTGCGCGGGTGATAGAGGGAGCCACTCGTGGCTCCCATGTAACACCACTCCTGCGCAAGCTGCCTGCGCAAGCTGCCTGTTGTCTTCCGGGTGCGCTTCAAGGTGTTGGTTACCACCTTTAAAGCGCTCCATGGCTTAGGACCGGGTTACTTACGGGACCGCCTACTTCCACCGTTTGCCTCCCACCGACCCGTGTGCTCTCACAGAGAGGGACTCCTCAGGGTACCGTCAGCCAAGCAATGTCGGCTGGCGGCCCCCAGGGGAAGGGCCTTCTCTGTGGGGGCTCCCACCCTCTGGAATGAACTTCCCCCCAGGACTTCGTCAACTTCCTGACCTTTGAACCTTCCGCCGTGAGCTGAAGACGTTTTTATTTATTCGCGCAGGACTGGCATAGAATTTTTAGAAGTTTTTATTATTCGCTTTTAAATTTTAAAGTGGGTTTTACTGTTTTAAATGCATTTTAAATTTGAGGCCATATTTAATAAGTTTTTTAATTATTGTTTTTATTCTGTATTTATTCATTGTGGTTTTATTTGGCTGTGAACCGCCCTGAGTCCTTCGGGAGAAGGGCAGTATAAAAATTTAATAAATAAATAAATAAATAAAAATTATGAGAGCTCAAAATTCATGTGAATGATTTACAGTGATTTGCAGTGTTGGATCTTTTGGTCTGAGAATCTTTTCTTGCTGACTACCTCTTACGGTAATCACAATTTTGACTAGTTTACTGAACCTAAAGGAAGGCGGTTTGTACCAGGGCATATACCTGCACTTTTTTTTCTTCAGTTAATATCCAAGAATTGCCAGTGTTCATGGGAGATGCATTGATAGCTAAAGTCTCTCTCTATTCCATGGTAGAATATAAAGGTAAAGGTTCCTCTTGCACATATGTGCTAGTCATTCCCAACTCTAGGGGGCAGTGCTCATCTCCATTTCAAAGCTGAAGAACCAGAGCTGTCTGAACACGTCTCCGTGGTCATGTGGCCAGCATGACTAGATGCCAAAGGCACATGGAACGCTGTTACCTTCCCACCAAAGGTGGTCCCTATTTTTCTACTTGCATTTTTTCTTTCTTTCTTTTCTACTTGCATTTTTAGCTTTCGAACTGCTAGGTTGGCAGAAGCTGGGACAAGTAACAGGAACTCACCCCGTTACGCGGCACTCAGGATTTGAACTGCTGACTTTTCAATCAACAAGCTCAGCATCTTAGCCACTGAGCCACCATGTCCCTTATGGTAAGAATATACTGAAGTGTAAAGCAAGAGAATGATGCAGTGATATTGATGGAAAACTCAGGTAGATGAATGAAGCCTAATCTTGTTTCAAACAACACGAACAATACAAGTGGGACACAAAATAAAATGTGGACTGGTTATTTGTTGCTGAATTGTGATCCATGATCATGTGTGATTTTGGCATCCATTAAAAAATCATTTGATCAAGGCAAACTGAAGACTCCTTTAAAATGAGCTCAGATTTATATGGTTTTCTCTGGCAACAAAATGGAAGGAGTTTCCTCTGTGAAATTTCCTCTGTGGGTTCTCAATCTGACCTATAGCCTTGGAATTTCCTAATTGTATTAATAATGTCATATTCTATTTAGTTTCATGAAGATCACCCTAGATCAGTTACATGCTGCCATCTACTATAACAAAGATCTCTGGAGCAATTTTGAATAGCATTTTTTTTAAAAAAAACAATCATTTTATGTTGCAGCCTATTTATGTGCATTAATTTATTAAAGGAACTAACATTTCCTTCACACTTCTTGATGAATCCCCAATGAAAACTTCAACAACTGAATTAGTTGTGGGAAGTGACTTCCATCTTACAGTGTGTCTTACAGTGGCAGCATAGGTGGCTTCATTTTTTAAAAAAAAATCGTTGATACTGTAACATTTTCACCTATTCAAAAGTTTCAAAAAAAGATCTTGCTTAGATGCTTGAAAACATTTTTCAAACTAAGCTTTCATTGGCTGTAGTAAAACAGACAACAGAAGCTGCGGAGAATAATTTTATCTTAATAACATACAGAGTGCATGAAACTCACAAACCAATTACCATCTATTACAAACATAATAGCAAATAACAAATAAGCACATCAGGCTTTGGTAGTACTGTAATTATCTGAATCTTTTCCAATTCAATGCAAGGTAAGTGACATATAATTCAGAGTATTTTTGTTTTGTTCTTGTGCATACAAGAGTTAGATGAGCCTAGTGGGAACGATTGAATTAACCAAACTCACCTCAATAAGAATTTTACTGACATGAAACTCCATTAGTTGGCAAAGTTATTAACAGTGCAATCTTATACACGTCTACTGAGAAGTATATCCCCCCAAAATAAGTGGGCATAGGAGGAGATACGGAAAACCAGCCTCAGGCTTATTTCCAATAAATCTTGTTGAATCCAGGAGAATGCACTTCAATTTACATTCTTCTATATAGGATTTTGCCGTCAGCCCTAACACGCACCTTAGTTTGGAGAAGTACAGTGAAACATCTCCAGAGGAAACAAGCTATGCTCTACAGCTATTTTCAGAAATAAGTTTCCATTTCAGTACAGGACTACAGAAATGTGATGTTTCTTTAATTGCCTGGACTGACCAATCCTATTTTGCTTTGAATATTTTTGCTGTTGTCATAGAAAACAAAAGTCAATCCACGGAGAGAAAAGCTATACTTTGTACATGGAGCAAAATAACTCCAACATTCTCATCAATTGATAACTGGAATACTTTGACCTAGCCACATAATATAAATTCTTCAATAATGAACAGCAAGGGTAGAACATTTAAACTGCTCTAACTTTACTTGCCTGCTGTTTCTCTGCTTAAGAGAAACTTAACTGCTTAAGATATATTGCTTCAGTAATGTCAGAAACATTTTAATACTAGTTTTATTAAAAATATAGTTAAAAGATAAAAATTAATGCAGACTAAATAACCAAAATTACAGAAAGGAAAAAAGAAAAACAAGAAAGAAATAAAAATTAAATTAAAATAGTAAAGATTAAACACACACATACAGTATATACATACAGTGTATGTATGTGTATATATACACACATACAAACAAACAGTATACATGTGTGTGTGTTTGTGCATACATACATATATATAGTAATGATCCCCCTTCATTAGGCTAAGAATAATTGAACCGATCTGAGTATGGAATAGCGAGATATGGAAAGCAGTAATGCCTGAAACACTGAAAATAAAGGAATATGCAGTTTATTTTTATCCAATATTCTTGGCTTGAACTTCATTCATTTTTCATATTTTTGGTTCCTAAGATAGCTAGGAAGTCTTTCTTTGTTAATACAGATTTATAATTGAGGAACCCGCACAAATAAATCATCAGAATAACACTCAGTTGTATTAAGTATAAACATGTAGGTGGCTTGATCCTCTGCATTAATGCGATTTGATAGTGTATAGCTGTATACTAAATGCGGGAGACCTCTATAGAAAATAACGTTAGCCTTGCTGAGCTGTCATTTTGGAAAGAACTATTATTAAACCCTCTAGGAAATTTCATAACTCACTCTGCCTACTGGAATATCTATAAATGCTGATTCCAGAAAGTAATAGATAAGAGATATGGAAAGAATCTAAGGTCAACAAAAAAGATTAAAAAATTCAAATTCTGGAGGTATCAAAATAGGAACAATTTCTCAATTGTGAATGAAAGAGTAAACTTCAATCTGATTCATTTACATTGACTGACTGCAATTAATCTAGGATCAATTCATACAGCCATACTTAGAACTTTTTTTTTTTTTTTTGGTAGATGGATTAATCAACTCTGGATCAATGTGACTGAAAGCAATCAGGAAGGCAAACCACTGTTTTTCACCAATGTAATTGTTTCACAGGAAAAAAAAATCTTGTTTGGTGGTGGATATGTGTATGTATATATAGTATCTGTGTGTATTCTTGGTCAAAGTGTCTGAAATTGGCTTCCAATAAAAGCAGAAATTCTATTCTCTGCTCTGCTATACTATACTATTTAATATCATATGAAAGGATGTAGGTGATAAACTAACTGAAAAAATTAATAAGCAATCATAGCCAAAGAGATCACTTGATCCTCCAATAGCAATTTAGTATTGTTAAATCAACTCCTTGCCATCAGCTATCCATGTGCTTGTTCAACTGGATGAATGAATTCTTGGCTTTTAGCAGCAATGCCACCAGGAAAGATCAGAAGCAGGCTGGGCCACAAAATATGTGATATAGATAGGAGATTCCAGAGACTAATAGCCCACAGTCACCCAGATCTCCTGGATCTTAAATGTTTTCCCCCGATCTTCACCATTAATAATAGTAATCACTTGAATTAGGGCATTCTCACCTTCTTCCTGCCTTCCTTCCTTCTCCAAGAATATTTGACAAGCACAGATATCACAGGCTTTCACCTTCTCCTGTCCCTTTGAATAAGTGTCTGCTATTCCCACAATTTCATGCAGCAAACATCACAAATCATTGGTGAGCTGTGAAAAAATAGATTATTTCTGTTAATTCTGTATTTCTCTTCAGTGCATAAAGTTGTAACACTGTGAGACATGGAGACAAACTGCTCTTTCCCCATTATCTCTGCCCTGCATATCTATATATTGTTCTCTCTTTCTCTGTCTCTGTCTTTATCTCTATGTTTATTTATTTATTTATTTATTTTGTCATAACAATATACATAAGCATCACACAAAAGTTTATATAGTATATAAACTTATATATGAGGAAATATGAGGAAGTATAAGCATATATGTATAAGAATGAAAAAAACAATAGGAGAGGAATGGTAGGCACGTTTGTGCTCTCATGCAAGCCCCTTATGGTCCTCTTAGGAATGGGGTGAGGTCAATAGTAGAAAGTTTTTTGTTAAAGCTTTTGGGATTATGGGAAGAGACCACGGAGTCATGTAAAGTGTTCCAAGCACTGATGATTCTGTTACAGAAGTCATATTTTCTGCAATCTAGATTAAAACGGTTAACATTAAGTTTAAATCTATTGGTTGCTCTTGTATTATTGCAATTAAAGCTGAAGTAGTCTTTAACAGGAAGGATGTATCTCTATGTATCTCTATCTCTATCTCTATATCTCTATCTGTCTGTCTCTGTCTTTATCTCTATGTCTATGTATCTCTGTGTATCTCTATATCTCTAGCTCAAGCTCTAGCTCTATATATCTGTCTGTCTTTCTCTATTTTTATCTCATCTCTGTATCTCTATCTCTAAATCTCTGTCTGTCTCTGTCTCTATGTATCTCTATCTCTACGTATCTCTATCTCTATGTATCTCTAATTTATTTTTTTATTTATTTGTCAAACACAATAATATATATAAGTATAAGCATGAAATAACCATACGAATATAACAAATATCTCACACTTTACCCATGGACTCACACACACTTGAAATCAAACTGTATTCCTAGATTTCATTGATTGCTATGGGCCACCATAAAGCTAGCCCACTCACCAAATTTAGGCTGTGTGACTTCAATGTCGGTGATCCATGCCTCACTAGTATGAAATGAATATGGTACCTGTTTCATTTCTGGAGCAGTTCCCAAACTGCAGCACACATAATGCAAAGGCATCCTTTCTGGAAGAAGAAATCTAGTTGTTCAGTATAGTCCATTGACCTGAAATTCTGAGAAGTTTTTCTTTCTCCTTTTAAGGCCAGATCAGTCAATATTCCAGCTCAAACCAGGGCTATTTGATGTCTCCAATGTCTCTTTCTGTCTTTTGTAGTCTAATGCCTAGCATTTGAGTACATACTCAAAAGCATTAGGTTTAGAGATGCTTAGTTATGCAGCTATGGGAGTGAAGCTCTAATAGTCTGAATAGATATTAGTTTAGTCAAGAAGAAGATTCTCACATTTTATGCTAATAATTCATTTTCCATCTTTGTGTTTAAATCAGCCATTCTCAGCTAAGTTTCTTCCAATTGGTTGGTTTAAAGCACTGATAACTGTTTGTATACCCTGGATAGAATTGGAGCAGCATACCTGGAGACAGCTCAATTGAATAGTCTACTTAGAAACATTCAGAAAATTCATTTCTTAGAAGCATAATGTAAAAGGCATTTGAAAATATAGGAAGTCTAATCTTGCATGAATATTTAAAATATAAATTCTGAATACTAAAAAAAGCAATTTGAGAGGAATAACCAAGGAGTGATATTGCATAAAAAATTAAGAAACAGAGATATTGCTTTATCCCTTAAAAGTATTATGATGTGTAAAGTAGCAATGGAAGTGGGAAATGGCAAATCTGTATTAAGATTTTTAAAGAAAGGGAGTGTGAATCAGACAGGAGAAATCATAACACAGGTTTGTAGATTTCTGTGATGCCTCTGCGTTTGAAATATAATGCATTTGGCTGTTCCATATCAAGGTGGATACTGACATGTTGGAAAAACATAAAGTGAAATAAAAACCCACAATAAAGTGGGTAGGAGAAAATTCTTCAAGTGGATATATTAACATATTTTGGGATTTTTAAATTAGAAAAAAGTGACTAAGGCATTGGATGGAATTTGTCCCAAGTAATCAGCAAAGCAAAGCAGAGCAGAGCAGAGCAGAGCAGAGCAGAGCAGAGCAGAGCTGACCAATCCAATCCAATCCAATCCAATCCAATCCAATCCAATCACATCAGCTCCTCAGTGCTTCCCAGTTTACAGAAGAGTGCCAAGAAATGAAACAGATGAAGCAACACATTAACAACATCAAAAGAAAGGATTCAGCATGATTAATCACAGATATGATGAGCCCATTTTCAGCCCCTAAGTATGTTGTTCAAGAAACTACAGAAGATCTGGCTGTTCTTCCAGTTCTCAGGTATTGCAAAGAGAGTGATTCTGGAAGCATTTTGCATTTTGTGATTTGCTTGCATTGCATTGATTACCTGGGTCTTCCAATCTCTTTCTCTTCCTCTCTCTCGTGTATGCCTGTATATGTGTGTGTATATAAGCTGCCCAAAGTTATATGGCAATTGGGCAGCCCATAAATTATATAAGTAATTATAAATCAAATTCTGCAAGGCTAGCCATTAGTTTCTTAAATTTGTATGAAGCCACTGGGAGAGGTCATCACTAATTCAGAGTAAGGTATTTTGATAATATTCAACTTTGCACCCTGAGCCAGGTTGGAAATGGAAGTCCTAACCTGATGTATGGAGGTTGTGAAGGATCCAGATAAGTGGAAACAACCTTAGAGTTAAGCCCTGAAAGATGTAGTTGCCATTTATCTACAATATTCTGATTCATCAATAGCTCCTATGCTGTCTCTAGATGTTGTTCCTTTCCCTATAAAGAAACTAGGGATCCTCTTGTAACTGTAGACAGAAGTCATGGCCAAGGGACCTTCAACCAGCTTGATCTAACTGGTTATCAATTGTGGTCCTAACTGGACCAGGATATTGATGTCTTTTTTTACGACTTCTCTAGATAATTGCAATGTATTTCCCATGGGGCTACATTTATGGTTCAGAAGCCACTATTGGTACAGAATATGGTGCTTTGATTATTAGTAGGTGAGAGCTTCTAGGTAAAGGGACCTAGATCCTTAGGGACTGCTTAAGAAACATGAAAGGTCCATGGTAAACAGTTTACAGTGAAATATGGGGATTAGGGAGACTAACAACAGAATCAGGTATTGGAGAAGTCATATTTCCTACAATTAAGATTAGAGCGAATTACATTTAAATCTATTGATAGCCCTTGTGTTATTATGATTGAAATTAAAGTACTCATTTACAGGTAGAATATTTTGGTGACTAATCTTATGAACTAAGCATTGGTTGGAATGGAGACGACGTAGTTCGAGGCTAACTAGACCTAAAATTTCAAGCCTGGTGGAATAGGGAATTTTATTTCGAGTAGAGGTTTTGAGTACTTTTCTAGTAAAATATCTCTGGACCCTCTCTAAAGTAATGTATTTACTAGAATAGGTAAACTGGCACATCTGGGAAAACCCAAATTTGAGAGGTCTGACAGATTCTGACATCTTTGGGGTTACTATAAATCTTATAAGTTCATGATGTCTTCCAATTTCTAATCTAACCAGTTCTGTAATTTGGGTGCCTGGGGCTCTTCTAATTAATGTCCCACCCACCTGCTGAAATTCAATTGGGCACTTTAAGGCTCTTGTTTTGATCCCCAATTGTTCAACAATTGGAAGTCCAGTTAAATATCTGGTACAGTCTGTATCTACTATTGCTGGCAGTTCTCTTTGCTCCCCAGTCTCTGGAAGTCTCACTTTAATTGAAAAGGGAGATATGGATGAACTCACCATCAAGTCGTCTTTTCTGCTAGCCTCATCGGGAGGGGCTTCTTTGGCCGGAGGTTTTTCACTCTCTTCAGTGGGAAGGGGAACCTCTATGGCTTGTCTGGCAAATTGACTGGTGTCTGGGGCCTTCCTTGGAGCCCTTCTGCCTCAGGCAGCCGTGGCCGGATGTTGCTGTGGAACTGGGGCAGGGGCCAGGCACTCAGAAGCTCAATGTCCTGTTTATCCATAGCGATAGCATTAATCACCCCTGCCAGTTGAGTGGGGGAGACTTCAGCAGGCTTTGAAAGAGGCCGTCAAGCTAAAGCTCTCTGAGGAGGCTTCTCTGCTGGGGTTTTGCGGTGGGGATGAACTTCTCTGTCCGGAGCTATGGACATGGTATACCAGTCATGCAGTCATTCAGGCATCCCCCGGACCCCACAGGCTGTTCTGACTTCTTGATCAATGGCTTCTTTAAAATAGTGCAGGAATATGCAATCCGTCCAATGCCCCAAGTTCCCTGCAACCCGTCTTTTATCGGTCAACTACAAAAACTTTTATCAGTCGATTACCTTGCATCATCACTTTTATTGTGGTTTCATTTTCCTTGATTCGGTCTGGGTCTTCAAATCTGGGAAAACCCGAATCTGAGATGTCTGGGTTTTCCCTCAGTAAATCAAAACACCCCAAACCACCCCCTCACTCCTTAGTTGATCACATGCTCCAATCACCATCCATCCCATTTGGAAATAGCACTCCAATCACTCCTTCTCCAGATGCAAGATCAGCCTGACCTTGACCGACAGGAAGAATGCTATTATGTCTAAAGACAACCCCTCTACTAAATCCCCCCTCCTACTTTCCCACACCTGAGAAGGTGGCAGCATGAAAGCTTCCAGACTAATATGGCTTCCAAAGCTGACAAATACCTCTAGATTTTAATTTGGAAAGCATAAAGCAGTTTAACTTTCTGTAATAGCAATTTGATCATGGGGCAAAAATTGGTTTAACATCATGGTTTTTGCCATAATGAAAAATATCTCCTCTTACTGATTTCTTAACACTGAGTATGACTTTTAAAGGCATAGAGTACTAGAGGAACAAGAAGAAAGAGAAAGGAAAGGCAAAGGGAAATAGTACAATATAGGTATACTTCTTTAAAGATAGGCCTATGTATTTAATGAGGGTTACTCTTTGGTTAACTCTATAGAGGATAACTGGAAAGTAATTTCAATTCACTTCTTTTGTTGCTTTGGGTCAGTCTCATCTGATTGAAATAACAGTAAAACACAGCTATGTTTTTCAATCCATTTTCGTTTCTCGTATATGCAAAAGAATTAACTAAATGCATAATTGGGTGACTAATAACTGCAAAATGCTGTTGGATGCTTAAATTGCCAGTTGTGCCTATAGGCATACCTAGTTTGCTTCTGAGCTGGCATTTAACTGTAATTCCATTGCTAATAAATAGTAGCAACCAAAGGACAGCTAACACAGTTCTTTAATATGAAACAAATGAATTTAAATCAGCAGGACAACTCATAGGAAAGATGCTTTAGTGGGCAATAGCATCTTACAGTCTGGATGCAGTTTCATTTAAGACTCAATCAATCAACCTCTGCACATTAGCTTTTTGTTGACTAAAGAAAAGAGACTTCAATATTTCAGTATTATGTTTCTATCACTTATGACTGATGAAAAAAAAGGCTTAAATAAATGTGGGCATTACAATAGCTGCTGATGGCTCAGACCTCACTTGAGGAAACATAAAATTGTGTTTATATCCTTCCTTTGAAAAAAAAAGACTTTGATTGCATTATCATTAGAAACATAAGACAGATGGCTTTATCTAATGACTGTTTGCAAGGTGCCTTTGTAAAAGACAACAAAATGCCCTATTTTGGGTTTTTGAATTTGGTTGCTCTTAAGCATTTTAGAACTATTGAAAAAGGTAAACATATTTTATCTGTCTCTGAGTAATAATTGCTTAAGTGGTAACTTGTGTATCGATGACTGCAAGAGATTAATGTAACGGGCAACAAACATTGCAGGTAAGAATAAGTATTATTTATTATTGCAGGTATTTGAAAATCATGAGTAGCTGAACCATGACTTACTCAACTTATGTTGCATGACACATAAAGTAAACCTAGGGCAACAGCTGAGTCAGGCTAGTTTTTCATTCAGGATTTTGCAGGAATACCACTACAAAATTGTAAAGGATTCAGTTCCTTGAAGGACACATTCTGCATAGGAAATATAGCCATGCATTCAGCATTGCCTTTACCCTCCATAAATGCTACTTATTCATTAGGTTATCTGAGGGAAATGTATGATACTGTGCCTCTTTGCAACCTAAAACTGTAATGAATCAGGGAATATGTACTTGCTATCAAAATTGAACAGTTGAAAGTATGAAAGTATCATCTCCCGGTTCTTGCTATCTGTATATTTTTCTTAGGTTACAAATAGAGTAGAACTACCAATTCATTCGGAATCAAAGTTGATTTGATGATAATTAACTTATTAGCCTTTAGAAATATATGCATAAGTAGGTTGCATGTGGAGATGTGATTTGACAGTACATCAAAAGAGAAAAAGAATAAAGCAATAGGAAGAATAAGCAACACAATAATAGCAACTTCTCTCTCCCTCCCTCCCTCCCTCCTCCCTCCCTCCCTCCCTCCCTCTCTCTCTCTCTCCCTTCTCCCTCTCTCTCTCCATTTTGTCAGTATCCATTATCCCAAATGGATGATGACAAAAAAGAACCAAGAAACTTCTTCGTAGGCGAGAACAGCCTGAAAGAATCACTCCACCATTAAAATAGTTCATGAACTGGGATTAATGCAGTGTTTTCTAAAATCTGGTTTCAAAACCCCTAGAGGTCTCCCATGACTCTCTCTGGGGTCTGTGAAATCAAAATGATTTGCCGGCTGATGTTGAAAAATAATACAATATGAAAATCCCATTAAACAATTATAACATGTGGTAGCAGTAGCATTTTAATTTTAATACAGTAAATACTGATAAATATAACCTCTACAAACAACAATTTTGGGGGGTCCTCCATAATTTTTAAAAGTGGAAAGGTATTCTGTCACAAAAGAGCTTATATGTATAAAATCCTTCTTGACTAAAGTTGGCATATACTTTTCCAGCAGGAGCTTTGAATCCACTGCACCCCTAAATTGTCAAAGAGGACCACTTCCTAGATCTAGGGAGTTCAAATAACGATAGCATCCAGCTTCACCATAATTGTGCTTGAGCCTGTTTTTCTCCATCTAAAGCAGGGCTCTCCAACCTTGGCAACTTTAAGACTTGTGGACTTCAACTCCCAGAATCCCTCAACCAGCAAAGCTGGCTGAGGAATTCTGGGAGCTGAAGTCCACAAGTCTTAAAGTTGCCAAGATTGGAGAGACCTGATCTAAACCATCATAGCTTCCAGATATTTGGACACCTTGTGAGCAACATCACACAAATAGCTCAAAGTTCAGATGTACAACTGGGTATGTACTGGTGATACCTAATCCACAAATGATGGATGACCTCACTCAGAGCTTTCATGTAGATATTAAAAAGTAGGGACAACAGCATGTAACCTTGTGGTCCCCTATATATTGGTGGAGGCTCGATCCTTCACCGCCATGACTCATCAACATTGACTGGACCTCTCTATGGAGTAAAGAATCACTGAAGCACAAATGTGTTCTAAACTCTCTCTGACTGTAAATGGTCCAGAAGGACACCATGTTTGATATCAGCAAACTATTATAAGCTTAGTTTCTCTCAAAGATATGTAAGCTCTGCTAAATACAGACTAAATAAGATCCAAAAGGCAAAATGGGTTATGAAAGTTACACCCTCCAACAGAAAGCTGTATTTCTGATCTTTTTATCCTTATGTAAAGGTTTCTCTGTCTAGTTGTGTCCTACTCTAGGATTTCTTTTTTTAAAAGAAAACATTTTAATTAAGTATTATAAAATACAAAATACAAAAGTAAAGAAAAGACCAGTGAGGGGGGAGGGGAAAGGACAAAGAGAAGTGAGGAAAGTAGAAAAAAGAAAAAGAAACATTGACTTCCAACTCTCTCTGTTGCAGTAGAATAAGGCAATAACATCAAACCACAGCTTTTTGTTTTTCCATAATAATATAAACAAGTCATTTCTATAAAAATCTATCAATCTAATCTATAAAACCCAAAGTCAAAGCTACATTCTTTTCCACATCAAGCATGAAGTTCAGAAGCGGTTTCCATGTGGAAACTTCTTTAATCAGAGTAGTCTGATTTCAGCCAAGTCCATCAACTTCTGCAACCATTCCTCCATGGTAGGAATTGAAGTGTCCTTCCATTTTTGCGCATATAATAGTTGCGCTGCTATCAACATAAATAGTAACAAAGTTCCATTTTTTCCCCAGTTCTTTTTCCATTGATCCCAAAGGGAAAAATTTTGGTTTCATTTCTATCTCCATTTTCAGAATTTTCTGTATTAGGATATCAATTGTACTCTTTTTCTTTTTTTCTTTTTCTTTTGCTTTATCACATGTCTACCATAGAAGATAAAAAGTCCCTTCTTTATTTTTATACTTCCAACATTCATTTGACATGCCTTTATACATCTTAGATAGCTTATCTGGTGTTAAGTATCAACGGTACATCATCTTATAAAAAGTCTCTTTTACATTATAATTTAACGTACATTTTAAACCCTTTGTCTACATATTTTCCCATTGTTCACGCATCACATTATATCCAAAATCCCTTGCCCACTGAATCATACAATGTTTTTCATGTTCCTTTTCTAAGTTGAGTTTCAATAACATCGGCTCTAGAGTTTCTTGATTGAGGGAGACAGTGTTTGGACAGTGTTGTCCAAAGACATTTTCTGTGATCATGTGGCCAGCATGGCTATATATGCCAAAGGCACAAGGAAGACTACTGCCATCCCGGGAAAGTGGTACGTATTTATTCATTCACATTTGCATGCTTTCAAATTGCTAAGTGGGCAGGAGTAAGGGTAAGCGTGAGAGCCAGTGGTGGGAATTCAAATAATTTAACAACCGGTTCTCTGCCCTAATGATTTCTTCCAACAACCAGTTTGCCAAACTGCTCAGAAAGTTAACAACCGGTTCTCCCGAAGTGGTGCAAACTGGCTGAATCCCACCACTGGTGAGAGCTCACCCTGCTGTATGGCACTTGGGTCTCAAACTCATGACATCAGCTTTGCACCTGACAAGTTCAGCATCCTTAACTGCTGAACCATCACTCCCCACCCCCATTGGTTCTTACCCAGTGCAAAACAAAAGAAGGAAATACTTTATTTCTTCCACTTCCCCACAGATGTCCAATATTTACAATATGTACAATAAATAGCACTACATCAAACGGTGCCCATTTCTACTAGACATATGTAATATTATAGGTTTGTACTAATACTGAATAGAATACCAAGGTTAGGATAACCGAATGAAACCTTTTAAGTAGTCTGTTTTATTTAAAACATGTCAAGTCTAGTTTTCTGTCATAAATGCAGAATGTATTAAAATGAAATGTTTGGACAAAAAAAATAGTCTAGATTTTTGGGAAAGGGCCCTTGGACTTAAAGATAAGAAGACTTTTCCTCTGATCAAATTACACCAGGCTGACATTAAATTAAGAACAGCATGTTCAAACTTCATGCACTCTTGAGTCTCAAAATGGCATGTCTTTTAAGGCCTTGATTTATGAAAGATGTTTATATAAAAGATGCCCGACTTACTATTCCTTGCCTTTGTCTTTTTGTCAGCAGCAAAAATGCAGGGTTGTGCTTTGTCAATGCACCAAGCAGTCCAAATGCCAATGACTTAAGTATATGTTTTTCTCCTATGCATTTTTTTTTCATAAAAGAAAATGAATGCATTATTCAAGTGATGCTAAATAAGGGTTTTAAATGGATTTGGGGGGGGGGCATGAAAATTTGATGTGCGCATAGACAGAGAGTACAAAGCATTCAGTAAAGTGCTGTGCATGAAATACGCCAAGAGAGTGAAGCAGCAAAAGAACCTCAAACAGAGATATTTTATTTGTATTCTGTGCCCAAACATGATGACTTTTCAAAAAGTCCCACCAGAAGACCTTAAAGGAAAAGACAGCTATCAGTTATACCCGTGATTCAGATCTTTATTTAATCGTTAAAGAAATTTTTAAAAATATTGCTATCAATGTTCTTGAAACCATATTGGCATGAAGACTTTTTAAAATAAGTCTCCCAAAGTTAGTTAATTTATGAAATGAAACTTCTACAACTGAGACCTTCAGATTCAACCAGCAGGACAGTTAAATAAACAGAGGAAAGCTAATAAATAAAGCCTATATATTGTTCATAAATGTCTGAAACACTGCATAGCACCATAAACATTAGAGGAAGTGATTTTTATTTTTAATGTAATGTGTAGTGTATGAAGAATTCCTACCGTCAGATCTTCTGTGGAAAATATTAAGACAGCGTATTCACAGCATGGAATATTCTTCACACCATGATCCCTACAATCTCATTATGAAAATTAGGCCCACTCACATTATTACATTTTCACATTCCAGGCTCACTAACACAGATGTTATCTTGCAATTGCTTCTAGTCCAGCTTTTTCTTGCTTTCAGAATAGCTAACTTAAGACCTCACTGCTTTCTTCCAGTTTCATTATTTCACGGTCTATTCAGATTTCTTGTCTGCTTCAAAGGTCAGCATTAGTTAGCTAAAACACTGGCTTTTCAATCACATTATAATTAAATAAAATCCGTAATAATATATAGGTAGGGTGATCCAAAACACTAAGCACGCTTTTGGTCCATGCACATAGCATATATTTAAAGAAAAAGAAAAGAATCGTATAAAAAGTTGTAAGGTTTTTGCACTTGAAAAGAGAGAGAACTTTATGGGCGACATAAAGATCTTAATACATACTCTGCCCAAGACTATCCAGATTGCTGGTGACAGACAGAAAGGTTCATATCGTTTTTGAAAAGTAACACTAATATGATTTTATATTTTATATTGCCTTTTTCTAGGATAATGTTTCGGCTTCCCAGCCTACATTAAATATTACTTAGCTTTTTGTAGAACAGCCATGGTACTATCTCTAAATGCTGCTTTGTGTATGACAAGAACCTATGGTGACTTGGTAAGCAAGTGAATCTAGTTCCAAAGGTGCTTTTTTCAAAAGGCAACTGGACTTCCTTTGTTTTTCCTTTGAAGATATTTCATTTCTCATCCAAGAAGCTTCTTTAGTTCTGACCAAATGGTGGAGAATAGAAGGTTTTATATTCTTGTATAAGGAACAAAATGTCTTCAATGAAAAACAGACGGTCCAGTTCACTGGTGGGATTCAATTTTTTTTTTATTACCGGTTCTGTGGGTATGGCATGGCTTGGTGAGCATGGCATGGTGGGTGTGGCAGGGGAAGGTTATTGCAAAATCCCCATTTCCTCCTGATCAGCTGGGACTCAGAAGGTAGAGAATAGATGGGGGCAGTGCCAGTCAGAGGTAGTATTTACTGGTTCTCCAAACTATTCAAAATTTCCACTACCGGTTCTCCAGAACTGGTCAGAACCTGTTGAATACCACCTTTGGTCCAGTTGCCTTTTGAAAAAGCACTTTCAGGACAATCGCGATCTGGATGACTAAGAATCTACATAGACATTAAGCAAATGAATGCTCGCCATCCTTTGCAGGTGATTGAGAATGAGAATATCAATCTAGCCTATAAATTTTTTGTTTGGTGCAACTCTTGTAATATGAGTTCCAGGCAGCTCTAATAGTTTCAAAGTGCCACTTTCTTTTTTGAAGTTTTCATACCAAATATAAGCTATTTGCAAGTAGGATAACTGAGATATAACCAAGGTATATGAGCTAGTTGTGTATAGGGATTAAGGCAGTAAACTAGAAACCAAGGTTCCATGAGTTCTGGTTCCACATTAGGCATAAAGCCAACTGGGTGACATTGTGTTAGTCCCCCTCTCTCTGCCCCAGGAAGAAGGCAGCAGTGGCAAACTACTTCTGAAATCTTGCCAAGAAAACTGGATCAGAACTAGTCAAGATAGTCAACATGGGTCAACTCTAATTCAAAGACTCCCCTCTCACTAAAACCCCCTTCCCCCAAGATATAGATAATTTGCAAGATATGTCAAGGTGAAAGGCCATAATTGACATGAAGATAGCTGATACATTTTGATATGTGTACAAATTATATCAGTGGATAGAAAAATAAATGCAAATAGTAGTAAAGTTCTCACCCAATCAAAAGTTAAGCAACATAATAATACTAGATCAGGCCATTACCAAAACAAAGATCAGCTGCAAACTGAAACTCTAACTCAGAAGACAACCACAGGTAAGAGTTTTTTTTTTTTAAAAAATGCAAGAAATGCGAACTCTGATTGTTATAAATAGAACTTGCATTTGATACACAGCAGTTGCTCAAATTCTGTTGTAATAGCTTCTCACCATCTCTACATAAATAAAATTTATCAGAAGTTCTTGAATTCCTGTGTGCTTCTTTAATTGCTTCAAGTCTAGCACACAGGGGAGAAATCAGTTTTACCTGTATGTTCTTTGCCTTTCATCATTTTGCCTTTTTTTAAAAAAAAAAGTAGCACATTCTATTTTACAAAGAAAACAGTATCTTAATTGCATTTTTAAATTTTAGTTTGAGTCATCTAATAGCAATAATCTGAAACAGGTTATTGAAATATGCAGCAAGGAATAGGATTACTTCAGCCCTGGAAAAAAAGAGATGGCCTTGGTGTCAAAACACATACATCCTCACACATGCCTGCTGGCTATAAACAAAATCATTATCAATAATGTATGAAATGTCAGATTACCACTGCTAAGTTATACATGTATCATTAACTAAAAAAAAACCATTTTTCCAGAAATAGCTTTATCTGAAATAGTTCCTATATACATATAAGAGAGCTTGAATATTAAAATTATTAAAATATAAAGCCCAATATATTTGTGGGTCTTTCAGGAAGAGATAGGATATGGCTGGTCTTGTCTGAGTTTGGAAGATAAATAGGCTTAGGCCTCATTAGGACCTATATGGGAGACCACCAGAGAGTTCAGGGTTGTAGGCTAGATTGAGAAAATGAAAAGCATGAACAGTGTGTGTGTGTGTGTGTGTGTGTGTGTGTGTGTGTGTGTGTATATATATATATATATATTTGTTTTCTGAGGTTTTCACGGGTGTTTGTATATAGGTCTTTGGTTGTTCGGGTTTTCTCCCGTGTAAAATTGGAAGTGTCTTGGCGACGTTTCGACGAAGTCTCATTCGTCATCTTCAGGCTTCAGCTTCGTGCTTCTGGGAGCAATGTGTGATCACAGCTGTTTCTTCCTTTTAACTGCTAGTGGGGGTTTGAACTGATTGGGTGGGAGCTTGGCTGTGCTCTGATTGGATGGGGTTTTTTTTGTGCTCTGATTGGCTGGGGGTGTGTCGTGTGTTGGTGGGGGCTTGTTTGTGCTCAGTCTAGTCTGTGCTGCAGGGGGATTTGAGCTGGTGAGCTGCATAGCTGTTGTTTGGCTTTGTGGTCGTGCTACATCTTCATAGTGGGTGTCAGTCTGCTGCATGAATGGATTGGAGGGGTTTGAAATGGCTAATGTTGCAGCTGCGGTCTGGCTTCTGGTCCTTGGTCGTGCTTCATGATCAGTGTGGGTTTGGGTCTGCTTTCTGGGTGGATGTGCGGTGGTGACATCCTGTGTGGACCTTGTGAGTGTGGGTCTGGTGTCATTCCTCGTGTTAGGGACTCGTTTGTCAATAAGGGCGGGTTTCCAAATGGCTGGTAGGCGGGAGGTGTCATGAAGCACGACCAAGGACCAGAAGCCAGACCGCAGCTGCAACATTAGCCATTTCAAACCCCTCCAATCCATTCATGCAGCAGACTGACACCCACTATGAAGATGTAGCACGACCACAAAGCCAAACAACAGCTATGCAGCTCACCAGCTCAAATCCCCCTGCAGCACAGACTAGACTGAGCACAAACAAGCCCCCACCAACACACGACACACCCCCAGCCAATCAGAGCACAAAAAACCCCCCATCCAATCAGAGCACAGCCAAGCTCCCACCCAATCAGTTCAAACCCCCACTAGCAGTTAAAAGGAAGAAACAGCTGCGATCACACATTGCTCCCAGAAGCACAAAGCTGAAGCCTGAAGATGACGAATGAGACTTCAAACGCCGCCAAGACACTTCCAATTTTACACGGAGAAAACCCGAACAACCAAAGACCTATATACAAACACCCGTGAAAACCTCAGAAAACAAATATATATATATATATATATATATATATATATATATATATATATATATATATATATAGAGAGAGAGAGAGAGAGAGAGAGAGAGAGAGAGAGAGAGAGTGTATGTTCCCATACTGTTTTATTTTGCTTCTTTTCACACTGAAAAACTATGATTACCTTCGTGATTGAACCTTTGACTTACCCATGCTATAAAATGTCAGCACACCTTATTTCTGACTTGAATACAAACGAGAATGCTACATTAATATTTGAAATTCTGTTTGGTTCAACTCTGTCCATACTAGTATTATACAATCCCAGTATAATTAATAATGTAGCTGGTTAGCACTCATGTTACAGTAAAACAATGTAAAATTTGACTGGTATTTTTACTTGAAAAGGTCTTTAGAAAATATTCCACTTAATGCTTAAACCTAATTAGCTAATTTTCTAAAATATTTTTTAACCAAAATAATTCAACATGTTCATTTATCTATGCCAAAATCACTCTCAAAAGCAAATATATATTCTAGGAACAATATCTGAAATCAGCAGATAAATAGAATAATAGTGGGATAAGATTATATTGGAGTCTTGTTTATAGCATTTAAGGAATTTGCATATAAATTAATAGAGATTTGTACAAGAGCTAGACCAGCTGGTGACTTCCAGATACTTTGAATTGCATGTCCCACAATCCCCTTATCATTGTTAATTATTCTAATTAAAAGATTTATTTAAAAGTAAAGTTATTCCAAGTTTAGGGGCTACCTGGTTTAGTAACCATTCACAAACCTGACATTAATATTTTAAAACAGGGGCCTCTGTGGCTCAGACTGCTAATGCAGTCTGTTATTAACAGCAGCTGCCTGCAATTACTCCAGGTTCTAGTCCCACCAGGCCCAAGGTTGACTCAGCCTTCCATCCTTTATAAGGTAAAATGAGGACCCAGATTGTTGGGGGCAATAAGTTGACTTTGTTTATAAATATACAAATAGAATGAAAACTATTGCTTGACATAGTGTAAGCCGCCCTGAGTCTTCGGAGAAGGGCGGGATATAAATGCAAATAAAAAAAAACATTCATTTTCCTACAATGCATGCATGCATTTATTACCAAATTCCATGTGCCTAACACAACAAAAGCCTACAGCTGAACTTAATTGAGATTTGGTCAATTTCAGGTAGCAGCCCAAGCCTGCTGAAGGGTTTTATTCAACCAATGAAGGTTGCAGAGCTGCAGTTAGCACTTTTTTGGGAAGTAGAGAAAAGCAGTCAGAAAGAGATGGCTTGCTTAAGCAATATGTCAATCCTGTAAGGGAGCAAAAAAAAAAAGGGTGGGGCGGAAGCAGGTCAGGCACAGGATACTACAGAGCAGATATGTCAAACTCAAGGCCTATGGGCCATATCTGTTGCCTGGGCCCAGCACAGTGTTCTCCCTGAGCACTACCCCAGATTATGTGCACAGGAGGCAACAGGCACGCCTGGGCTGACGATGCTCAGTAGAAGCTGCATGTTATGTATCTTTAAATGTTTTGGTGGGAAACAAGCACGTTGCTGATTGGTTGAAGCCGCCGGTTAAACAGCATATAAGGAGAGGTTTTTCCCCAGCCAGGTCGCTGGGTTCACCCTATATTAAAGAGCTGTTGTCACTACCCTGGTCTCCAGCCTCGTTACTTCCCGAACTTAACACTGGCGACGAAGGTGGGATTTCGAGGCTAAGGAGCACCAGAACCGAGCTGAAGCACGGAAGAACCGAACCCAGCAAACACAGGGCAGAAACGCGGAGATGGCTAGTTACACTCCGCCCGTGCCGTTTGACCCAGCTAGAGAGAAATGGGGGACGTACATGACCCGTTTCGAAAGCTTCCTAGAAGCAAACGAACTGCAAGGAGTTCCAGACAACCGCAAAAGGGCATACTTCTTGAGCCACTGCGGTCCCGAGGTCATTGACATCGCGGAAGTCCTGGCAGAGCCAACGCCGGTACAATCGGTATCGTGGCAAACTCTGCAAACCCTGCTAAAAAACCATTTCGCGCCAACGCCGTCCAAATACGTGCGGTGTTTTGAATTTGGAGAACGCCGACAGCTTGAGGGCGAGACCATCAGCGACTACATGGCCGCCCTGCGGAAGGCATCCAAAGACTGTGGTTACCGAGACCTGGACGAGGCGCTGCTGGAGCAACTCATCCGTGGGGTCAGAGACATGCGTTTGCGGAGGCGGCTGCTATCAAAAAGCAATCTAACGCTGGCAAACGCTCTGGACGAAGCCAGAGCACATGAGATGTCCACCCAAGCGGCGGAAACACTGCAAAAGCCACTCACACCGAAGGCAAGCACAAAACAAACCCCAGTACACCACGAAGAGATCCAGACCGAATCAGACGGTGAGGATGAGGAAGGGGTTTGTCGAACCGAGAAACGTGGCAAAGAAGACAGGGACGAATGCGGAAGTTGCGGAGGGCAACACCAGCGCCAACAATGCAAGTTCAAAGACGCTACATGTCGGCGGTGCGAGAAGAAGGGGCACCTAGCTCAAGTCTGTCGAGCTCCCCAACCTTCCCGCCGAAAATTCAAATCAGCCAATCAGAGCGCGGGATCGGCAAGGCGACCCGTGATTGGCTCAAACAAAAAAGGCGCGAACTCGAATCAAACGACTGTGATCATAGGCCGCGCCACAACCCGGGTAGAGAAGAAAATCTTCACCAAGCCCAAAATAGAAGGAGTGCCGTGCCGACTAGAAGTGGACACCGGGTCAGCGATCACAATCATGTCCTGGGACACTTTTGCGAAAGCTTTGCCAACAGTAGCAAAACGAAATCTGCAAACACAACGGCTACGAGTCCACGACTACCAAGGGAATCGCATCCCTGTTCGAGGGACCACCTCCGTCCGCGTCGAGTACGGACCACACAAGAAGACCCTGCCAATCACGATAGTCGAAGGGACCCTGCCAAGTCTGTTGGGACTAGACTGGTTCCGTGCATTGGGCATGGGAGTGACTGGCATCTACAGAAGTGACGTTAACCTTAAGGATGCACTCATGAGTGAATTCGAAGATGTGTTCAAGGACTGCCTGGGCAAGTACAAGGGGACCCCTATTTCCTTCAACTTAGACCCCCAGGTAGCCCCCATTAGGTTAAAGGCAAGGAGAGTCCCTTTTGCCCTTAAACCTAAGATTGACAAGGAGATAGATAAGCTCATAAATCAGGGGATTCTGGTGCCAGTCGATCACGCAAAGTGGGAGACACCAATCGTCACCCCAGTAAAACCAGATGGGTCAGTTAGAATCTGCGCTGACTACAAGGCAACGTTAAACAAAGCCTTACAGAAAAGCGCCTACCCGGTTCCCGTGGTGCAACACTTGCTGCACTCGTTGGGGCAAGGGCAAGTCTTTGCAAAGTTAGACTTGGCTCAAGCCTATCAACAACTGCCCGTAGACGCCAACACAGCTGAAGCCCAAACGATTGTAACTCACAGAGGTGCTTTCAAGTGTACCCGATTACAATTTGGGGTGAGTGTGGCACCGGGGTTGTTCCAAAATTTAATAGAACGACTTCTGCAAGGGCTCCCAGGGGTAGTCCCCTACTTCGATGATGTATTGATATCAGCCGAGAATTTAGAGGAATTGGGGGAGCGTTTGAGAAAAGTTCTGGGCATTTTCCGGTCAGCCGGACTAAAGGTTAAAGTGAACAAATGCCAGATAGGGGTAGAATCCGTCGAGTTCTTGGGCTACAGAATAGACAAGAAAGGAATTCACCCCACTGAGAGCAAGGTCAAGGCAATAAGAAAGGCTCCAGCGCCCAAAAACAAAGCAGAGCTACAGGCATTTCTGGGACTAGTGAATTTTTACGCGGTCTTTTTAAAAAACAAGGCGACCGTGGCTGAGCCGCTGCATAAGCTTTTGGGAAAGAATACTGTTTGGTCTTGGGGAAAGTCGGAAGCTAGGGCTTTCGAAGCAGTAAAAAACCTACTCTCGAGCGATAGCTTACTAATCCAGTATCACAGCTCATTGCCATTATTACTGGTTTGTGATGCCTCCCCTTACGGGGTGGGGGCTGTGCTCAGCCACAGACTTCCAAACGGCACAGAAGCCCCAATAGCCTTCTACTCCAGAACGATGTCCTCGACAGAGAGGAACTATAGCCAGTTGGATAAGGAAGCGCTAGCAATTGTGTCAGGGGTAAAAAAGTTTCACGAATACGTTTTTGGTAGAGACTTTGAAATTGTGACTGACCATAGACCGCTGTTAGGGATACTGGCTGGCGACCGCCCAACGCCTGTGGCACTTTCGCCCCGATTGACCAGATGGACTATCTTTTTGGCCGCCTACTCCTACAAGCTACAGCATCGACCAGGGAAGGACCTGGGGCATGCGGACGCATTAAGCAGATGCCCACTGCCAGGGGGAATCGAGGACCCCACTCCGGGGGCACCTGTGCTATTGATTGACTCTCTGGACTCTGGCCCAGTCACATCGAAGGAGGTGGCTAGGGCGTCTTACCGGGACGTTACCTTAAGAACTGTACTGGGTTGGGTACAAAGAGGGTGGCCCGCTGCGCCGGGCGAGCGTTTTAAGGAGTTTGTGAAGAAGCGGGGGGAACTCTCGGCTCAAGGGGGGTGCCTGCTATGGGGCGATCGAGTGGTGATCCCGGAGAAATTGAGGGAAAAGGTATTGGACCTTCTCCACGAGGGTCACCCAGGGATCGTAAGGATGAAGGGGCTAGCGAGAAGCTATGTTTGGTGGCCATTAATGGATTCAGAAATTGCTGAGAGGGTAGGGAAATGCCTGGCCTGCCAGGAATCCAGGCCGCTACCCCCAACGGCCCCAGTTAGGGAATGGGAAAAACCCCAAGGGCCCTGGTCAAGAATCCACATCGATTTCGCCGGCCCATTCCACGGCCAAACCTTCTTAGTGGTAGTCGACGCTTTCTCTAAATGGTTGGAAATCATTCTCATGAGATCCATGACAGCCGAGGCGGTAATCGCAGCCCTGCGGCACCTGTTTGCAACCCACGGTTTGCCCGACACGCTCGTATCCGATAACGGCCCGCAATTCATGGCAACCCAGTTTGAGGAATACTTGGCAGATGAGGGCATCCGACATGCCCTCTCTGCGCCTTTCCACCCTGCGTCGAATGGCCTTGCAGAGCGTTCTGTCCGGAGCGCTAAAGAGGCATTGTCCAGACTCAAGCCAGGCGACTGGCAAACAAAGATAGATTTCTTTCTGGCCGTTCAGCATAGAACCCCCAGCACTGCTACAGGCAGAAGCCCAGCCGAATTATTGATGGGACGGAAGCTCCGGTGCCCACTCGACCGGTTAAATCCCCATTACACACCAGAGGGTTACAAGGGGGAACTGGAAAAAACGAGAGAAATGGGCATAGGCGACCGAGTGTGGGCCCGCAACTATGGGGACGGCCCAAGTTGGCTAGCAGGGCAAATCGTAAAAGCAACCGGTCCAAAGTCATACTTGGTTGAGTTAAAAGACAACCGAGTATGGAGGCGCCACATAGATCAAATCAGAAAAAGAATAACCGAACAATCCGAGCTCAATGAAACAGACCCTGACCACACATTAGTTGAACCCACAGCTGACCTTAACCCGGGAGAGGCGCAAGACTTAGCTGAGTCCCCGGAGGTCCAGTGACGCCATCAGGTTCCCCTTGGAAACAGCAGGGACGACTCTGCAAGTAATCCAAGGCCGGATGGCCAAAAAGAAGAGCCGGCAAATAATCCAGGGCCGGATGGCCTAGAGAAAGAGCTGGGAGGAGCAAACAGCCCCTCCGACCAGCTCAACCCTCTCCCAAGGACTGAACCGCGCAGGTCCGAAAGAATCAGGAGACGCCCAGGTTATTTACGTGACTACGTCGAAAAATAACATGTAAATAATATGTAAATATAGGTAAAGTGTTTTCTGGGAGGGGAGGAGTGTTATGTATCTTTAAATGTTTTGGCGGGAAACAAGCACGTTGCTGATTGGTTGAAGCCGCCGGTTAAACAGCATATAAGGAGAGGTTTTTCCCCAGCCAGGTCGCTGGGTTCACCCTATATTAAAGAGCTGTTGTCACTACCCTGGTCTCCAGCCTCGTTACTTCCCGAACTTAACACTGCAGCTCACCTCGCCCAGCTGCATATGATTTCTGTGTAGCCATTTGCTCTCCTGCTTCATCTGATTGGTTAAACCTTGCCATGGCTGGCCAATCCCTGCTGACCCAAAACTCACTCAATGACACTCTCTTACTACTGATTCGGATTGGCTGACAGTGTTTAGATTGCTCCATAGCCAGTTCAGAGCTGCCACCCTCCCCATCTTATGCCCTGCCACCTCTTGTTTCTGCAATTGGCTGGGCCAGAGGCCTGTTGGGCACTTGCGGAGCCACAGTCATGGGAAAGTTGCTCTGTACCCAGATGGTAGCCAAACAGGACTAGCGATGGTGCTGAGAGGGACATGCATGAGTGAGTGGCAGCTGCCGTGTGTGAACCTCCCCTGGGGTTGAGTGGCGAAGGCATTGAGGCCATTAGCTTTGGCTGTCCTGTGCTCTACCAACAGGTTCACAAAGCTGAACCAGGGGCAGGCTGAGGCAGCATTTGGCAACTCCGAATCCTCTGGCCACCGGTCTGCCATTTGCAAGGAATAACTTCTGGCAAGGAGTTCCTTGGAGGTTCAGCAGAATTTGCCAAGTTCAGGCTATACTCCTAACTAGCTAGCTTTATTTTAGCAGTCATTAATAAATGGATTGGAAAAGGTCAGTTTACATTCCAATTCCAAAGAAAAACATTGCCAAAGACTGTTCAAACTATCGCACCATTGCACTCATTTCACATGCTAGTAAGATTATGCTTAAAATCCTACAAGCTAGTCTCCAACAGTATGTGGATCGAGAACTACCAGAAGTACAGGCAGGATTTCGTAGAGGCAGAGGAACTAGAGATCAAATTGCCAACATACACTGGATCATGGAGAAAGCTAGGGAGTTCTATTTCTGCTTCATTGACTATGCTAAAGCCTTTGATTGTGTCGATTACAACAATTTGTAGCAAGTTCTTAAAGAGATGGGAGTACCAGACCATCTTATTTGTCTCTTGAGAAACCTATATGCGGGTCAAGAAGCAACAGTGAGAACTGGACATGGAACCACTGATTGGTTCAAAATTGGAAAAGGAGTCCGACAAGGCTGTATACTATCACCCTGACTATTTAACTTATATGCAGATCACATCATGAGAAAGGCGGGGGTAGATGAATCAAAAATTGGAATTAAGATTGCCGGAAGAAATATCAACAACCTCAGATATGCAGAAAATACCACTCTAATGGCAGAAAGCGAAGAGGAACTAAAGAGCCTCTTGATGCGGGTGAAGGAGGAGAGTGCAAAAGTTGGCTTGAAACTCAACATTAAGAAAACTAAAATCATGGCATCTGGCCCTCTCAATTTCTGGCAGATAGATGGAGAAGAAATGGAGGTAGTGACAGATTTTATTTTCCTGGGCTCCAAGATCACCGCAGATGGGGACTGCAGCCAAGAAATTAAAAGACGCTTGCTCCTGGGGAGGAAAGCTATGGCAAATCTAGACAGCGTACTAAAAAGCAGAGACATCACCCTACCAACAAAAGTGCATATAGTCAAGGCTATGGTTTTCCCAGTTGCAATGTATGGCTGTGAAGGTTGGACCATAAGAAAGGCTGAGCTCCAAACAATTGAGGCCTTTGAACTCTGGTGCTGGAGAAGACTCCTGTGAGTCCCTTGGACTGCAAGGCGAACAAAGAAGTCAGTCCTAGAGGAGATCAACCCTGACTGCTCTTTAGAAGCCAGATCCTGAAGATGAAACTGAAATACTTTGGCCACCTAATGAGAAGGAAGGACTCACTGGAGAAGAGCCTAATGCTGGGAAAGATTGAGGGCAAAAGAACAAGGGGACGACAGAGAATGAGGTGGCTAGATGGAGTCACTGAAGCAGTAGGCATGAGTTTAAATGGACTCCAGAGGATGGTAGAGGACAGGAAGGCCTGGAGGAACGTTGTCCATGGGGTCGTGATGGGTCGGACACGACTTCGCAACTAACAACAACAATAAATGCAATAAATACCATATAGGCTGTTCAGGGGAACATATAATTGGCTACACCAACTCAACTAATGAATTTGTCTCAAATCATCAGAAATGATCAGAATCCTCACAAATTCTCCCCTCACTTCACCTTGCACTGGTAAGTGTGGCTGGGCAGCCCCTCAGGGAAGTGGAGTTGGGCTGGGCTGGGCTGTGAGATCCCAGTGCCCCAGGAGCTTGAGGGCCAGGCTGGGTGCTTGACCTCCACTGCCCAGGGCTCTGGGCAGCTTGTGCTGCCATCCAGGGGTTCTCTGCATGGCCTGAGAGGGACAGTGAGGCTCCTCTGGTGAACAAGGTTTTGGCGCTCATCTGGTCTTGCCTTCCTCCGCTGGGAATATCCAGATCCCCCCTCCCCTCTTGCCTGGCCCCCCCACAGGCACCCCTCGATGTGAGTGATGTTGAGCTGGGCAGGTTGAGCTAGCTATGCCCACCCAGCCATGGCCACCTGGCTCTTTGAGGGCAACCGTAATGCTGATGTGGCCCTCAATGAAATGGAGTTTAACACCTTTGCTGTAGAGGAGAAATTGATCTACAGGAAATGGCAGCAACCAATGCTCTTCTCAGTGTCTATCCTTCTTGGTTATATGTTCACTTAGTGACCATTCTGCTTCCAATTTGAGGAACTAACTGCTGTTGCTAAACAAGGAGAGGGTGCAATTTATTTTCTCTAAAATAAGAATTTTTGGATCCTGGATTACTGGAGTTTGTTTGTTTGTTTGCTTTGGTAATTTGAGCAACAACACAATTTATCCACAACATTTTCTTTGTGTTTAGTGTGGTGGTTCTATAGAAATATTCTCTGCAGAAAAGCTATTAGTTTTATCTCTCCCCTGATAATATATTGCTTGGGAATGAGGGAAACTCCCACAGGAAATTCAAAATTAGCATTTGTGACTGTAGCAGCAGACTGACAGAGCTGAAGAAGCCATAACTTCCTGAAATTTCAGTTCCTCAGGAGTCATGGGTCGCATATTTTGGATGCATTCTATATGTTATCCCATTTCAGGTACCTTACTTCAAAAAATGTTGCTTTATGATCTTAAAGGTTATGGGAATTGAAGTTTTAGTATTTACAGTAGACAAGAGGTGTAAGAAGAGGAGCCAGATTGCTGACAGTCCAAGTTGTGATGAGTCCAAGTTCTGACCTGACAATAAGCATCACCACAACTAAAGATATTCACAGAGCTTTTCCTACTAACAGTGCTTGAAAAGTCCCCATTAAAAAGATCCATGGTTAATCTTTACATAAGCTAAATCTGAGGCAGCAACAAGAAGGGGGAAAGCTTTGATTCCTGGCCAGAATTTCAGAAACAAGGCACACAGAGTGGGATATTTAGGAATTTGGCTAACATATCAAGCCAACTCAGATTCATCCAGATGGCCTGGAAGACTCTCTTTCCTGCTCCAATCTAGAAAATCTTTTCCTTGGATTTGCTCTCAGTTGTGGTCTTTCCTCCATCTTTCTGAAAACTAGATGGTGATGAAAAATAAACAAAATTTAAGAAGGATAAATGCAACTTAGATAAATGAGCAATCTCGAGATGCCCATTTTGAAAATATGGATGACGGATCTGCCAGGTTTGAAAATAAAATTACTACACATAATATACTGTCTTTTCTCAGCTCTCAAAAAATTGTTCTTCCTGCTCCTTCAATAAAATGCCACCCACACGCTGGGAGGTGGAATTTCAGAATGAACTGAAAATTAGGTTTTGGCATTTATAGTTTTATATTGCAAGGAAGCACTTAATGGCATTTCTCGTCTGTCAGATGAATGAAACAAGTAATTGAACTCTGCCTCATTTTTCTTACAGTTAAATTATTAAATTGTGCTTCATTAGATTAGCAAATTTCTGATGAACTCTGAGCCATAGAAGAGTTTGTCCTTTTCTTCCTTTACTATCATTACAGGTTTCAGGGATCAATGTTCAACTTGTTCCAGATAATTAGAAAGATAACATTGTTTAAATATGTGTGGTTTTTCTTTCATCCTTTCAATATATATGTCACATCTTTGTAAATTAAAACATTTGAGGAAACAACTCAAATTATTATTGATAGCAAAAGTTATAAAATCTCATGGCTGGTGATTCAATGCCAAAGTTTGGAAAAGCAGATATTTCAACTTAGAAGTCCTTGAAGCTTCTCAATCTCAGGACAGCTTCCTCATTTAACCTGAAAAAAAGAAGAATTTTCTTTTTAAGTCCCCTAATGTCTCTTACATAGGCAATCCTTATTTAGCGATAGCCTTATTTAGTGATTTTTCAGTTACAATGGTGATGAAAAAATAAATGTGATCAATCTTCACATTTGTGACATGCAAGTCTATAAAGCAAAGAAAAGCTGCAGTAAGTTATTAAACAGTCATGGTTTTAATTAGCAACTATTTTGCTTAATGACCAAGTTGCCAGTCCCAACTATGGTTGCTAAATGAGGACTACCTGTATTGTTTTGGAGAAAACTGCAATAAGAGGGGAAACTGTAAATTTCTTTTACTCTTTTGTCCCTGGAAGGATTGCATTATTGTAACTTTATCTTATCTTATCTTTTATGTACACTGAGAGCATATGCACCAGGACAAATTCCTTGTGTGTTCTATTCTATTCTATTCTATTCTATTCTATTCTATTCTATTCTATTCTATTCTATTCTATTCTACTCTACTCTACTCTACTCTACTCTACTCCCACTAGTTTGGATTCAACACCCCATAAGAAGATAACCATAAAATGGATGTTTTTCCTAATCTTTATTATCCAGTTGAGAATCTACATCTACGATCCTTTTTCACTTATCTGGGAGACACACTAACTAAACCTTTATTCTATATAGGTGTGCATTAGATGCTACCCTACATGCTATGGTAGTTCCTTTTCAGCTATTGCTTGTTTTATTTTTTTATTTCTCTCCTTCATCTGTATCCAATTTTCTTTCTTTCTTTCTTTCTTTCTTTCTTTCTTTCTTTCTTTCTTTCTTTCTTTCTTTCTTTCTTTCTTTCTTTCTTTTTCCTGCAGATACCCCTAAGTACACTGACAAGCATGACATATGTTGTATAAAAAATGGAAGGAGTAAGAAAAAAAGCTTCTCAAAACCCATTTTTGAGTCCTGTGATATATACACAAATTTGAATTTCAGAAGAAGGCAGTTGATTTCATCAGCAACAAGACTCAATTCCTAACAAAAAACCAGACTAATAAAACTAGTTGCATAAGTATGAATGTTACATGCTTTTTTGCCCAGTTCTACTTTAACTTGGTTCAAAACTCAGTATATTTTCTTGTTTTGGGATGGTTGAGCTTTGTGCATATTTACTCTTTCAATATGGATGCAAATTGTGGGATCAAATCATTCTAGTGTTATACAATTCATATCCCATTTATTTCATTAAGTAATGGAATGAAACTTAAAGATGGTTAAGTTTTCTGGATCATGACAATAGGATCAGCAACTGGTTTGTATCATGTTCTCTTCTGGAAAAAATTGAATCAAGGAAGTTTGAGTAATATCCAAGCAAATATGAGTTGAATTTTCTTCCTACTTCCCTATTCAGCAATGGTGGACCGTTGATCAAACTGGTACATTAGACATTGGAAAAACCTGGAAGAATGTTGTCTAAAAAGCTGTCTTAAACAATATAGCTGTTGTCTATATGTCTAAAAAGCCTCTTTGAATAGTTCAGTTTTTCCTAGTTTGTTTCCTTTTGTTCACATTAAACACCTTTTACATTTTTATAACACATAATACATTTTTATAAACTGTTTTCATTTTTAAAATTCTGATGTATTTTTATTTTAAATATAGAAAAGTATTGCAAAATTCTGCCTTTTGATGTAAACAGAAGTTCAGTACATATAAATGAGAAATTAGATAAATTCACTTTGTAATGGGAATCAAATGAACCATCATTCCCAAGCATGGAAGTTTTGCAAAGCATAATTGAATAGCATAAGAGGAACATTCTTCAAATTTATTGAAAGTAAAATTATATCCAGCCATTATGAAACACTTAATCCCACAAGCAAACTCAATTATGTTATGTTATGTTAAATCCAAGGCATAGAGTTTGAAGAATGCCACATCAGACACTATTGAAACTGATCATTGTTCAAAATCATTTCAAATGGAAACATGTCAAAGAAAAAAGGAGGGAAAATCAGGCAGGAAAATAAATGTTATAAAATTGATTTCCATTTCAATTAGCTTTTGATAAGATGGTAAAATGCATGATTAAACATAATTACTAAATAAATACAATGTCCAAAAACTTGCACCGGAATAAGAATTAGCCATGTGGTTCATTCTGAGCAGTCTTTCTTCATAGAAGAGCTATTTAAATATTTCCCATCACTGTAATGAAGATGTACAAGAATATCCTGCCATCTAAAAAGAAATGCTAATATAATTTGTTAAATGTGATTTCAAAATTCTAATAACTTCTGAGTAATATCACAGTGCCAACAATCCGCAGTACAGCGTAGTTGAATTTATAGCTTCTAAAGAACTCTGTAAATGCCAATTACAATCTGTTAAAGTGTCAGTCCAAGCTCAGATAGTACAACATTCATTAATATCAGCTGTTTCACAGATTTTAATGAAAAGGTCCACTCTGTCAATTTCACCAAATTGGACTTTAAATCATGCTGAGAATGAAATCATACACATTGAACACAATACATGAAAATGCCTTACTTTTGCCTATCGCTCATGGCACATTTGACACCAATGTTGACTGTTGAGGAGGTGAGAGCTGTAGTAGAATTCTTGGAGGGAAAAAAAGAAATGTATCTTCCTATTCACATCCAACAAACCACATTGAGAAGGCTGTCAAGGTCAGTCTTACATTTGCTAGTCAATGTTTTTCCCTTTTCCAAAGGTCTAATTTGAATGCTTAGGTTCCTTGGCAAGAGAAGGACTACGGATGACAAATGTCTGTTATCATCCAAGACATGTCTGTGAGCTTCAACCTGTTTCTATCAAAGAAAGCTGCATAATGAATGTGACTTTGCTGAACACTTAGACTGATCTTGAGTGAACTAGCTTGATGAATGCATTTTATTGATAAGCTCCCAACCTACATTTCATTTATAAGGTCATTATTTTATTTGTAATCTCAATGAAGGATGGATGGGTGTATGTGTGTGTGTCTATGTGTGTATAAATATTATATATTAAGTGATGCTGGCATGTAAAAAACAGATTTCTGAGAAATAATGAGAAAGTATACATACATAAACTCCAAAGAAATGTCAGCTCTCCTGTATTTTCAATCATAGGATGATGACAGGGAAAGGGATAGGTAAAGAAGAAAACTCTTTTCAAAGAGTTGTCTATAGTTGTATAGATATATAGATAAAAGTGTTGGATGAAACTCTCACTTCCTCTAACTGGGAAGATTCAGACTAAAGTCCACCCTCCATCATGGAAGCTTAGGGGTGATTTTGGGCGAGAAACCCTTTCTCAGTTCAAATGTATCTCTGAGGTGGAAAATGGGAGAAAGGATCTCTAATCTGCTGTCTCAATCCATCAGCTCTTATTCTGAGGATCAAAATCACAGGTTTCTTTAGAGCGCTAGATTAAGAGCTAGATAAGATTAGAGCTAGATTAAGGATTGCTGGCAATCCTTATGATTTATATTGATATATTGACCATCAATTGTGCTGTAAATGCTGTACCTTGATGAAGGTATCTTTTCTTTTATGTACACCGAGAGCATATGCACCAAGACAGATTCCTTGTGTGTCCAATCACACTTGGCCAATAAAAAATTATATTCTATTCTATTCTGTTCCAAAACATTTATTTCACCCAACAGTATTAAGGGAAGTCTGATCTAGATTAGTTTTTGTTTCTCTTTTCTGTGGTATATTCCCTATTTTTATGCAGACTCTCATCCTTACAGTACAGAAACAATCATTCTTTTTCCTCTCAATGTCATATATAACGTGCAGAGTGAGGAAAAATAATCCAGCTGGGGACTAAAGGAGGGGGTAAAGAGATAAATGAGCACTAGGATTCTGCTGTAGTCCACATTGTATGTAAGAGCATTGAATTTTGTTTAATTGCTCAGTGAATTCTGATGTTTTGTGGTATTTGACCAGTCAGTAATTACTTCTGTCTCTCTTTATGTGAGTATACATATTTTATTTATTTGTATTTATTTATTTGTCAAACACAACAATTATATATAAGTATAAGCATGAAATAACCATACGAATTATGAATAAGAATTTCCATCCTCTGAAAACAACAAAATACCTTATCCCACCAGACTTGAAATCCTAGGTTTAGAAAACTTAGAACTCCGCCGCCTTCGACATGACCTGAGTTTAACTCATAGAATCATCTGTTACAATGTCCTTCCTGTTAAAGACTACTTCAGCTTCAATTACAATAATATAAGAGCAACCAATAGATTTAAACTTAATGTTAACCGCTTCAATCTAGATTGCAGAAAATATGACTTCTGTAACAGAGTTATCAGTGCTTGGAACACATTACCTGACTCTGTGGTCTCTTCTCATAATCCCAAAAGCTTTAACCAAAAACTCTATTATTGACCTCACCCTATTCCTAAAAGGACTATAAGGGGCATGCATAAGAGCACAAACGTGCCTACCATTCCTGTCCTATTGTTTTTTTCTTATATATATATGATTATACTTCCTTATATTTCCTCATATATATGTTTATATACTATATAATATTTTTATGTGATGCTTATGTATATTGTTATGACAAAAATAAAAAATTGGATACAACCAAAGGGAACATTAGGACAGGAACGGTAGGCACGCTGGTGCTCTTATACACGCCCCTTACATTATATACATGGACAGACACACAAATATACACATGATGTACAGATGCATGTAATATCACATGATGAAATAATTGTCACGTCAAAATTATATGGTCCAAAATATGTTTCTATGATCCAAAATCCTATTTTGTCTGACTCCAGTATATATTTTCAAATATTATGTTTACTACTCACCAAGCAACATTTTGTGATTCTTATTAAATACAACAACCAATAACTGTAGGAGAAAGGGCACAACCTTAAGGGAACTATTAACAGATTTTTTTCAAATCTGAAAATCCAATTAAACTGACACTTCTGATGTGACTTCTTTGTAGTTGTCTAGAAAAGAGAATGAATAAGGTCTCACAGAGATTACTGTTTTCTCAAGGGGATCTAACATATGTTTCCTATTTTCTGGACATATCAGACTTTTAAAAAATGATTTAAGAGCTTCATAGTCAGGTATAATTTTGTCTGGCAGAATTTTTGACAAATATGGATGGATTCTTCATTTGTCAAAATTCACAGCTAACAATACAATTCCCATTTCCCCCTATTAGCTTCTAAGATATCACATAGTGGCTTCCATAATTAATGGGGTCAGTGGGAGGAATTTATTCATTCAGTGAAAAGAAAAAAAAACCCTGAGTTGTTTATTTTCCAGTCTCAATGATTACCTCTTTTTAGAATCATTTCATTATGTCAGCCAATCTTGATACTGGTTTGTAGTATTGATCATTTTTTTTAATATGTCATAGATAAACAAAACACTTTTCCACTGGATGGTACAGGAAAAATTAATATTCATAGAATATATATATATTGAAAACTGATGTAATTTTTATAATGATTTTATAATGATAAGTGGGATTTTATAATATTTAAATATCAAATTTTTCACCCGGATATTAGTGTCACCTGTAATGAAGGAAAATATAAATACAAATTATTATTTTATAAGCTATGGAGAATGTTTTAAAAAAACTAATTATAATTAGTGCTTCATTGACAATGGATTGAGAATGTGTATGTGTGTGTGTTTGTGAGGGAGAGAAAGAATATTTAAGGTCATTGGTCTAAAGATGAAAACTTTTATATAAAAGACAAAAGTGTTTATTATCCATTTTGGGTTTCTTACAAGAACACCAGAGTATTGCAAGAAAAATATATAGAGGAAGACAATATTTTTATAAGAACATGGTTAGTCCCCCCACAACAAAAATCCCAGCATATGAGAAATAGATTTGCGGTCAACAAATTATATTATTTGTATTATTTTACAAATTTCTTCATTTATGATGACTTAAGATTTTCATTGGAAGCTAAAAACTTCTAATGATATTTTCCACAACATCAATAGATCACTCAATATCTGTAAAGTTGTCATAGAATTTTGAAAGCTTATATCAAAATAAAGTTTAGCTTTTTGTGTAAACTTGTGATACCTTAATGATATCTGTTGCAGTTTTGTGCTTTGTGATAATACCTTACTGAGATTACTTCTTTCAATATCTACACAAGAATCATTATCTCCTTTATGGTGTTTAACTGCCTGGTCCAGAAAGGGATGTAGCTGGAATAACTGAAGCTGGCAAAATTCATCCTCACCATGGCTTCTACCTGCTGGTCAAGCAGAAACTGTAAGTCTTGGAGGACTCTTGAAATCCTGGACCAACTTTCAGCCATTAAGATAATTATTTATTGATAGCTAAGATGTTTACAGGGACATGGTCAATTGAAAGGTTGGCAGTTCAGCAGTTCGAATCTCTAGTACCGTGCAACGGGGTGAACTCCCATTACTTGTCCCAGTTTCTGCCAACCTAGCAGTTCGAAAGCACATAAAAAGATGCAAGTAGAAAAATAAGGACCACCTTTGGTAGGAAGGTAACAGAGTTCCATTCACCTTTTAGTCATGCCAGCCACATGACCACTGAGACGTGTTCAGACAGCTCTGGCTCTTCAGCTTTGACACGAAGATGAGCACCACCCCCTAGAGTTGGGAATGACTAGCACATATGTGCGAAGGGAAATCTTTACTTTTATCTAAGATGTTTACAGATGAATAGTACTACTTTACTCTTATTAATGTTTGTTCTGGGATTCTTTCTCTCCATCCAGTCTCTTACAGCCTTCAGACAGACAAAAAAACAAACAAACACAATGCGTAATTCAATCAAGAGATAAGGTACTGCCTATTATCTTGGAAGGCTTCAGAAAGGGGTTTTACCAGTTCATGGAAGAACTGACTCCATGTTGGAACATTTATGAGAGGGGTGTCAAACTTGCAGAGTCACATTGTCGTCATGTGACGTATCGCAACATTTCCCCCCTTCACTAAAATGGAGGTGGGGGTGACCAATGTGTGACACATCCTGCCTGTGGGCCACGAGATTGATATTCCTGATCTATGACTCATCATTCTCCCTCATAATGTGTGTTATTTTCCATTTGGGGTAGGAGTGTAATCACCTGATGAACATGAGGGGTCAAGGTGCATATGTCCAATACATAGCACAAGAAAATAAAGACTGTTGGTAAAGAATGTTTAAAGGCACCTTACAAGGAATATAATTAAAAGTTGATTCAACTGTGCTTTTTGCATTGGTAAAAATGGAGTTTTAAAAGTTCAAGGATAAGTAGCACTTCTCGCCACTAATGAATTATAGAACATGTTTGCTAAATATGTGGGTAGCAGCAGTTGTCAGATGTAATTAGTTTCAAACATATTTTGCAGTTAATCATCATGCAATGTGTGACTGAACTTTTAAACTCCTAGGCTAAATAATTGGTGGGCAATTTCCTATTAAAAGAATATTGGAAAAGGGGAAAGAGCAGTTGTCAGACCAGGGAATAGTACTTCTCCTTAATTTACTAGCTCATGGTCCCAGATTCTTTCAGTGAGTGTCAAAATTTATAACTTCAAGAAATGAATATATCTGATTTCTCCAAAAAACTTTTATATCAATTCATCTACATGAATATCTCAGTGTTTTCAAGGGCAAGGTAAGCATAGTTGGAGAAATACATGTCTGGTCCAAGAGATCTCCTCAACAATAAACTTTCAAGCATACTTCCAATCTTTGACATACACAAGTACAGACATTAAAGAAAATAGGAATATTCCAGTAATATTTTACTAAACACGATTGAATTTAGAATGAGTACATTAAAGTTACTAGGTGGTGTTATCACGAGCTTTTCAGGATCCTTTAACATTCTTTTTCACCCTATTTATAGGGGAATCCATATCATCCCATTTCTAGCATTAGGCCCCCAGGCTTAATTATGTGGCAATCCCTGTTAGCTTCTGCCAACAAGAGAAAACTTTGTGTGGAGCAATTATTGTCTATTAATTGGGCCAGTCATTATATCTACTTTCAGCTTAAACCCATCTCAGAATAATTTTGGTCTATACTAGAACTGCTAGTAGTAATTTCTATCTACTGATTCATTCACTCATACACTGATGAGTTTTTGTCAACAGAGATAAATCCAATGGTGGATCTACTTTCATTATCAACCCAGACTATAGGAAGACATTTCTTTGAGGTCGTCTTTCTTATGCATAATACTTTGTTTTCTTAGACTGCATCAGGATTCATATGTTAACCTAGAACAGAAATGTGAAGACTCATTTGCATCAAAGGGCTGGGTACGGAATTGACCCAACCATGGATATAATTTGCAATCAATGAAAAAAGAATAATGTCTTCCCCCCTATAATTTCATTGTATAATTTATTAAAATCAGTTCATGGTGTTTGTTTGAGCTTTCAAAGAGCACAAATGGATGAGTACTTTTTAAATAAATTCCTCCACACCAGTATGACTTCATGTCTATCTAGACCCGTTCCAGTCCGGCTTCCGACCCGATTATAGCACGGAGACGGCTTTGGTCGCGTTGGTGGATGACCTCTGGAGGGCCAGGGATAGGGGTTGCTCCTCTGCCTTGGTCCTATTAGATCTCTCAGCGGCTTTTGATACCATCGACCATGGTATCCTGCTGCGCCGGTTGGAGGGATTGGGAGTGGGAGGCACCGTTTATCGGTGGTTCTCCTCCTATCTCTCCGACCGGTTGCAGACAGTGTTGACAGGGGGACAGAGGTTGTCCGCGAGGCGCCTCACTTGTGGGGTGCCTCAGGGGTCGATTCTCTCGCCTACCCTGTTCAACATCTATATGAAGCCACTGGGCGAGGTCATCAGTGGTTTTGGGGTGAGTTATCATCTGTACGCTGACGATACTCAGCTGTACTTTTCCACCCCGGACCACCCCAATGAAGCTATCGAAGTGCTGTCCCGGTGCCTGGAAGCCGTACGGGTCTGGATGGGGAGAAACAGACTCAAGCTCAATCCCTCCAAGACGGAGTGGCTGTGGATGCCGGCACCCCGGTACAGTCAGCTGCACCTGCAGCTGACTGTTGGGGGCGAGTTAGTGGCCCCAAAGGAGGTGGTTCGCAACTTGGGCGTCCTCTTGGATGGACGGCTGTCCTTTGATGAACATCTGGCGGCCGTCTCTAGGAGGGCCTTTTACCAAGTTCGCTTGGTCCGCCAGTTGCGTCCCTTCCTTGACCGGGATGCCTTATGCACAGTCACTCACGCTCTGGTTACGTCTCGGTTGGATTATTGCAATGCTCTCTACATGGGGCTGCCCTTGAGGTGCACCCGGAGGCTACAGTTAGTCCAGTAGTAACGCGAGTAGTAACGGGAGCCGCCCGTGGCTCCCATGTAACATCACTGCTCCGCAGTCTGCACTGGCTTCCTGTGGTCTTTTGGGTGCGCTTCAAGATTTTGGTTACCACCTTTAAAGCGCTCCATGGCTTAGGACCCGGGTACTTACGAGACCGCCTGCTGTTACCTTATGCCTCCCACCAACCGGTACGCTCTCACAGAGAAGGTCTCCTCAGGGTGCCGTCCGCCAAACAATGTCGGCTGGCGGCCCCCAGGAGTAGGGCCTTCTCTGTTGGAGCAGCGACGCTCTGGAATGAACTTCCCCCTGGCCTACGCCAAGTGCCTGATCTTCGGACCTTTCGCCGTGAGCTAAAAACATACTTATTTATTCAAGCTGGACTGGCATAATGGTTTTTTAACATTTTAATTGGGTTTTATTGTTGTGGGGTTTTAAATTTTTTAAATTTTAAATTTAAATTTTTTATACATTGGCCTTTTTGTAATATGCTTCATTTTAAATTTTGATTTTAATTGTATATATATTGTGTCTTATTTAGGCTGTATACCGCCCTGAGTCCTTCGGGAGAAGGGCGGTATAAAAATTTGATAAATAAATAAAATAAATAAAATAAATGTGAAACCACATTTTAAGGGGATGCTTAGATGGATATTGCTGCAGTGATATATTTAGAATACAGTTATCTTAAGGTAAAGGTTCCCCTCGCACATACATGCTAGTCATTGCCGACTCTAGGGGGCGGTGCTCATCTCCGTTTCAAAGCCGAAGAGCCAGCGCTGTTCGAAGACGTCTCCATGGTCATGTGGCCGGCATGACTCAACGCCAAAGGCGCACGGAACGCTGTTACCTTCCCACCAAAGGTGGTCCCTATTTTTTCTACTTGCATTTTTTACATGCTTTCGAAACTGCTAGGTTGGCAGAAGCTGGGACAAGTAACGGGAGCTCACCCTGTTACATGCAGCACTAGGGATTCGAACCGCTGAGCTGCCGACCTTTCAATCGACAAGCTCAACGTCCTAGCCCCTGAGCCACCGCGTCCCTTACCTTATAGTTTAAGTAAAGTGATTCTCTTTTATCATTGTTCTACTACTATATGGCACATAATTCTCTTTCACATGGGCAAGCCTCATACACAGCTTTGAAGATACAGTGTATGAAATAGTAAAACACAAGCCAGAGCTGAGCAAATCAGAGGTGGTTCCCCCAGAGCTGTTTTGAGCCCTGTTGCCAAAAGAAGTATAAGTGCATTTCTCAGAATTGGAGAAAGAAAATGCAAACCAAATGGTCTGCCAGCCTGTTCTGGGAGAGCAATTTGGCTTTCAGCCAATCAAGGCAGATACTTCTACTAACAAACATCATTTAGAGCAACTGGCTAACTGCTCTGATACTGAGAAGTCAACAGATCTTGACCAAGTGCCAAGTCCTAAAAGTAGAAACATTTGAAAAGAACAGAGCAAATATGTTCCTTATGCTTTTTAGAAAGGAAGCAAAAAGAAGTTACATCAACCACTCTTCCTATCAGTGGGGTTTGAAATTATATGAAAAGAACCTAACCAGTCTCAGCTTTGCTGATAGCAAGCATTTGTCTTTTAACTGGCATTTGAGTTCTTGGGCTTCCTTTGCTGTTGTCTTCAGACTGGCTTGCTTTGTAATTATGTTGATTTCTCTCTATTTTTTGTAATTGCGTTCATTTATCTCTCTCTGGCTCATCTATTATAACTTTAGTTTCCTTCATAGCTACACTGCTCTTTCCCTAATTTTTGAATTTATGACAACAAAATACCTTATGCCACCAGACTTGAAATCCTAGGTTTAGAAAATTTAGAACTACGCCACCTTCAACATGACCTGAGTTTAACTCATAGAATCATCAATTACAATGTCCTTCCTGTTGAAGACTACTTCAGCTTCAATTGCAACAATACACGAGCACACAATAGATTTAAGCTTAATGTTAACCGCTCCAATCTTGATTGCAGAAAATATGACTTCAGTAACAGAGTTGTTAATGTTTGGAATACACTACCTGACTCTGTGGTCTCTTCCCAAAATCTCCAAAGCTTTAACCAAAAACTATCTACCATTGACCTCACCCCATTCCTAAGAGGTCTGTAAGGGGCATGCATAAGAGCACAAAAGTGCCTACCATTCCTGTCCTATTGTTTCCTTTCATTATATCCAATTAATATAGTTATTACATACTCATACTCATATATTGTGATATATCATATACATCACTATTGACCTCACCCATTCCTAAAAGGACCATAAGGGGCGTGCATAAGAGCACAAACGTGCCTACCGTTCCTGTCCTATTGTTTTTCTTTTTTCTTCTTATATATATATATAATATAATATATAATATATAATATAATATATAATTATATATACGTGTGTGTGTGTGTGTGTGTGTGTGTGTGTGTGTTTTCTGAGGTTTTCACGGGTGTTTGTATGTAGGTCTTTGGTTGTTCGGGTTTTCTCCCATGTAAAATTTTACACAGGAGAATTTTACACGGGAGAAAACCCGAACAACCAAATACCTACATATATATATGTATAAATATTTTATATATATATAAAAAGATATCATCTTTTTGTGTGATGCTTATGTATATTGTTGTGACAAAATAAATAAATAAATAAATAAATAAATAAAATAAATAAATAATAAATATATACTTATATATTGTATACCTTCAAATTTCTGGGTTCTATCATATCGCAAGATCTCAAATGGACAGCTAACATCAAAAACATCATTAAAAAAGGACAACAAAGAATGTTCTTTCTGCACCAACTCAGTAAGCTCAAACTGCCCAAGGAGCTGCTGATCCAATTCTACAGAGGAATTATTGAGTCTGTCATTTGCACCTCTATAACTGTCTGGTTCGGTTCTGCAACCCAACAAGAAAAACACAGACTTCAGAGGATAATTAGAACTGCAGAAAAAATAATTGCTACCAACTTGCCTTCCATTGAGGACCTGTATACTGCACGAATCAAGAAGAGGGCCATGAAAATATTTGCAGATCCCTCGCATCCTGGACATAAACTGTTTCAACTCCTACCCTCAAAACGACGCTATAGAGCACTGCACACCAGAACAACTAGACACAAGAACAGTTTTTTCCCAAAGGCCATCACTCTGCTAAACAAATAATTCCCTCAACACTGTCAGACTATTTACTGAATCTGCACTACTATTAATCGTTTCATAGTTCCCATCACCAATCTCTTTCCACTTATGACTGTATGACTATAACTTGTTGCTGGCAATCCTTATGATTTATATTGATATATTGATCATCAATTGTGTTGTAAATGTTGTACCTTGATGAACGTATCTTTTCTTTTATGTACACTGAGAGCATATGCACCAAGACAAATTCCTTGTGTGTCCAATCACACTTGGCCAATAAAATTCTATTCTATTCTATTCTATTCTATTTCATGCTTATGCTTATATATACTGTGTGACAAAATAAATAAATAAATAAATAAATAAAATAAAGCTTTTGACTAACCTTCTGAATTAATTGCTTGCAGCTTTGCTCAGAACAGAAATACAGAAAGGCAACTTTGAAATAGGCTTAACATAGTGGACAGAAAAAAAAGAAGGGAAAGGGAGAAGAAAAAATAATCAAATTTCTCCCTAATGTCACTGATCTATTACTAATCCATATATTTATTCTTTACTCCTTAATCCTTGATCTATACACAATAGCTGTAAATTTGATTTTCTAAGATGGACTTTCTTGAAAAGAATGTTGCATTATATAGAAAGGTCCCATTGCTAAAGTACGAGCTAATAGTAAAGCCATGGTTATTACAAAATACTTCATCTTTTCCACAGCAGGCATTGCCCTTTTGTTCAGACATCCAATATAATTAAATTTATGAGTAAATAAACTTATTCGGGCTTAATTAAAATACAGGCATGCCCCGTGTCTCATTCATTTAATCAATGTGGGTAGATTTTTAATTATACAGTGAGGAATATCCTAATGGTTTTGCCTCTCTTTCAAATATATTTTACAGTTAGGAATATCTTAATAGCTTCTGCTCTTTTTTAAAAAAGTGCATAGTTAGCTCACTTTATTATCACCACCAAGTTTTCTATGGGAAGGGTGCCTAAAGGGAGATTGGGCCAGATGTACAACAGAAGACTAGCTAACTAGAGTCTTTCCTTCGCCCATCATTCAGAGCAATTGGTAACATCTGTCCCCTGAGGAAAGCCCTATATTTTTTTTATTTCTTTTAAAATAATATTTCCTGTATCTATGCATACAACTGTTGGGTTGATTATGAATCACTTTGGAGGGCTAATATCCAGAAAGGCTGGAGATATATAATTGGAATAAGCTGCCTATATTTCTTTTCCAAATTCTATTCAGTGTTTCATGTTTGCTGAAAAGGTAAGGGCATTTAGAAATAGAATAGAATAGAATAGAATAGAATAGAATAGAATAGAATAGAATAGAATAGAATGAGTTGGAAGGGACCTTGGAGGTCTTCTAGTCCAAGCCCCTGCTTAGGCAGGAAACCCTACACCACTTCAGACAAGTGGTTATCCAACATCTTAAAAATTTTCAGTGTTGGAGCATTCACAACTTCTGGAGACAAGTTGTTCCACTGGTTAATTGTTCTAAATGTCAAGAAATTTCTCCTTAGTTTTGAGTTGCTTCTCTCCTTGATTAGTTTCCCCCCATTGCTTCTTGTTCTATCCTCAGGTGCTTTGGAGAATAGTTTGACCGTCTCTTCTTTGTGGCAACCCCTGAGATATTGGAACACTGCTATAATGTCTCCCCTAGTCCTTCTTTTCATTAAACTAGACATACCCAGTTCCTGCAACCATTCTTCATATGTTTTAGCCTCCAGCTCCCTAATCATCTTTGCTGTTCTTTTCTGCACTCTTTCTAGAGTCTCAACATCTTTTTTTACATCATGGTGACCAAAACTGATGGCAGTATTCCAAGTGTGGCCTTATATAATTATGTTTTTCTTATTTTGGTTTCCATGGGCATGCTAAGGTATAAACTTTGACATGGAGGTATTCAGGAAACACCTGATTCTTTTGATCTTGGCCCTACTTTTCTTGACTTGACTGAGTTACTTTGCTATTCAAAGGATCCTGCTAGGCAAAGTTAAAGCTTTCGCTCCATTCCTCTTTTGTCCATATCCCACCAATAGTTGACCATTTTCTATGTGTCCCGGAGCCTGTGCTTTCTCCAGTAGAGGAAGATGGAATAGAGGATAATTCTGTTATGATTATGTCATAAAATATATTTTGAATGTATCTGTGATTTTAATCTAATTGTGATTTAGCCACAAATTGTTTAGCTATTTGATGTATATACAACCTTGCTATCCAGATTTATGAAAAAGTTATAGATGATCATTTAACCAAATATATAATGATTATCATTTTTCTTTCAAAAAACCTTTGTTTCTATGAACTTCTTACATGAAATACTATTGAGTTTATTGAGATTTCCTTCAGGCTGATATGCATAGAATTACAAGTTTGTGTTCCTCTTCCCCAAATTATGTTATTTGAGCATATCTGTTTCTAAAACATTTACTTTGTAAATTTTACATTTGAATTTTTAGGTGTTATATGAATTATTTGAATGAGAATTTCAATCAGATTATATCTGATTGCTATATTTCTTGTTAGACATAGGTAATTGCATTGTAATGTGCATTTCATAGTGTCTGGCTGTTGTCAATGAATATATTTCAACAGCTATAGTGCTGATATTGCTTAAAACTTTCAAAGTTTCATTTGAGTAGCACTATTGAACTAGTGTGGGTCAGTGTGGGCTTCAATTTTTTTTACTATCGGTTCTGTGGGTGTGGCTTGGTGGGCGTGGCATGGCTTGGTGGGCGTGGCATGGCTTGGTGGGCATGGCATGGGAAGGTTACTGCAAAATCTCCATTTCCTCCCAATCAGCTGAGACTCAGGAGGCAGAGAATAGATGGGGGCGGGACCAGTCAGAATTTTTACTACCACTTCTCCAAACTACTCAAAATTTCCACTACCGGTTCTCCAGAACTGGTCAGAACCTGCTGAAACCCACCTCTGGTGTGGGTGCAGTGTGCACATATGCTACAATCTACTACCAGATATTTAAATCAATATGAATGACATTTTGATACCTGATTATAGAATTAATATCATAAATTATAAATTAGTATATTGGAGTCAAAATTTTTAAAAAAATACAAGAAAGGAAGAAATAGTTACGCTTTTGGATGAAATGAAAGAGAAAAGCAAAAAGCTAGAGAGATAAAGGAAGATCATCATAATCATGAAGACGTGAATGAAGATTTTACTTGATTCCTCCTCCTCTTAGGACAGAAATAAGCACAAGTAACCATTGATTTTAGCTGGCATCTCAACATAGGTTAGGCATTCCTCTATCCACCTCCAAAGTTGGATGGTAGCAAACATTTATGTTAATAAATAAATGTTAAGCCATAAAGAATTGCCATAAGAATGACATATGGCAATTCTTCAAAGCTGGTTTGTTTATTGTTTTACACTTATAGACAAAATCTTCCCAGACTTGCAAGATTCCACTACCTGCATTTACAATGTACCCTGTGAACTAACAGGGAGGAGCCGTCATCAATCTCTTTCTGTCACACATAATATCAGGGATCAGTGAATTCCTCTGGAATCACCCCTCTTTCCTAAGGATCCACATCCTCAGTACTGTACATTCCATAATAATTGGAACTTGTAACCCCTCCCTCCCTGTAATTACAGATGCCCAACCTAATATTTATTTGTATTTCATTTTTTTTATTAATTTTTTTTTTACATTTACAGTATACCCCGCCCTTCTCCGAAGACTCAGGGAGGCTTACATTGTGTAAGGCAATAGTCTCATCCTATTTGTATATTTATATACAAAGTCAACTTATTGCCCCCCCAACAATCTGGGTCCTCATTTTACCTACCTTATAAAGGATGGAAGGCTGAGTCAACCTTGGGCCTGGTGGGACTCGAGCCTGCAGTAATTGCAAGCAGCTGTGTTTAATAACAGGCTATCTTACAGCCTGAGCCACCCACGGCTCAAAAAAAGCCGTGGGTGGCTTTTTTTGTACAAAAAAACCCCCAATTTTGTAATTGTTTTACAAAAACAATTAAATTTTTCCCCTCCCATCCCCCCTCCCCCCTCCCTCCCCCCTCCCTCCAAACCCCCCCTCCCCCCCCTGACTTCCTGGAGCAAACACAAGGTATAGTTCAATAAACAAGCAGTCATACATTAAATTTTTAAAATCTAACACAATTATAATCCTTCTCTTTCACATAACCTGACTTCTTCCATTAAAATCAAAAACAACATCCTTCATTCAAAGGCAATCTGAAATTTCTTAATCTGACATCTATTTTGAATATAATCAATCCAATTCTTCCATTCATTTAAATATTTTTCTTGAGTACTGTCTTTCAAGAAGGCTGAGATTTTAGCCATCTCAGCCAAATTAGAAACTTTCAATATCCATTCTTCTATTGTGGGTACTTCTTTTTTCTTCCAATATTGTCCAATTAACAGTCTTGCTGCTGTTATTAAGTTCAAAATCAGTTTTGTCTCAATCACTGTACAGACTGTTATTATTCCCAAAAGAAGAAATTGTGGCAGGAACTTTTATCTTCTTCTTCAAAACATTTTGTGTAATCCACCAGATTCTTATCCAGAAAGACTTAATTTTCTTACAAGTCCACCATACATGAAAATATGTAGCATCATCACAATTACATCTCCAACATTTCGCTTGCATATCTGGATACATACATGATAATTTCTTAGGATCTAAATGCCATCTATAAAACATCTTATAAAAATTTTCCCTTAAATTCTGCGCTTGCGTAAATTTAACATTTCTAACCCAAATTTTCTCCCATGTGTCCAACATTATTGGTTCCTGAATATTCTGTGTCCATTTTATCATACAATCCTTTATTAAATCTCTTTCAGAGTCTATTTCTATCAACACATTATACAATCTCTTTATATGCCCCTGGGTTTGATTTCTAATTTGTTTAACCAAATTTTCTTCATTTTGAATAATACCAATTTTCTGATCTTCTTTCCATCTAGCCTTTAACTGTCCATATTGAAATCAAGTATAATTCCTCCCTTCTTCTTTTAATGTATACAAAGATTTTAATTGTAAATTTCCCCTCTCACTATATAAAAGATCTTTATAAGTAATCAATTCTTGTTCCTGTTCTATATTTATATTCTCTACTGTGTGCCGAGGACTTGCCTATATAGGAATTTTATAGTTTAACTTATAATAATATTTTTTCCAGACACACAAAAGAGAAATTCTCAACACATGATTCTTAAAAGCTTTGCCTATTTTCTTATCATACAATAAATATGCATACCACCCATATAATAAATCATAACCTTCTATATTCAAAATCCTTTCCTCCGTCAAATTAAACCAATCACTTATTACAGAAAGAACAACTGCTTCATAATACAATTTTAAATTAGGCATTTTTAATCTTCCTCTTTTCTGTGTATCTTGCATTATTTTCATTTTAACTCTCGCTTTTTTCTCTTCCCATATAAATTTATTAATTCCGATCTGCCATTCTTCCAAATTTTTATCTTTCTTAATTATTGGTATCATCTGAAACAAGAACAAGAATTTAGGCAAAACATTCCTTTTTTTTTATAGCTGCTATTCTCCCCAACAAAGATAATTACATTTTTTTCCAAGTATTCATTTTCTTCTGAATTTTTTGCCATAACACATCATAATTATTCTTATACAATTTTACAGTTGATGAGGTAAGAAAAACTCCTAAATATTTAACCTTTTTTACAATTTCAAATCCTGTTATTTCCTCTAATTTTTCTCTCTGGTTCTTATTCATATTTTTGGTTATCACTTTTGTTTTATTTTGATTCAATTTAAACCCTGAGACCTTTCCATATTGATTAATTACTTCCAACAAATATACACTTGAATTTATAGGCTGAGTCAACATAACGACCAAATCGTCTGCAAATGCTCTGACTTTGTATTCATGTCTTCTAATTCTAATACCCTCTATCTCCCTTAACTCTTATTTTATCCAATAAAGGTTCCAAAGACAAAATAAACAATAAAGGTGATAAAGGACACCCCTGCCTCGTTCCTTTCGCAATTTTAAAACTATCTGTCAAGCTACCATTAATTATTATCTGAGCTGTTTGCTCTCCATAAATTGCCCTAAATGCCGAATTGCATTTTGTCTGTTAATTTAAATAAAAATTCCCAATGCAAATGATCAAAAGCTTTCTCTGCATCGAAAAAGATAAACGCTGCCGGAATCTGATTTGTCTTTTCCAAATATTCCAATAAATTCACTATCTGCCTAACATTATTCCTCATTTGTCTCCCTTTTATAAAACCAGACTGGTCAGTATGAATCCTTCATTGTACAATTTCCATTAGCCTATTTGCCATTATTTTCGCAAAAATCTTATAATCATTATTCAAGAGTGAAATCGGTCTATAATTCCCAGGCTTAGTACAATCCTGATCCTCTTTTGGTATCAATAAAATAAAAGTAGTCCTCCATGATGGTGGCACTCCTCCTCCCATCTGTATCTGATTAAATAACTCCATAAGTGGACCAACTATCTCATTCTGTAAATTTTTATAATATATTGCTGTAAGTCTATCTGTGCGCGGGGATTTCTCTATTTTTAATTGTTTTATTACCAAAATAATTTCTTCAGAAGTTATAGGCTGATTCAACTCTTCCCTTTGTTCATTAGTTAAACCTTTGACCTTATATTCTTTCAAATATATATCAATATCCATATTCAATATTGTATCTCTAGCATATAAATTTGTATAATATTCCAAGAAAGCTTTTTTAATTTTATCCTGTTGAAATCTCACTTTACCCTTATATTCAATTCTTTCAATAGTATGTGCTTTCTGTTTTTTCCTTAACATATAAGCCAGCCACCTCCCTGTCTTTTTTAATATCCATTACACCATTCAAGTCTCCTAATATAATCAACGTTTTATAATCCCAAGAAGTCAATTTTTCATGTAACAATTTATAAAAATTTTCTTGTTGTTGATTAGGTGCATAAATACCAATCAAAAGTGTCTTTTTTCCTTCTAGTACCAATTCAATAGCTATATATCTTCCTTGAGTATCCGCTTATGATTAATTTAGCTGGTATATTTAGTTTCAAATATATCACTATACCATTTTTCTTATTTGGAGATGAAGAAACAAAATGTTTACCTAATTTTGAGTTAATCAAATATTTCTGATCTGATGATTTTATATGTGTCTCTTGCAAACAAATCACATCATTTTTAAATTATTTCAAATAATGAAATATTTTTCTTCTTTTCTGTGCTGAATTCAAACCATTAACATTCCATGTCAAAAATTTATTTGCCAGCACTGGCATCTCGAAGCCTTTGAGCAATCAGCTGAAAACTCTCACTCTTCGGCCTAGCTCCTCCCACAGCTTCAGAAGTAGTATCCCGTTCCTTTCTTTGTAGTTGTTCCTCTTTCTCCTTACGCCTAATATCTCCCCTTGTCATTCTTTGTTCTTGAGGTTGTTCTTGAGATAATGACATCACAGGTGCCATTTCAGCTTCCTCTCTCATTTGTCTCTCTTGAAGGCTTTTATCTACTGCTTCTACATCCACTTTCAACACATTAAAAAGAAAATCTTTTGCTTTAAGCACTGTATCAATTCGATATCTCCTGCCCTGAAAAAACCAATTGGCACCTCCCATCTGTATTGAATCTGATGTTTCTTAAGCTCTTGTGTAAAAAATCTAAAATCCCTCCTATCCTTTAACATTTTAGCAGGAATCTCTTTCAGGACCAACACCTCCTGTTCTCCTATTTGTAATTTCTTTTGGTATGTAGCTTGCAAAATCTGATTTCTCATTGTGGTGGTCAAAAAATAAATTACAATGTCTCTTGGGAGCTTTTTCTGCCTCGCTACCCATGAATTAACTCTATATGCCTTATCAATTTGAAAAGCAACATCTCGAGGGTCCAATCCTAACATTTCAGCTAAGGCTTCTGAAATAACTTTTTAAAGATCTTCTTCCTTTTGTTCTAATTCTCAAAGCCTTCTCCATCGCCCTTTTGAAGTTCTCCCACTTTATTTTCCAGATACTGATTTGTTTGGCTAATTTCTTCCACTTTATCTTCTATTACTTCCAAATTTTTTGCCAAACCTTGAAATGCCATCAATAAATCTTCTCTAATTTGTTTATTATTTTCTTTAATTTCCTCTCTAAGCTGGTCCTTCACCTCATAAATATTATTCATAAGTTCCTTAAATCTTTCTTCAGAAACTCTATTCTGTTCCTTTAACATATCTTCCAGGTTAGATTCAGACCTCCTCCTCGTTATAGGGACTTTAGGTGGCTTAGAAGCCATTCTGATTTAAATGAAGTCTCAAATTAAGGTTGTAAAATAAAAAAATTCACCTTGCTTCCTATGGAGAGCTTCAGTTCAGCTGGAATCCACAAAGACGCACTTCACTTTCTCTCACAAGCAGCCTCCAATCCATTTCCTCTCAGATGCCATTTTTTTCCCTACACTAAATTAAAGTGAGAAAAAGTTTTTTCCTTTTTTTGAAAAAAGTAGAAGTCAGCTCTCTTCTTGCTTCCCCAGTGATCGGTCACTTGTATTTGTCCCGTCTGTATCCAGTATTCAAAACAGAATCAATTGAGCAGAGGTGGGTGTTTTGCTCTCGTCCTGCCTAATTAGCAGGATTGCGCCGAGTCCAGAGTAGGGCTGGATTAGGCAGGCTCCCCTCCAAGGCTCTGCTAAACAAAGCAGAGCCCCTGGGGCAATCTTCTGCTCTTCAGCCGCTCTTCACTATACCCTTTCACCCAGGGAAAGCTTTAAAGCCGGCGAACAGCTGTTCTTCACTGTTTCGCCGGTTTTTTACGAGGTCTCAGTTCGGGGCGCATTTCCAGGCATCCTCCGGGGAAGACGGAAGCCACCGGAAGTCATTTGTATTTCATTTTATGATGAAAAAAAATAAAGAAATCCAATTCATATTATTTATTTACTTAATTTGTATGCTACTTTTCTAGACATGGAGCATTCAAGGAGCCAATAATGTTAAAGAAAATATTGCCTTTTGAAAAGTTTAAAATGGCTAATAGTCATTAGCAATAGTAATAGCAGTTAGACTTATACATGGCTTCACAGTACTTTTACAGCTCTCTCTAAGCGGTTTACAGAGTTAGCCTATTGCCCTCAACAATCTGGGTTCTCATTTTAGCCACCTCAGAAGGATGGAAGGCTGAGTCAACCTTGAGACAGTAGGACTTGGAACTGCCAAACTGCTGGCAATCAGCAGTCAGCAGAAGTAGACACTACATTACACTACATTACACTACATTAGACATTACAAAGGCAGTGCTATTTGTTTTATGGAAATAACCTGCATATTCTTGATGTTAAAACTAATCATAATTAAAAGGGGTTTATTTTGCCTGATACCATTTCATTTCATTTACTTAAACCACAATTTTATTCATTCCATTTCTATTCAATGAACTTCCTTTTCTTTAAAAAAATAGCTGAAAATATATTACTTTTCCTACAAATTCTTTAATTAACATACTTTTATTCACAGCATGTATTTTAGCACAATCAGACTCTTCACTAATGTATGCACTTTGAATTGCTATAGCCTGTAATGCAACTTGCACAAGTTGTGACAAGTGTGGAAACTAACGACTGAGCCAGCTCGGAGTTTTGTATTATTTGTCATTTTACCTACATCATTATTGCTAAGATTGGCGTTGTTTGCAGAAAATGCTACCCTTCTCAGCTAAGAAAAGAATGTACTGTAGGTCTATTATAGGGTTCACATATTATGTGCCAAAGTTGCAGGATCAATCACCGACTTTTAAATTAGAACAGAATCTTTTTAAGCAATACAGCTATAAAGGAATTGTGCTTGGTATCATGCAGAGTTGTTGTCAAAAGAAGCAGGTAGCATTAACTTGGTTAGATAATTTTTCAAAAGCTGCTCCTTGTATGCTATAGTCATAAATTGATATGTGTGTATCTATAAACCATTGATACACTGTACATATCTGTTTGTAATTCAAGTCTTTCCTTTCTTAAGATAAGTCCACCTATACTTTTGGGATTTGCAGGAATCAGTAATCAATTTCTAATAAAGAGGCATTTTTATTGCTTAATAAACACCCAGTGTTATTGAATCATAAAACTGTTAATTAGTTTGGTGAAGTTGAAGTGCTGTGTTTGCATATGAAAACTAATTAGTCATATCAGCTCTTGAATCATACAGTTTCCCTTTTCATTACCGGTGACGTCTCAAGAGCAAACTGTAGCCTTTTACTTGTGATCCAATAACATATTGTCATTCAGAATTTCATGGATAGTTTACTGGCCTGCTATTCACTCAGAGATAAATTCACTGAAATTAGAACAACTAACAAGAAATTATTCCCAGGTGGCTCCTTTGACTTTGGAAGTTCTATATTCCCCATAAATACAATTTTATCAGCATTATCAAAGTCAAGTCAATTTAGGGGAAGGATTAGGCTCAAAGGAGTTTAATATTCAATCCTGGCACCTCTGTTTAAAAGAAACAATTTCTGACATTTCTGATTAAAGGAATCTGGCAATGGGAAAGACCTCAGTCTGATTCCCAGAAAGCTACAATTAGTCAGAACATATAACAAGTAGAAAATAACCTAACCTGGTTTAATTCCCTTGAATGTTTTAATTCCAATTCAATCAAGTAAAAGCATTCTGATAGTCCAGGAGCTAAACAGAACAGAATTTTAAGGTGATGTTATAATTCAGAGAGACAGAATTAAACACCACTACAGTATGTTTCTGATTCCATTTGCACTGATGGTTCTAAAAAGAAAGCAAGAAAGAAAGACACAAGAGAGTTGTTGCATATGCTTTGATATTACTTTGTTTTATAATACTGAATGTGGAATCATTTAATCTGTTCTATTTAAAATAAGCATTGGGAGCCAGTATGGTATAGTGGTTAGGCATCAAGCAGTAAAACAGGAGCCCATGAGTTCTACTCTCATCTTGGACATAAACCAGTTAGCTAGTCCCTCTTTCTCAGTCTTAAGAAGACAACAATGGCAAACCACTTCAAAAACATTGCCAAAGAAACCTACATACATTTGTCCAGATAGTTGCCATGGGTCAAGACCGATTTAAAGCTAACAATATAAGAATCAATAATTCAAAATAAAGGTGAGCAATATAGAGCTTGATACATTGCCACGCATCATTTAAAGGGCGTACATAAGCGCAACTGCGTGCCTAATGTCTCTGTTCTAATATTCCTTTTTACTTACTCTTTTCATGTATCCAAATTATGTTTATACTTTTACCTGTTATCTTATATATGATTGACAAACAAATAAATAAATAAACCAGCTAGTGTTTCTGATTCATTACATGAAAATACCTTGAGTTAAATTTTCTTTCTTAAGACTTTTTCCAATGGCTTTTTTTTTTTCCCTATAAATTTAGGAACCCTTGCCTCTATATCAGAGGTGATATTCACCAGGTTCTGACCAGTTCTGGAGAACCAGTAGCGTAAATTTTGAGTAGTTTGGAGAACTGGTAAATACTATCTCTGACTGGCCCATCCCCCATCAATCCCAGCTGATGGGGATTTTACAGAATCCTTCCCCTGGAGCAGGGTGGGAATGGAGATTTTAGAGATTTTAGAGTATCCTTCTGCTGCCATGCCCATCAAGTATGGGCAGCCCAAACCCACAGAAGCGGTAGTAAAAAAATTTGAATCCCACCACTGCTCTACACCTGTTTTATGTGAAGATCATTGTTCTGTCCCCCCACCTCAGTCCGGGAGACGTGTGAACTGACTCAATTAGCCGGCAATTTAGTCCACGGCAGCTATCAGCTCTGGCAGCAAACCAGCGATCGTCTGCCAAGGTTTTCTTTATCTTCCTTGATGCCGGTGTGTCAGAAGCTCGTTACCGGAGCAACCAGGAAGTCAGGAACAAACAGCAATCCAAGCCAAATGCTCAGTCAAATAGTTCAGCTCAAGTTTTCTCCAGTCAGTTTGTTTTGTCCGTCATGAAGTAGTAGAGCAGCCCCTCCTTTTATACCCTGTAGGGTGTGGCTCCATGACTCAGCACTTTCTAGGCCTGCTCCACCCCTTCTGTTGTTCCCGCCTCTCTTGTCTATGAAACCGGGGATCTAATCAGGACTGATTGTCCACAGCTGGGTCTGGGCGGGGGGAGTGTTGCCTGGGTGGGGGGAGATACAGGAGACAGAGGCCTCATCATCTCCTCCACCTGGCCTGCCTCTGGCTCCTGGAGCTGAGCCAGAGAGGCCGGCCCTGTGGAGTGGAACCCTGACGGCCCTTCCCCCTCACTCTCTGAGTCACTTTCTGGCAGGGGGCCAGGCCCGGGGGTGGGGGGCTGGAGCCACAACAATCATTGTTTTGTTAGACATTCATGTTAATTTTTTTTTAGCACATGATGATTAACCCTAAACAAAATAAAAGATTTGTGGAAACTGACTCTGCTTTCAGTTATTCTCTTGAGGCTTACAAAAAACAGTTCTTTAGTAATATCTCTACTTCAGAACTGGTTAGAGTATCCTTTCAATTCAATTAACATAACAACAGAGTTGGAAGGGACCTTGGAGGCCTTCTAGTCCAACCCCCTGCCCAGGCAGGAAACCCTACACCATCTCAGTCAGATGGTTATCCAACATTTTCTTAAAAATTTCCAGTGTTGGAGCATTCACAACTTCGGCAGGCAAGTCGTTCCACTTATTAATTGTTCTAACTGTCAGGAAATTTCTCCTTAGTTCTAAGTTGCTTCTTTCTTTGATCAGTTTCCACCCATTGCTTCTTGTTCTACCCTCAGGTGCTTTGGAGAACAGCCCAACTCCCTCTTCTTTGTGGCAACCCCTGAGATATTGGAACATAGCTATCATGTCTCCCCTAGTCCTTCTTTTTATTAAACTAGACATACCCAGTTCCTGCAACCGTTCTTCATATGCTTTAGCCTCCAGTCCCCTAATCATCTTTGTTGCTCTTCTCTACACTCTTTCTAGAGTCTCAACATCTTTTTTACATCGTGGTGACCAAAACTGGATGCAATATTCCAAGTGTGGCCTTACCAAGGCATTATAAAGTGGTACTAACACTTCACATGATCTTGATTCTATCCCTCTGTTTATGCAGCCCAGAACTGTGTTGGCTTTTTTTGCAGCTGCTGCACACTGCTGGCTTATATCTAAATGGTTATCCACTAGGGCTCCAAGATCCCTCTCACAGGTACTACTATTGAGCAAGGTACCACATATACGGTACCGGTGCATTTTGTTTTTTTGGCCTAAATGTAGAACCTTACTTTTTTCACTGTTGAATTTCATTTTGTTAGATAGCGCCCAATGTTCAAGTCTGTCAAGATCTGTCTGTAATTTGAGCCTATCTTCTGGAGTGTTGGCTATTCCTGCCAGCTTGGTGTCATTTGCAAATTTGATGGGTTCCCCATCTATCCCCTCATCCAAGTCATTGATGAAGATGTTGAAGAGTACTGAGCCTAAAACAGAGCCTTGGGGTACTCCACTGCATACTTCCCTCCATGTGGATGTAGTTCCATTGAGGACTACACGTTGAGTGCGGTTGGTCAGCCAGTTACGAATCCATCTGGTGGTAGTGCTGTCTAACCCACATTTTTCTACTTTATCTAGTAGTAGGTTATGGTCTACTTTATCAAATGCTTTACTGAAGTCCAAGTAAATTATATCGACAGCATTCCTCTGGTCTACTAATTTTGTCATTTTGTCAAAGAATGTGATAAGATTAGTCTGGCATGATCTGTTTTTGATAAACCCATGTTGGCTTTTGGTTATTACTTTGTTTGCTTCTAGGTGTTCTGTGATTCGTTGCTTGATTATCTTTTCCAGAATCTTCCCCGGTATTGAGGTTAGGCTGATAGATCTGTAGTTTCCTGGATATGTTTTTTTTCCTTTTTTGAAGATGGGAACTACAACAGCTCTTTTCCAGTCCTCTGGCAGCTCCCCTGTGCTCCAGGATCTTTGAAAGATATAGTTCAGTGGTTCTGAAATCAGGTTCTGTGACAAGCCAGTCCCTCTTCACATTGTGTATTAATGGCTTTGCCATGTGAATTAAGCAAGTTTAATTAATTAATTAATTAATTAATTAATTAATTAATGGCTTTGCCATGTGAATTAAGCAATTAGAGGAGTTGCTCACCATCCTACTTTTCAAGACCTGAAAGGTCCAGGATAAAGTTGTCTATAGGACAGCCTAGTTCCAGTGGTCTCACACTTTTCTCTATCTTGTCCTGCTTGGTGTCCAAGTTCACTAGTCTACACTTCACTTGCTTAATTCACATGGCAAAGCCATTAATACACAATGTGAAGAGGGACTGGCTTGTCACAGAACCTGATTACAAGACTCCTGACAGCTTTCATACTTAAGAGAGGACTAGAATCTGGAAAGCCAGTATATCTTACTGGCTTTCTGAGATTCTTATGATACATTACCTGCAGAGAATAGAGGACTGGGTCTTTTCTGTCTTCTTTTCTTTGAAACAGCATTCTCATAGATAAGTCCTTCTTATCTGGTTTTGCTCAAAGCTAATTGAGACCTGGCTTTTTCAATGCACTTTTGAAGTCGGAATCTTTTTGTTGCTCTTCCTGGGTGGGTGAATTTCTGTCTGTGGGTTGCTCCTCAAACTGTGGACATTTATGTTAACATTGTAAATTATTCTAAGTTTTCTATTGTGAGCTGTTCACAATTGGATATGATTGAAATGGAATCTATAGGCCTGGTAAAGAAATAAATAAGTGCTGGGAGAGTGTTCCAAAACCAATATATCTAACTTGTTTTCAGGACTGTGGGATTGTAGCTACTTAAATCCATGGAATTACTGTTGTTTTACATCTAGAATATTCAATGACTTTGTACTGCCAGAACCTTTGACCTAGTGATATGGATAGCTCCTTGTTAATAGCAAAATTTACATAAAGTACTTGACAATTTGCGAGCAGAATATCTAACAAGGACTTCTTAGAGTCTTTCTTCCCCATTTGGGTTATTTGTTACTAATAAATGTTGCTTGATCATTGTTCCCAACCATTTCTACAACTCTTTTGTGGGAGAGCATATATGTGAAAAGGGAAGTATTTTCTAACTGTTCCCCAACCTAGTTATTGCTGAAAGTGACAACTGTCAAGGAATTGATACAATAAATGATGTTTTCTTTTATCTTTATTATCCTGAAATTAAATCCTGTATTTTATTTTTGTTTTATATTTCTGATATGGTTGTAAGATTAATCAATTAATACGCTGTCTAAAAGGTGATATTGCAAACAAGATAATTCCCAGGAAAGAGAGCATGTATTCAGAAGGATTGCTGAGAAAGTTTCATAACTGTAGAACCAAGTCTAAATTGCATGGAAAAGAAATTCATTGGTGAGAAGTTTAAGGTCACGTATCCCACTGAATGTCTCCCCAGTTATCAGGGTAGTCTGTCTTTTATATACTTCGAAAATTCAGGTTGCAAATAGCAATAGCGCTTAGACTTATATACCACTTCATACACAGCCCTCTCAAAACGGTTTACAGAGTCAGCATATTACCCCCAACAATCTGGGTCCTCATTTTACCAACCTTGGAAGGATGGAGGGCTGAGTCAACCTTGAGCCTTGTGAGATTCGATCTGCCAAACTGCTAGCAGCCGGTGATCAACAGAAGTAGCCTGCAATACTGCACTCTAACTACTGCGCCACTGTGGTTCTTATTCAAATCAAAGTGAATTAGTTCTGTTCTCACTATATTTCTGAAATGTCCTTCTCACTTAGTGTTTCTCAACCTCGGGGACATCTTTAAGACACGTGGACTTCAATTCCCAAAATTTCCTACCCTGCCATTTTGGCTGGGCCATTCTTGGAGCTGAAGTCCATATATCTTAAAGTTACCTAGGTTGAAAAACACTGTTCTAACTAAATCTAGCAAATTGCTTGCACAGCTGGGTTACAAAAGCACATTAAGCAGAAAAAAAGAAGATGGGAGGGAATCTCTTTCAATGCCTGCATAATAAAGCAAAGCTACATTCTCTCCTTAAATAATGATTGGCAAAAGCATAACTCTAAAGAAATACTGCCTATGCCCGATTTCACTTCAGTTTTGTCATGAAATGGGAACAGAATCAAACGGAGGGAAACGACTTCCTCTAATGCTGCATATTTGTCTCCGCTTCTCATCTGCTCTTGTGTACCTCTAACCATATGATAGCAATTTATATTTATAGGATAGAGGAGCCTCAAGCAGATTTTGCCCATCGGCTCCCTATGAGGTAACCATCTTCTCAAGGATTGCTTTGCAGGAACTGAATTATGATTTGCCGCATGCTTAACTCTAACCAAGTTGTGAACACTATTCAAAGGATGACATCTGCTGTGCAAGCCATGAGAGCATCCCAGGGCTTCCTTCATTCTCAGTGGCTAAGCACAGATGGGTGTCTGTGTGTATTAATTCTTCCTGAATGCTATTTAATCATTTTCCCACAGAATAAGTCAAGTGAGACATAATTATAAGAGAAAACTTGAGCCTATTTTCTGACTGATGGGTATTGTTAGGCTATCAGTTAAGTTTTCTACTTTTCAGTTATAGGTTGTATGAGAAATGTTCCTTCTTACTGTAAAGGATTAGGAATATATTTGAGATCACTGAAGGAAAAACTCTTCTTCCTCATGATACTCTTCCTTCTTTTATCTATTCTAGATCTTCCTTGGGGTCTTCTCTTTCTTTTTAGTTCCATCATTTGTGCTGTTCTGTTGGCTTATTTCTCCACTGTCTTGTATTTTTTTTTAATATTCTATTTCTTCTATTATCCAGCGTGCTAATGGGGGAAATTCTGGGACTTGTAGTCCACATTTCTTAATGTTGCTGAGATTGAGAAACACTGATTATCTGAACTCTAATATTCCCGAAGGGACACAGTGGCTCAGTGGCTAAGACGCTGAGCTTGTCGATCAAAAGGTCGGCAGTTCAGCGGTTCAAATCCCTAGTGCCACATAACAGGTTGAGCTCCCATTGCTTGTCCCAGCTTCTGCCAACCTAGCAGTTCAAAAGCACATAAAAAATGCAAGTAGAAGAATAGGGACCACCTTTGGTGGGAAGGTAACAGCGTTCTGTGCACCTTTGGTCATGCCAGCCACATGACCACAGAGACATTTTCAGACAGCGCTGGCTCTTTAGCTTTGAAACAGAGATGAGCACCGCCCCCTAGAGTCGGGAACGACTAGCACATATGTGCAAGGGGAACCTTTACTGTTAATATTCCTCAAAACTTTTCACTCTCTTTTTCCTTTTTCTGTCTCTTCCTCTTCCAATTCTCTTCATGCATTATTTCTCTTTTGCCTACCCCTAGGGCCTTTTGCCTTTTATGAAGCCATTTCAATTGTCTCATTTCATCCTTTGTATTGTAACATTTCTTTGTTTATACCTTTTGAGGATGTACTAGAACTGTAGTGTTTATAATCAAGTGAGTACAGGCCAATCTATGAATGTTCTGGTAAAATATTGCCAATGCAAGGAAATCTGAAATTCATATAAAAATAGCATAAATGAATTATCAGCTCTGACTCATATAAATGATCATTTCAGAGATGGACATGTAGGCAGCAGAAATCAACCAACCATTTTTACGAAGCCAAATATAATTTTTGCAGACACTATAAAAATCAGTTGTACCATTTCCAGACAACGGTTAGTGCTTTGTAAAATTGGCAGACAATTATGAAAGATATAAAAATAATTTAGATCCATATGTGTTGTCATTGCACATATTCACCTTGATATTTAACAAGACAGCCACTATTTTAATTATATAATACCCATATAACACCAATCCTGCGCAAGCTGCACTGGCTGACAGTGGTCTTCCAGGTGCACTTCAAGGTGTTGGTTACCACCTTTAAAGCGCTCCATGGCTTAGGACCGGGTTATTTACGGGACCGCCTACTGCCACCGTTTGCCTCCCACCGACCCGTGCGCTCTCACAGAGAGGGACTCCTTAGGGTGCTTTCAGCCAAGCAATGTCAGTTGACGGCCCCCAGGGGAAGGGCCTTCTCTGTGGGGGCTTCTACCCTATGGAATGAACTTCCCCCTGGACTCCGACAACTCCCTGACCTTCGGATTTCCGCCGCGAGCTGAAGATGTACCTATTTTTCCGTGCAGGACTGGCATAGAATTTTTAGACGTTCTTATTGGGTTTTTAATTTTTTAATTGGGTTTTATGGTTTTTTTAAATGTATTTTAAATTGGGGCCAAATTTGAATAAGTTTTTTAGTTATTGTTTTATCTGTATTGTGTTATTGATTGTTGTTTTTACTTGGCTGTAAACCGCCCTGAGTCCTTCGGGAGAAGGGCAGTATACAAATTAAATAATCATCATCATCATCATCATCATCATCATTATTATTATATATTCTGCAAAAGCTTTAAGACTTTTTAAAATTTGCAATGAATTTTATTTGGAGACAATTATCCCACATGCCACAGAATGGACACAATTATCAATGCCTTCTAGAACGTGAAGAGGTTTTTCTTCTTATCCATTGTTACCATTCATTTAGCCTAAACAGTTGACTCTATCCCTGTGATAAGGGTCTATAACAATTCATTGTGGCCAACTCACCATGACAAATTCACCACGGCCAATTTGCCATGGTCCATTTGCAGTGATCAAATTGTTGCAGGACAACTCGCCATGGCCAACTCACCATGGGACAACTTGCTGTGGGACAAGAGTTACATTAATATCAAAGAAATGGTGGAATAGAATCATTAAACGATGCCAAAGGAGGGACAGAATGAAATGTGAATGACAAAAATTAAAAAATAATAATATTTATTTTTTAAAAATAAATTGAATTGTTAAATTGTTTTGCAATGAGTTGTCCCACAGTGACTTGGCTGCGGCGAGTTGGCTGTGACAAGTTGGCTGTGGCAAGTTGGCTGCAGCGAGTTGGCTGTGATGAGTTGTCTCATTCCGCTGTAAGAAAATTCATGGTCTATATTTTTTTGAAAGTGGCTCTCCAAAACTTGCTGTCAAATTGCAACAGCATGAAAGACAACATTAATTAAAACATGGCACAATGATCTATTAACTGTTAAATAATTGATTAATGGATGCTAATTAGTTGAATAAATGTTACTAAAAATTAGTAAAAATATTCATGATTATTTGACCTGATTATTATGACTCAATATACAATTCAGCAAATGTAATTTCCCTTGTTCCTTCTTTTTGTGTGTTTGTGCGTCTGTGTCTGTATGAGCATGCCTTCTTTTCATGTTGACTCCTGTCAATTACCTGGAAAAACTCCAGCAGTTTTCATGACATTATTTCAGAAGTGATTTGCCATTGCCTTCATCCTAGGGCTGAGAGAGTGACTGGCCCAAAGTTACACATCGGAATTTATGGCGAAGGTGAAATTAAAACTGATGATCTCCTGGCCTGATGCCTTAAGTACAACACAAACTAGATGTCAAACCACTACACCAATCTCCCATACTGAGACATTTTCAAAGTATATTACAGGTACCTGCAGTACCTTCAAATTGTTGAAAAAATAACATAATTCAGTCTTGTTTTACTTTAGGGGTATTAGAGCAGGGGTCTCCATCCTTGGCAACTTTAAGACTTGTGGACTTCAACTCCCAGAATTCCTCAGCCAGCAAGAGTGTGTAAAGATAAAAGACTTTTAATTTAGAATAGGGATCTCAAGCAATGGGAGACATGTGGCTTTCAGAACACTTTGCATAAGCCACACCTCAGAACACTTTGCGTAAGCCACACCTCAGTGACACACTGCAGAAGAAAGACAGCAGAAGAAGGGGGTGAGACTGCCAATCCTCCCCTACGTTGATAAGAAAGGATAGAGTTGCTACTCTGTCACTACTTCAGTGGATCCTTGCTATGAGAAATGTGGCTCAAACTCACAAATTTGAGCAGAAAAAGCCAAGGTATCATTCTTACTATGGCTGTAGAGTGGGAAGCATAGCTTTGTGTCTGGGCAGAGCATGCTGATATTCCTGGTTCCACACTGAGATGTATTCATATTCAAGTTCAGATCTTGACAGCTCGCCTTCTGTCACAAAACTTGCTGTTTATCCTAAAGCAGAAATGTTGAGAGGTAGTTGGAACAGATCCTACTCTGACTGTGGGTCTTGCCCTGATATGATTCTGGGAATGCAGCCACTTCATGGTCCCCCTGCCTTACTCCGATGTGAAGCCACATTTCTCCTAGCAAA